>NC_091977.1:236250495-236566391 GCF_044704955.1 Pristiophorus japonicus | reverse complement strand
CTCTCCCGATCACTCTAATCTATCCCGATCACTTACCCCTCTCTCCCAATTCCTCATCCTTCCCGATCACTTACCCCTCTCTCCTGATCCCCTATTCCTCATGATTGCCCCCATTCCTCCCAATCATTTACACCCCTCCCACGATCACACCCTCCCTCTCGATCACTTCCCCCTTTACCGATTGCCTTCTCCCGATAAGCCCCTCATTCTCGATCACTTCTGCTCTCTCCCGATCTCCCGCATCCATCCTGGTCACTTCCCCCCTCAGTGGTTGAGTTTTTATGTGGTTTGCAACCTTGACAGCTGCAGTCAGTACATCCAATGGCTCCAGTGACGATGCTTGCACCAACCTGTGTGTTCAACAGTGGAGCCGTACATTGAATGGTGCAGCAGCTTTTATGAGAGAAGCAAGTTCACTATTGGACCCAGTCATGGCTTTGCCCCTAACCATACAAATCGCAACACAACGATTCTACTCAGTGATTTTATCTGTGATGTATTGTGGACAATTCCTCATTAGTAGTTTTCGTTGGGACAGATCACCAAAATAAAAAGTTTTCCTTCATCTCAGATGAGTCGATGTATTGAACGAAAACCATCCTTTGTGTTCCATTTACAGTCAGTACTCGCAACAACAACAACTTGTATTTAGATAGGGCTTTTAAAGTAGTAAAACGTCCCAAGGCACTTCACAAGAGCGTTATCAAACAAAATTTGACACCGAGCCACATAAGGAGATATTAGGGCAGATGACCAAAAGTTTGCTCAAAGAGACAGGTTTTACGGAGCATCTTAAAAGGTGGAGAGAGATGGAAAGGCAGAGAGAGTTAAGGGGGAAATTCCAGAGCTCAAGCAGCTGAAGGCACGGCCAGCAATGTTGGAGCAATGGAAAGCGGGGACGTGCAAGAGGCGAGAATTGGAGGAGCGCAGAGATCTCGGAGGGTTTTAAGAAGTTACAAAGATAGGGAGGGTGAGGCAATGGAGAACTTGAATCCAAGAATGAAAATTTGTCAAGTTGTCGTGTGAAATAAGGTCTTTGACGCGCTGCTTCAACTAGCTGCTCCTTGGTGCCTCCTGCCATATCAGCAGCCCTGCAGCTAACATATTCAGATAGTGGGATGAGAATCAGCCGGACAACAATTTTGTTTCCACATACTATCGAAGCCATTTCAATCCCTTCCGGCAGACAAGAGTATGAGGTTTCCAACTTCTTGCTAATTAAAATGAGACAGCAGAGGATGCTTCAGGTACTTTGACAAGGTTGGCACTGCATTCTTCAATTATTTTCATCTGTTCTTTCAGTTGAAGGAGCTTTCTTTTGAAAAAATTCCTGTGGTTTATCTTGAGGGCAGGATGTTTGGCCTCCGAGTGGCGTCATAGTTTGCTTGGTTTTCTGCTCTCCTGAGCAAGAACTTAGCACAAACAACACATTGCAGTCAAAGATTTTCATCAGAACCAACAACTGTGAATCACAGGTCCAAGTAAAGAGGACCATACTTTTTGTTCTTGTTTTGCTCAGCTCTACTTGCACCTTCTAAGGGATTGTAATAACACAAGAGTCCTGTTATTATCAACTTATGCCGGGTGTGTACCCAATCTCTTTTATTCTGCCTTAGATAAGTACAAGATCCGACTTGCTGTAATGCCTGCATGACATCCGACAGTGGTGTCCTCTGGTGTCTGGTGACCCAAAGCATAAATATATTACAACATCCCCCTTTCAAGATCTTAGTATCAGTCACTTTACAATACAAGATGATCTGGGGCTTTCCGCTCATGAGTTGATTATTCTAAGTCAGTTGTGATTGGAGGTTGAGTAACAGTTCTGGTGGGAGTGGTAATAACAACATCAGAGACTGAAGGTCCAGGTTCAGGAATGACAACAGAGGCCTCTGGTGAATGAACGATAGTTGGTGGGTCCTCAACTTTGCACTTCAAACAACAACAAAAACATGTGCTTACTTAACACCTTTAAAGTAGTAAAACATTCCAAGGTGCTTCATAGGAGCATTATTATCAAACAAGATTTGACACCGAGCCACATAAAGAAATATTAGGACAGATGATCAAAAGTTTGGTCATTGAGATAGGTTTTAAGGAGCATCTTAAAGGAAGAGAGAGAGGTAGAGAGGTTTAAGGAGGAAATTTCAGAGCTTTAGGCCTAGAAAGCTGAAGGCAAGGCTGTCCAAGGTGGAGCGATCAAACTCGGGGATGCTCATGGGGCTAGAATTGGCAGAGCGCAGAGATCTCAGAGGATTGTGGGACTGGAAGAGATTACAGAGATTGGGAGGGGCGAGGCCATGGAGGGATTTGAAAACAATTATGAGAATTTTTTAATTGAGGCGTTCCTTAATTGGGAGCCATTTGATCACAATTATCAAGCGCCAAGGGCTGCAATTATATCCGTTATATAGCACGTGAGAGCTGAGGGGCACTGGGGTGCTGGGAACATTTGAATTTGAAATGGCAAATAAGTTCAGGCCAGGGTCATCTGTACTGGTAGCAAACTATAATATTTTCCAAAGGCACTGCTTACCTGGTGGGTAACTGCACCTGCAAACCTACAGCCTCACTCCACCTTCCTGCCTTACTAGGGTAATCGATCTCACCGATTACTGGGCACCAGAAGCAGCTCTCATTAGACAACCTTTCACTTTTAGCAATCATTTGGGGCTAGACTTTCCACTTTTACTGCTACCGCCCATATCTCAGCGGTATTCCAGCGGTATTCCAGCGGTATTCCAGTGGTATACACTTCTCGAATTTTCAATACCACCGGAATACTGCTAAGATCCAAAGGAATCATTTTTCAAATTTAAACATCCTGTGCTGGGATCGGCATCTGCCAGACCATATCGGTGTATGCTTTCTCTTTGAATTTTAACAGGCCTGAAATTCCGGCCTCCCCAGGTCCGTACGGAGTGTGTACAGACCCGGGGAGGCATCGCAAAAGCCGGTTTTTGGCACGCAATGCGCATGCTCCGAAATCCGGCTTTTCTGATCTATCAAGTTCTGGCTTGACAGATCCAATGCATGTTGGGGAGAAGGACATTCGCATGGGTGAGATTGCGCTATTTGTCCATCTCTTGCCTAGCCAATGTCCTTAAAACTCTTGTGCCTGGTAAAAGCAGGCAAATAGCCTACTTTTACCAGCATAAGAGTTTTAAAACATTTGTGGCTAGACTTTCCACTTTTACTGCTACCGCCCATATCCCAGCGGTATTCCAGCGGTATTCCAGCAGTATACACTTCTTGACTTTTCAATACCGCTGGAATACTGCTAAGATCCAAAAGAATCATTTTTCAAAATTTATAAAATATTTTATTCAACTTAACAATTATTGTGCAGTGTCTCACTCACTTTAAAAAAATGAGGGGTTAACAATCAATAAAAGGATTGCAAACAATGGCCAGGCAAGGTTTAAACTTATCTCTCACTGTTCAAGCAAAGCATTCATTTCTGAGCTGCTGACGTAACAGTTTTGCAGCTGTGTAACTACCATGGGGTTTCTCCTGCAGTGTAGGGGTGGATGGTGTCATGGGATAATCGCCAGACTCTTCCTCATCCTCCTCGACATCCTCTTCCTCTTTCACTTCTTCCTCTGCCTCGTCCCCTCTATCCTGAGGCAGTCCTGCAGTCCCTCTGTGGCAATTCCTGTCTTGTTCTAATTGCTAAGTTATGCAACATGCAACACACCACAATGAACTCCGCGACATGCTCAGGGTGGTATTGTAGTCTGCCTCCAGAGTGGTCCAGGCATCTGAAGCACTGCTTCAGCACGCCAATTGTCTTTTCGACTACATTGCGTGTGGCTATGTGGCTGGTATTGTATCGTTGCTCGGGATCTGTCTGGGACTTATGGAGTGGGGTCAAGAGCCAGGTGGCGAGGCTGTATCCTTTGTCAAGAAGCATCCAGCATTGACCTTGTGGCTGACACTTAAAGAGGTCTGAGACAGTGCTCTCACGCAAGATGTGCGCATCATTGGTGCCCCTTGGAAAATTGGCATTTACTGCCATGACTGTTTGCTTGTGGTTGACAACAAGCTGCATATTCAGGGGGTGGAATCACTTTTGGTTCCGAAACACCTCTGCATCCTCTAAAGGTGCTCGCAGGGCGATGTGCATACAGTCTATTGCATCCTGGACCTTAGGGAAGTTTGCTATTCTTGAAAAAACCAAAGCCCTCTCACTCTGTGCCTCCCTGGGAAGTTTAGAAAGTCAAACTTTCGTGCGTAAAGCACTTCAGTCACCTGCCGAATGCAGCAATGTGTGGCGTGCTGAGAGATGTAACAAATGTTACCAGGTGATTCCTGAAAGGAGCCCGATGCATAGAATGAAAGTGCCGCAGTCACCTTAATCTCAACAGGCAGTGCTGTCCTCCTGATGGTGCTGGTAGGTTGCAGATCTCCCTTAATGAGCTGGCATATCTCATTGATGACCTCTTTTCGGAAATGCAGCCTTCTAATGCACTGTGTATCGGACAGGTCCAGGTATGACCGCTTATCCCTGTAAATGCATTGGGTGTAAGGTCTCTTCCTCCTCAGCAGTCTGTGACCTCTTTGATTGGGCACATAATGCTCTTCAATGAACCTTCTTCCAACTCTATTGCGCAGCATGTAATTAGTTAGCAATATTGGCAGAGAAATTGTAGGCCCCATTTCTTTAAAAGTCCTCTAAACTGTCAAAAATTATTCAATTTTCCTTAAACAGCCAAAAACTTAATCCAGATAGGCTACAATATCCTCAGATTATGAGCATTGATTTCAAACCCCCTTAAAATTCACTCTCAAATGATTTTAATGCTCCCACCAACTTGAAGCAGCCTTTTCTTTATATTTATTTGTTTTAAAACATGGCATCCATACCGTTATGTTAAAGTCAGGTGAGTGCAGCTTTTTCAGGGCGGTACGTGGTAGACTAGTCAAGAAGGTTAAAGCCCATGGGATCAGGGCAAAGTGGCAACTTGGATCCAAAATTAGCTTGGATGTAGGAAGCAAAGGGTAATGATTGATGGATGTTTTTGTGACTGGAAGGATGTTTCCAGTGATGTTCCGCAGGGCTCAGTACTTGCTTTTTGGGTCCCTTGCTTTTTGTGGTATATATCAATGATTTAGATTTGAATGTAGGGAGTATGATTAAGAAGTTTGCAGATGACACTAAAATTGGCTGTGTGGTTGATAATGAAGAGGAAAGTCATGGTCTGCAGGAAGATATCAATCTACTGGTCAGGTGGGCAGAACAGTGGCAAATGGAATTTAATTCAGAGCAGTGTACTTTGGAGGGCTAATAAGGAAAGGATATACACATTAAGCGGTAGGCCACTTAATAGTGTAGATGAACAAAGGGACCTTGGAGTGCTTGACCACAGATCCCTGAAAGTAGCAGGCTAGATGGATAAGGTGGTTAAGAAGATATACGGAATGCTTGCCTTTATTGGCTGAGGCACAGACTATAAGAGCAGGGAGGTTATGCTTAAATTGTAAAATACTTTGGTTCGGCCACAGCTGGAGTACTGCGTGCAGTTATGGTCACCGTATTATAGGAAGGACGTGATTGCACTAGAGAGCGTGCAGAGGAGATTTACTAGGATGCTGCCTGGAATGGAGAATCTTAGTTATGAGGATAGATTGGATAGGCTGGGTTTGTTCTCATTGGAACAGAGGAAGTTGAGAGGAGACCTCATTGAGGTGTACAATATATTGAGGAGTCTGGATATAGTGGATAGTAAGGGCCTATTTCCAATGGTGGAGGGGTCTACTATGAGGGGACATAGTTATAAGGTAGTTGGGGGAACGTTTAGAGGGGATTTGAGGGGGGGCTTCTTCATGCAGAGGGTTGTGGCGATCTGGAATTCGCTGCCTGGAAGAGTGGTGGATGCAGAAACCCTCACCACTCTTAAGAGATGGTTGGATGGGCACTTAAAGTGCCACAACCTGCAGGGTTACGGACCTAGAGCTGGTAATTGGGATTCGACTGGATGACCTTTGTTGGACGGCGCAGATGTAATGGTAAGTGCTGCAGGGAATCGAATACGGCCAGGGTGATCTCCTGGACTAGTTTCAATCGCCTGGATGGGTCGGAGAGGAATTCTTTCTCCCTAAATTGGTCTGGGTTTTTCTCTGATTTTTGTCTCTCCCTGGAGATCACATGGCTCCGGTTGGGGTGGAGTGTAGAATGTTTCAGTATGTTGTGTGAGCCGGACTGGTTGGGCTGGGTGCTCTTTGCCTTTCCGTCATTGTTCATAGGTTTATATGTAACCTTCAGGCTGCTGACCAAGGGCCATGCAGCTCTTTGTTGGCCGGCGTGGACACGATGGGCCGAAATGGCCTTCTTCTGCGCTGTAAGTTTCTATGTTTCTATGGCCCCAAGTTTCCACACGCGGCGAAAAAGGCGCCCCTCAGAGCTGGGCGCCTGTTTGTCGCGCCGAAAACGGCGCCTGAAAAAAAACGCGATATTCTCGAGCTCCTTGCAGCTCGATGTCTGCTTGGCGTGGCGCACAGGGGGCGGAGCCTACCACTCGCGCCGATTTTGTAAGTAGGAGGGGGCAGGTACAATTTAAATGAGTTTTTTTGGTGCCGGCAACCCTGCGCGTGCGCGTTGGAGCGTTCGCACACGCGCAGTCTGAAGTAAACATTGGCACTCGGCCATTTTAAAAAATGCTGCAGAAAAAGTGAAAATTTGTTTATTGAACCCTTGCAAAGGCTTGCATTTTAATTTTCTTGATATTTCTGTGTGTGAGGGAGTGCTTTTAGCAGTCAGTCCTCCTCACAGCTAGAAGGCTGCTGCTGCTCCCGACCAGCCACTGCCGCCGCTGCAATCCCATGGCCGAATGACCTCAAGTCCGTCCGGGTGCTGCATCTTCGCGGGGAATGAAAGCCTGCCTCAAGCACCAAGGCTGCTTGCTGCCTGTCCCTGCCCCCGAGACCGACGCCACACCGCTGCCTGAAAGGCCTGCCTGAAGCACTTTCACACAGGTAGGAACATGGTTTATTTAATCTTTTCTTTGCTTATAAATTTTTATTTAGGTTGGATTTATTTGTATAATATTTGTATAAGTATAACTAAGGATTGATTGTAGAATTTAATGACTTCCCTTCCCCCCCCTTCCCCCCCCCCCCCCTCGTTCCCGACGTCTAATTTGTAACCTGCGCCTGATTTTTTAAAGTGTAGACAAGGTTTTTTCAAGCGTACAAAAATCTTCACTTGCTCCATTCTAAGTTAGTTTGGAGTACGTTTTCACTGTGGAAACTTTCAAAACAGGCGTCAGTGGCCGGACACGCCCCCTTTTGAAAAGAAATTCAGTTCCAAAATGAAACTGTTCTACCTGACCAGAAATGCAGAAAACTAAATGTGGAGAATTCCGATTTCTAAGATATTCCGTTCTACACCAGTTGCTCCTAAAAATCAGGAGCAAATCATGTGGAAACTTGGGGCCCATGTTTCTATTATTCTGGCAGTAATTTGGCAGTATTTGGGCGAATTGCCGAATTTAGCGCCTGGCGGTAATTTGGGCAATATTTGGGTGGTGCACGTTGAAGTGCTGGAAAAATCAGCAAAAAAAAGGCGGGCGGTACCGTTTACTGCCGGCGATAATAAACTGCCGAAATTACCGCCGCCGATATATGGGCGGTAACTAGGCGTTAGTTTCCAATATATGCAAGAAATGGGTGGTAATGGATTTCTTAACGGTAAATGGCGTAATATGGGCGGTAAATGGGCGGAATGTTGCCGAAAGTCTAGCCCATAAAAAACATATAAAAATAACCTTTAAAAAAACATTTTTATGTTAAAATCCCTGCCCACTAAGGTTTATTTTAAACCCTAATTCGAAAACTTTTTTAAAAATCCGAAAAATATATATTTTTTCTAACATATTTATTAACTTTAATTTAAATTAATGTGAAATATGTGAGGTGTGTTTTTTATTTTTTATGTTCTGTTTAGTGTGTTTGTTTGTTTTTCCCTCATTAATAGCAATAAGAATTTATAGAAACGGAGTTCTCATTGTTATTAATGAGAATACTGTATCTGGTTGGTTATGCAGTCATACTGCTACTTCTGCATCTGAACATCAAGGACAGGAGCTGACTCCAAAGCGCGGGAAGGGAAGGCCTGCCCACCACAATCACAGGCGTCTTTGGGACCACCAGGAATATTCGTTAAAAATTCTCGGGTCGGAGGCATTCGTCTGAAAGAAGCCTCCGACTGGAATTTCAGGCAGAACATAAATTTGTTCACTTTCTTTAAAATTTACAGAAATTCGGACTTTTAATACAACTCTTCTAGCTGTGCAAGGCTGCATCAGATGGTTCTCCTTCTCGGCCAGCCTGTTCCTCTCATGCCATACCTGTCCCCTCCACCCCACCCCGGATATCCACGTTGCAGCCCCCAGTCAGGCGAGGAGAACGCTGTGATTCTGGAGAACTGAAGCAAGGCATTAGAGGAGGATGGTGTGGTCGACTGTTTCAAAGGATGCTGGAATGTCGAGAAGGACGAGGAGGGATAATAGGCCCCGCTAACAGTCACAGAGGGTGACTTTACTTCAGACTATTTCATCGCTGTCACTGATGTAAGATTATGCTGATGAATTTCATGCCAAAAAGCATCCAGGAAATCCATCCCCACAGTATTACTTCAGAAAATCCATGCATTAATCCCTGTGGAAGTTCTGAGGTCAACTCAATATCATAATTATGCATAGATCCAGGTGCCGGTTTGGATATCTGCAGGGGGCATGTTCATGATGGGAGTGGAGAATTGTTTCTCAATTAATTGAAAGTGTTGGTGACAATTAAAGAGGGGTGACGATGGGGCGCAGAAATAGAAAGTGCCTTGCAAAAGAAACGAAAGAAGAATCCAAGTGTATTTGCCTTGGGGCAGGGCAGAGCTGAACCCCCTTTGTTTGGTGCTGCAGAAGATAATTGTGAGAATGGCTTCCCTCAGTGCTATTCGACAGCACCGTCCACATAGGTCAGCATTGCAGCATATAGGCAAGCAGATAGAGCCAGGTAGTGGGCCACAGCTGGCTAATATTGTCCGTCGGGGAACCAGTTCTATGCTGCATGGGGACTGCAGGTGTCCTTGCAGCAGATGGTACTGGTCTGCATTTGAAGGTCCAAACCCTGTCAAAACAGTTCTTTATGATTTCATTCTTGTTTTCAAATCTCTCCATGGCCTCGCCCTTTCCTTATCTCTGTAATCTCCTCCAGCCCCACAAGCCTCTGAGATATCTGCAACTCTAGGAATCTTGAGCATCCCCGATTTTAATCACTCCACCATTGGTGGCCGTGCCTTCGGCTGCCAAGGCCCTAAGCTCTGGAACTCCCTCCCTACACCTCTCCACCACTCTACCTCTCTCTTCTCCTTTAAGATGCTCCTTAAAACCTAACTCTTTGACCAACCAGCGATAATATCCCCTTGGGTTCAATTTTCCCCAAGCCCATTTTCTAGCAGAGTTAAACCTGTTTTTCTAGGCCAGAAATGCAGCAGAAATAATTTTCCAAAGTTTCCCCGATGTATAATTCGAATTTGGCGCCGCGCAGCGTGTCCAGTCACCTCGGGGGGTGGAGCCTGCTGTCTGCGCCAAAAAACAATGTTGCACCTTCTGCGCATGCGCGGAAAAAAAAGTTACGTTTTTGACGCGTTGCAATGGACGCACATGCGCCGTACATATCTGATTTGGCAAGCGGCCATTTTTAAAGAGCCAGTTGTGTGTGTGAGAACACCGAATGCTCTGTGAGAGCACTGGAAAAATCGCAGCTGCAGCAATACAAGATGCAACTTGGTGCAAGGACCAAGGATTTCTTAGAGGAAGAAGTGGAGGCACTAGTTACTGTGATTGAGAACAGATGGCAGGAGCTGGACACCAGCAGAGGTCACATAAGAGTTCCACCCAAAGAAATGAAGAAACGCTGGAACCAAGTTGCAGAAGATTACTGTGCAATGGTGACCACCACAAGATCTGGAGGCCAGTGCAAAAAGAACATAAGAACATAAGAAAGAACATAAGTAATAGGAGCAGGAGTAGGCCATTTGGCCCCTTGAGCCTGCTCCATTATTCAATAAGACCATGGCTGAACTGATCAAGGATTCAGCTCCACTTCCCTGCCCGCTTTCCATACCGCTTTACTCCCATATTGCACAAAAATCTGTCTATCTCCGCCTTAAATATATTCAATGACCCAGCCTCCACAGCTCTCTGGGGCAGAGAATTCCATAGATTTACAACCCTCTGCGGGAAGAAATTTTTCTTCATCTCAGTTTTAAATGGGCGGCCCCTTATTCTAAGACTATGAGCTAGATTTTCCATTATTTTTGCAATCATACCGCCCACTTAACGTCCATTTTAACTCTGAAATGAGGTATAATGCCCATATAGCACCCATTTAGTCACAAAATGGAAATTTACGCCCATTTCTTGATCACTTATCGGAGAGCGTTACTTTCGGCATTTATGTAACACCGATAAAAAATAATACCGCCCACCAACTTTTTTGGGCGGAAAGATCAGAATGGGTGAAACCAA
Organism: Pristiophorus japonicus; assembly: GCF_044704955.1. Classification (NCBI taxonomy): domain Eukaryota; kingdom Metazoa; phylum Chordata; class Chondrichthyes; family Pristiophoridae; genus Pristiophorus; species Pristiophorus japonicus. The sequence continues at coordinate 236,555,865 of NC_091977.1, read as the reverse complement.
CGGCCAGAATATCACCCAGCGTTACTTTCGGCACATAATTAACGCCGATATTTAATAATACCACCCAGCCATTGTTTTTTGTTGTAAAGATCACATTTGCTGAAACTAATGCCCAGAAATTCGCCCAGCGTTACTTTCGGCACCTCGCACACATCTCACCGAAAATATCGTTCGCCGAAAATAACGCTGTGAAAAAGTTGCTCATCCTACAGTGGTATAGATGCCATTTTCTAAATCGCAGGTCGCTTCATTTAAAAGGCTGCTCTGTTTCAACTGCAGGGGAGTTTGGATGTGGTCTGGAGGTCTTTTAAGTTGATGTGAACATCTGAACAAATATCTTATCATACTGTGGACAATTGGAATTTACTTTAGGTGTCTTAGTGGGGACATTTATTGTTTGTGAACAATCGGTGCAATACTGATTGGAATGGGCCTGTCATTTCGCAACTTGTCTTGATGAGTACACACGTGCTGCAGACTAGAGACGGCAGAACATATATTCGACAGCATTATGTGCCCAACCTAAGACATGCCATATTGATGAGGAGGACCATGTAAAGTCCTGTCCCCTCAGTACAGATCCACACGAGGCATGTAGTGAAGTCAAGGTCACTCTGGACTTGCACCTTTATTCCACAGCTCTGGAATGTTGCACTTGCCTGAGACCTGTGCTTATATACCTGTCTCTTGCAAGTGCACCCCTGGTGGTAAGGTATGCTGGTGGTTACAGGTCATATCTTATTACAGTCATGTATAGCATGTTGGGATACAGTTATATATAATAATGTAAGATACATGACAGACCAGACCTTACACCTGCCACACTTAAAGTGAGAAGTGGTCTTACCTGAACCTGTGAGACAGCACCTGCATTAGGAGACTGCACTTCCACAAGGAGGTTATCAATGAGATATGCCAGCTCAGCAGGGGAGATCAGCAGCCTGCCAGCACCATCAGGACCGCACTGTTCGTCGAGGTCAAGATCACCACGGCACTTCCGTTCTACGCGTCGGGTTCCTTTCAGGCCTCAGCTGGTGACATTTGTGCTATATCTCAGCAGAACACACATTGCTGCATTAGAGAGGTCACTGAAGCCCTTTACACATGCAGGATGGACTTTATCAGCTTCCCCATGACCAGGGAGGCTCAGACTGAGAGGGCTTTAGGACTCTACCGAATTGCTAACTTCCCCAATATGCAGGGAGCAGTAGATTGTACGCACATCGCGATGCGGGCACCTTTTTAGGTTGCAGAGGGTTTTAGGAACCGCAAGAATTCCACTCCCTGAATGTGCAACTCATTGTTGACCACCAGCAAATAATTATGGCAGTGAATGCCAAATTTCCAGGCAGCATCCATGATGCTCACATCCTGCGTGAGAGCGCTGTATCTGATATGTTTACCAGTGTGGAAATGTATTTTTATCTAAGCTGATACCATACGGTATTTGTGTGCCTTTTGATTAAAATGGAGTCCTGGCCCTTCCAGAACTTTCTGCATTTTAGCAGCCAGCTTATTATGAACAGCTAAACCTGCTGTTAGATGGCTGATGGTTATCAGACAGCTAGGAGACAAGTCATGCTGAGACAAGTAACCCCCCATGGTGCTCTCCTATTGTCTACACTACAGGAGTTCCATGTCACCCCACCCTTATCTTCTAGCCATTATCTCTTTCCTTTACCTCATCCATTTGAAGCAAACAGGTAAACTGACCAGGAAATTGGATAATCCTGATACAATACAAGACAGGTGATAGCCCATTACCTATGACTCATGGAGTAATGGCCGTTTGGCTTTCTGATAACCCTGACAAAAGGAAATATCTTGACACCATTTCAGGACCAGGATATAGTAATTAACTCGTTATCTGTATTCACTGACTGTGAGACAGAGCTATACACAGGGAGAGGCCAGAACTTGGGTTTTACTGTATAAATATCTTGTGAAGCTGTACCATTGCGGAGGTTTCATTTAGCCCTTGACTGAGTGAAACCTACCCCTTGCGAGCAAGTAAATTAAAAGGGAAACTTCCATCGGAGCTGTAAGTGTCGGAGTCATTCTTTTCTGAGGTCGAGATTTCGACAGTTATTGGAGGTTCCACCGAGATGCATACTCTCTGTTCTGTGAGTAAAACGGATACAGGCATAGTGCCTCTCCAGTGAAAGGCTTCGGTGGCCAAACAAGGTGAGCCTTTGCTCACAAGAGGTTTCTTCACTGTTGAATCGCAGATGTAATCTGTTGTCCACAGCTGAGGTACTGCATCTACAAGACTCGGCATTTAAAAGTTAAAGGTATTTTTTTTATAACCATTTCTTTCTCAGCTCGCCAGCAGAAGAGAACAGGTTCTGGAAAAAATCTCGAGACAGCCCGGGGAAGGTTTCAGTAGGTAAGGAAGCGCTAGTCGATCGAAAAGGGTTCCAGGTTCTTATATGATAAGATTTTTATTGTTTTTAATTCGGAAGGGGTTCTTATGTGATAAGACTATTAAAAGAAAAGAAAAAAAGAAAGCGCTAATAATCGATCGAAGGTTCTTATGTGATAAGATTTTTATTGTTTTTAATTCGGAAGGGGTTCTTATGTGATAAGACTATTAAAAAAAAAGAGCGCAATCGATCAAAGAGTTTGGGTACGGAACCTTAAGTTTTATCAGCTGTTATTAGGATAAGTTAAGGACTCGGTCTGTAGTGGCGTACAACGCAGACTGAGAATTTGTTTAGAGGTTATGATTTGTGTACTCACGGGAATATTGTTTGTTGTCCTTGTATTACTGTTGTGTGCAATACCTTTGTGAGTCATTGCCATTAGAGAAACGGGAAGAGTCACTAGGGAAAATTGTGATTCGGAAAAAAAAAACAACACAAGGATTGATTAAGAAAAGAAACAGTAACTGATTGATCAACTACGATTGGTTCGTGCCAACATATCTCACACACCCAGACTGAGCCCGAATTAAGAGCCTTTTCAGGCCACGTAACGGCCAGGAGAAGTGGGCGTAGAGAACTCGGTTGGCCGAAAGGATTGTGAGATCAGAAACTGTGGTAAAATCTTAAATCATCCAGAATGGGGGCTGGAGCAAGTAAACCACCACCAAAAGGGACCCCAGCCCATTTTATGCTCCAGAATTGTGGTCAGTCTTCAATTGACCACCTAAGAGAATGGGTAAAATGGACTAAGGGTGAAAACAGGCCATTTCCACCCGATGGTTCATTCAATTTAGAGAGAATAACCTGTCTAGAAGAATGCCTTATAGACAGAGACCCAGGTAGAAGAGGAAAAAAAAAAGTGAATTGGTCAGCGTTTGGAGATTGGAAAAGGGAAGCTGAGAAGAGCCTAAGAGTTAGCAAGCAGTGTACTAGAGGGAGAAAGCAGGGGGATGAACGGGTAGAGCAGGTGAATCGCCCTCGACATAACAAACACCCATCCGTTATGGTTGCTAAAGAGACAAAGGCACACTCACCTAGGGCTCCGGAGGGTTGGGATAAGGATGAGGATGAGGACTGGGATGAGGATTGGACTCCCTACAGCCATCGACCACCGCCGTATGTTCCATCCCCGGGGGGTGCTCCAGGCCAAGGAGGAGATGATCCTCGGGCCGGAGTACAGGGAAACGGGGTAACACCCGCTCCCAACAATACAGGTGAGGCTGCAGGAAATATAAGTCAGTCACAAGGGAATCAATACCGTGACGGCCCTGCAGGGGGCACACGAAGTCATACCCGTGGACCAGAGCCCAGTGCCCTGGAGCCATCATCATCAGTATACCCAGTAAGACTTTTTCCCAGTCCACTCTCGGGGGGGGCTCCGGTCCCTATTTATCGACCATGGTCACCAAGTGAATTAAGAATAATTGTGGAAGGATTGGCAGACCCCAAAACCAATATTGAAAAGGCCATAGACCAGTTAAAAGTAATCATCTTGTGCCACGAACCCAGTATATTAGATGGTCAAATCTTACTGAAAGCATGGTTAAAGGACACAAAATTTGCCGAACTTGAGATAAAATTCAAAGATTTTAAAACCCATCGAGAGGCTCCGGATGCAGATCCCAGCACGAAGCCAGGAGAGGGGTTCTGGGGAAGATGTTGGGAAGCCTTACATTCGGTGTTCCCGAGGAAAACGAATTGGTCCAAAATTATGGAAACTACACAAAGAAAGGAGGAGGATGTTGAGGATTATGTAGAAAGAGTGCGAGAGATCATGAACCAATGTTCAGGCATGAAAATGGAGGAGGTAGAGGCTCCTATGATCAGCGCCGTGGTAAACGGGCTACGGCCCGAACTCAGAGATCCCTTTAAACTAGTTTGTCTCGGATGGCGACAGGAATCGCTATCCAAGGTTGTATCTATGTTAAAGGACATACAAGAGCGAAATAGAGAATCTAAAAGCAAGGTCACCATGTTTGTAGGACAAGCAGCTCCAATGACACCCACCCCGGTGACACCGTCCTACGCCCCACCCCAGGGTAGAGGAAGAGGGCGAGCCAGAGGAGGATATTACAGGGGAAGAGGGAGAGGAGGTGCAGGGCAGGAACAATATTATACCTGTCACAATTGTGGACAGATTGGACACTGGGCTAGAACTTGCCGGGCAAAACAGCAACAACCAAATCATGATTGGACTCAACAGGCAGGTAATAGAGCACACCCTCCCCCTTCAGAACCCAACCAGTATGCGACCCAAGTCCAGGTACATGCTAGACCTCAGACTAATTTCTCTGTGCAAGATCCATTTGGATCACAGAATCAAAAGCAATTCGGCCAACCACCAAATTGCCCGTATAATGATCAATGACGCCCAATCCCAGACCCGAGTGCTGCGAACAAACAGCTGCCTGTCGTTTCGTTAAATGCCATAGGAGAACCTGAAGTAAAAATACGAATACAAGGAAAGGATGTCCCATTCCTAGTGGATACTGGTGCCACCTATTCGGTCCTTTCAAGGGAGGATACGAGGGGAATTCCCACTTCCACTAATCAAACCTCAGTGATTGGACTATCTGGACACGCACAGCAAATGTTTTTCTCCAACCCTATCAATGTACAAATAGAGGATTACGAAGATAGTCATTCATTCCTACTGTCTAAAGAGGTTCCAGTGAATCTGTGTGGACGTGACCTGTTATGTAAAATGAATGCCACGATCCTCTGTTCCCCAGCTGGTCTGGAGGTTCGAGTCCCCATAGATAAATGTGGCGCATATCCACTACTTCAACCCACAACTCCCATATTGTATGCCTGGGAAAATTTGGACCCCACACTAAGCAAAACCCTATCCTATTTGGTTGGTTCATATTGGTGTGTAACAAGGTTAATCACAGACTACCTCAAATCTCAAACCTTGGGCAAGTGGTACGAAACATTACACTGCACAGCATATTGTGACAAAATGGGATCAGACGCTACAGCACAAATCTTTTATCAACCATTCCTGCACCAGAAACATCAATTGATGATCGGAAAAATCTTTATCGGACCCGAAGGGATAGCGGCAGGGGTTGAATTATCCTCCACAGTCAGAGCTTGTTTAGGGTTAAAGGGAGCGTTCCACACTGCACCCTTGCGGTTGCAGGCACACATAAACCCCAGGATTTAGGACAGATGGTTAAAAGAATGCAAGGATCCCCAGTACAAGAGGAATGGCACACACGTAATGGAACTTTGGGGCAACATGAAAAGGGGGGAGGCTATTCTGTCAAGTTGAATGGGAAAGTATACTTCGATGCTGTCTTAGAAGAAAGGATGCTCTCAGCCACTAGCTTCCCAGTACGACAAAGCACAGCAGAGCTTCTTGCTAAAGTTCCAGAACAACTATGGTCTACACACGCTAATGAAGTAGGGAGGATGCTTACCGCACAACCCTATAAGGTAGCAATCAATTCAACCGCCCCGCTCCCCAAGAAGCCCCAATACCCCTTGTCCCCAGCCGCAGAACAAGGTATTGAGCCAGTCATTAAGTCCCTGCTGGCCCAGGGAGTAATCGTTCCAACTAGAAGTCCATGTAACACACCGATCTTTCCGGTGCAGAAGCCCAATAGTGACAAATGGAGATTTGTCCAAGACCTACGAGCCGTGAATCATTCGGTATTCCCAACTTATCCAGTGGTACCCAACCCGGCAATTATACTTGCCAGTATTCCGGCATCATCAACGTATTACACAGTAGTTGATCTGTGTTCAGCATTTTTCTCAATACCTATTCACCCAGAGTCTCAATTCCTGTTTGCCTTCACGTATAAAGGACGCCAATATACGTGGACAAGACTCCCGCAGGGATTTACCGAGAGCCCTACCATATTCTCACAGTGCCTAAAGAGGGATCTGGAAGATGTAATTTTACCAGCAGGTTCTACACTTGTGCAGTATGTTGACGACTTATTGCTCGCCTCACCCTCCAAATTGGCCTGCGAAACGGACTCCCTTGTGTTATTAAAAGCTCTGGCCTCGAAAGGACACAAGGTGTCAAAGGCAAAGTTACAATTTGTCTCAGAAAAGGTTCGGTATCTAGGGCACGAATTGGTCAGGGATACGAGACAATTGACACAAGACCGAGTAAAAGCAATCTGCTCTGCCCCACTACCAGTAACCAAGAGAGAAATGAAACACCTCCTCGGCATGACAGGATACTGCCGGCAATGGGTTATGAGTTATTCCGAGATTGTTAGACCACTGTTAGACATGTCCATGCCCGCACTACCAGAGAAGTTGATTTGGAATGAGGTATCCCGGAATGCTTTTCAGAACCTTAAACAGTCCCTCACTTCAGCACCCGCCTTGGGATTACCAGATTACACTAAGCTATTCAACTTATTTGTGCATCACAAGTCGGGTTTTGCACAATCTGTTTTGACTCAGTTACATGGGGACAGGCAGCGACCGGTAGCGTATTTCAGTACCCAACTAGACCCAGTGGCACGCGGACTACCAGGATGTCTTCCTTCGTTGGCAGCAGCTTATTATGCTATGCAACAGGCTCAGACAATAACTCTAAATCATCAGACCATTTTATATATCCCACACTCTGTCGAGATTTTACTTACTAAATGTGCCACCCAACACCTAACCTCCGCAAGAACCACCAAATACGAGGTCGAACTGTTATCAAATCCGAACCTTGTCATCAAAAGATGTACTACCTTAAATCCAGCCACTCTACTCCCCACGGAAGACGACGGCGAACCCCATTCATGTGAAATGGTAACCGAATTAGTGACTAAACCACGTATCAATCTAACAGATGTACCAATGTGTAACCCTGAGCTAGTGTACTATGTTGACGGATCAACCTTACGAAATGATAGGGGCCAACCTAGAGCGGCTTATGCAATTGTAACTCAGTTTAATGTTGTCGAAACAGCCTCTCTTCCAGACTCCTTTTCAGCCCAACAAGCCGAATTGTTTGCGTTAACTCGAGCCTGTATTCTGGCTGAAGGACACACAGTTAATATCTACACTGACTCCAGGTATGCTTTTGGGGTATCACATGACTATGGACAAATTTGGAAGATTCGCGGGTACCTGACTTCTTCAGGAACCCCTATCAAAAATGCAGAACAAGTGGAAAATCTCCTGCGAGCCATTCAATGCCCCTTAAAACTTGCCATTATCAAATGCCAAGCACATACAGGCCAGTCGAATGAGGTGGCACTTGGGAATGCCAGAGCTGATAATGCAGCTAAGTCAGCAGCTCTGTCGAAAGGGGGGATGCAGGTGTCATTGTTCCCACTAAGGAAAAATAATTGCTCAGACCCGCCACCCACTATTAATGACGTGCTGGCCTTTCAGACACAGGCCAGTACGGAGGAGGTGGTGACCTGGACGAAGGATCAATGTTATAAAAATCCAGAAGGAATATGGGTTCACCATGACAGCCGCGTGGTGGCCCCTAGATCCTTACTTCCATGGATTGCCCGATGTGTTCATACATTCACACATGCAGGCAAAGGGGGATTGGCAGATTATATTTTGGCAACTTGGTATGCACCAGGTATTTCGGCAATTGCAAAACAAATCTGTGAAAATTGTGTTACCTGTCAGACAATGAATCCGGGTAAGACGGAAAAAGTAGAATCTGCCTCCCACCCAAATCCAGTCGGGCCTTTTGTACATTTACAAATGGATTTTATTGAATTACCTATGTGTATGGGATTCAAGTATGTATTAGTTATTGTAGATGTGTTCTCTAGATGGATTGAAGCCTTTCCATGTAAAAAGGCCGATGCCACTACTGTTGCTAAATGTTTGTTAAAAGAAATTGTACCGCGCTTCGGAATCCCTGCTAAGCTTTCCAGTGATAACGGGTCACATTTCACGGGAACTGTCATAAGAGAAATGTGTAAAGCTTTACAGATTAATCAACGTTTTCATTGCAGTTATCATCCACAATCAGCTGGACTTGTTGAAAGATATAATGGAATGCTTAAAAATAAGCTGGCAAAACTATGCAATGACACTGGACTGAAATGGACAGAACTGCTGCCCTTAGCTTTGATGGTAATGCGATCTGCAACCAACAGAACAACAGGCCTGTCACCACATGAGATAGTTATGGGACGTCCCCAACGACTACCTTTTACAGCACCATTTACTGCAAAACAGATGGACATCCACAAAATGGAGGAAAATATGTTGAATTATTGTATTGCACTAACCAAATGTATTTCCAGCTTTCATTCACAGGTAAAGGAAGCCCAAGTCAAGCCAGCGGAAGGGAAGTGTCATAACCTGGAGCCAGGGGAATTCGTTTACATCAAGATTTTTAAAAGGAAAAGCAGTCTACAGCCAAGATTCGAAGGACCATACCAGGTCCTGCTGGCGACCAATACTGCAATCAAGGTAAAGGAAAGACCAACATGGATCCACGCATCCCATTGCAAACGGGCACCCGACCAGGAGGAAGGGACGAAGGAATCAGAGGAACAGAAAAAGGAAGACTGAATAAAGAACTGTATGGACTATGGGGACTGATGGTGCTGGGCTTGACAGGGTTTTACTTCGCATTATTGATTACACCAGGGGTACAGACCCACCACTGAAGGGAATTGCACGTAAACGTATTTATGGCACTGAGTCATAGGTATGCTCAAGAAAGAAACTTGTCGAGTTGTTGGATATGTTCCCATGTACCTGTCCACTCCAGGGGGGGTATTCCCCTGAGATCTGTCCCCTTTAACGAATCAGAAATGGTAGAATGGTTGACAGTGCAAAACAGGACAAAACTAACTAAGGGGCCAGAAACAAAGGAGCAAACAGAATGGAGGTCGGCAGGGTATAAACTTACAGCCTTCCAGGGATGGTACCAGCCCAATTATGATAATAACCATCAGCCTCCCTTCCTAAGCATTACTCCCAGAATAGGAAATCCTGAGGGTATAATATGCCTAGTGAGTAATGAAACTAAAAGAAATGGAAATGGAGAGACTGTACAAGATCAGAATGGATTGAGTTGTCCTTGTGAAGGACAAAATGTGGGAATGTGGAAATGTATTTTTATCTAAGCTGATACCATACGGTATTTGTGTGCCTTTTGATTAAAATGGAGTCCTGGCCCTTCCAGAACTTTCTGCATTTTAGCAGCCAGCTTATTATGAACAGCTAAACCTGCTGTTAGATGGCTGATGGTTATCAGACAGCTAGGAGACAAGTCATGCTGAGACAAGTAACCCCCCATGGTGCTCTCCTATTGTCTACACTACAGGAGTTCCATGTCACCCCACCCTTATCTTCTAGCCATTATCTCTTTCCTTTACCTCATCCATTTGAAGCAAACAGGTAAACTGACCAGGAAATTGGATAATCCTGATACAATACAAGACAGGTGATAGCCCATTACCTATGACTCATGGAGTAATGGCCGTTTGGCTTTCTGATAACCCTGACAAAAGGAAATATCTTGACACCATTTCAGGACCAGGATATAGTAATTAACTCGTTATCTGTATTCACTGACTGTGAGACAGAGCTATACACAGGGAGAGGCCAGAACTTGGGTTTTACTGTATAAATATCTTGTGAAGCTGTACCATTGCGGAGGTTTCATTTAGCCCTTGACTGAGTGAAACCTACCCCTTGCGAGCAAGTAAATTAAAAGGGAAACTTCCATCGGAGCTGTAAGTGTCGGAGTCATTCTTTTCTGAGGTCGAGATTTCGACACCAGTCAGCCACAAGGTCAATGCTGGATGCTTGGTAACAAAGGATATGGACTCGCCACCTGGCTGATGATCCCCCTGCGTGACACCCACACTGAAGCCGAGAAGCGATATAATGAGAGCCACAGAGCCACTTGCAATATCATCGAGAAAACCATTGGCGTGCTTAAGCAGCGCTTTAGATGCCTGGACCACTCAGGAAGGGAGCTCCAATACTACCCTGAGCAGGTAGTTCAAGTCATGGTGGCGTGCTCAATGCTGCACAACTTGGCTATTAGGAGGGGACAAGAATTCCCAGAAGGGACTGCCGGTCCACCTCAGGAGAGAGAGGAAGAGGAGGACGAGGAGGTGGACGCTGACCTCGGGCCAGACAATCAAGCTGACGCTGAAACCATGCCCCCCGTCCCCCTCTAGACCACAGGATACATAGCTGCAAGACTCTTATGTCAGCAGCTCATAAATGAGCGCTTTGCTTGAAAGAATGTTGTTGTTATTTACTAAGCTGCAACACTGCTGGGTGTGCAGGTCATACATCAATGGTGTGCATCACCTTGGTGACAGTTAAAGTTTAAGTTGATTCAAGTTAAGTGTAATTATACCCTTTCATGTTAAGTTTTATTTTTTCCAACTACCTTCTTTGTGCTTAGTAGGCTTTTTGTTGCTGATGAATCTCCCTCGTGCCTCTCACAACAGCCAAAGAAGCACACCCCACACTAAGACATGTTCAGTCCCTCTCTGCTCCCTCATGTAATGATGACCCCTGACCTCCTGAAACACAGGAAACGAGTGTTGCCATGCCTTTGCTATGGTGGCGACACTTTACGGCAGGAGGTCAAAAAAATTTAATACTAACGGCCATTTCAGATCGCTCGCCGTAACGCCCATTTTCAAAAATGGAAAGTTAGGATTTTGAAAATGGGCGATACTCCGCTGATCTCAAAACCCATTTTTACCGCTCACACTGGAAATAATGCCCATTTTTGTCCGATCTGCAAAAAAGTGGAAAGTCTAGCCCCAGTGGAAGTGGGAAGATTTCACCTCTCCAGCGATTGAAGCACTCTGCGCTTCGAGGCAAAGCAAGCCCTCACCCGAGGATGGACCCAGCACTGATGAGCTGACCAGCATGGTACCCGAGACACAGACCGCTCAGCACGACTGCGTGGAGATGATCCAGCTGAGACGACCCGAACGCATCTTCCAGGCTCCAGTGGCAGGACTCAGAAGGGAGAAAATCGGATCCAGCAGCGACTTCCCAACTGCAGAGTCAAGGATCGCCGCAGTCGACATTGTGGACAAAGCAAAGATGGTGCCCGCATCACGAGGCAATGTGCTGAAGGCAAAGATGGCCGCGGCCAGACCAGGAGGTGCAGCGCTGATGGAGCAACGTGTAGCACCAAACGGAGAAGCGGATGAGGGTAAAGCAAGCAAGACTCTCTTAAAGGAGGCAGGCAACCCACTACAATTAAAGGGACAGTTCCACATAATTAAGCAATGGAACAAGAATTGTAAGTTAGAGACTAAAAGTGTAATGGATTATGTAAAGTGTGTAACTGACCATGTAAAATGTGTAACCGATAATCGGAATTGTATACATGCAACCAGCGAGGAAAAGTCGCGCGATTATGTACAATGTGTAATTGATGATTTGAACTGTGCATATGCAACCAGCGAGGAAAAGTCACGCGATCGTGATCGGACCCCTAGAGTGTCCATCATAAGTAAGGAAAAGCTGTGTGATGCAGGATTTCCACCACACGCAGCCAATGCAGCGGGCAGACACCCATCGGGTGCACACAGCTCCAGCAAGCTACCCAATGCTGTAGCCTGCATCCCGGGGACCAGAGTCAGGCACCACAAAGTGTGGCCACAAGCAGCCAGCACACACGAGTTGCAAGGCAAGCGACCTCAGCAGGGCAAAGGTACCGGTAGTGATACCCTGCCCTGGGTTGGTTCCATCTCTCAGGCAACCGATGGCATCAACAGCCAGAGCCCAAAGGAGCAGACTGCCCCAAGGCCATACTCCTAGATGTAGGGTCATCTGCCACTGTTTCCCCAGAGGAAACAAGCACCAGCCAGGATTACGAACCAAGTGACGCTCAGGCCAGCAAGTTAGCAGTTCCCTGTGCACTGCTAGATGACAGCTCCTCAGGGAGCAGCTGGGACCCAGGGCATAAAGAAAGGACGGGGAGGGGTCAGACATCCGTGAACCTGCCTGCCGCTAGGGAGCATGGCAACAGCCCCGAGAGCAGGCTATGCAGACCAACCGGCTTCCCACTTCCAGCACCGGGCAGTGAACCACCACCAGACTGCAGGGACACCACCCAGCAGCTCTGGAACTAGCCGTGCTTACGCATCAACAAGGCATCTAATGCTCTTGTCGCATCACGAAACCACGCAAAAAAAAATAAATGCAAAACCTATTCACCTGAACTTGTAGTTACTTGAATACCAGGAAACTCCGCCACACCAACGTGGGAAGGGGGGGAGAATGGAGTAGTCAGGAACACACACACACAAACAACAACCACCAGCACACTACTGCACCAACGACCCAACCAAGCCGGCCCGCGAGAGGCCCATCAGACAGAGTCCATATAGAGCTAAGCCCAGAGCATAATTAATGCAGAGGCGATTTGCACTGAGGGTTCAGGGGAGAGTGATGTCATGTATCTTACATGGCCACTGTTGATACTATATCAAGGTGTGCCACCAGAGGGCACAGCAGTAGGTTACCTGTACAGGTGTGCCTGGCCTAGTATAAAAGACAGGCCACCAGGTATGATCCTCACTCTGGAGTTAACCTTAAAGGACTAAGGTCACTACAGTTCAAGTACAACACACTGCCTCATTGTTAGAGCATCTAAGGACACAACAGGGTCGACTCGGCCTGTATTCACTGGAATATAGAAGAATGAGAGGGGATCTCATTGAAATGTATAAAATTCTGTGGGTTGGATAGACTGGATGCGGGAAGGATGTTTTCGCTGGCTAGGAAGTATAGAACATGGGGTCACAGTCTCAGGATACAGTGTAGGAAATTTAGGACCGAGATGATGAGAAATGTTTTCACTTAGAGGGTGGTGAACCTGTGGAATTCTCTACCACAGAAGGCTGTGGAGGCCAAGTCACTGAATGTATTTAAGAGGGAGATAGATAGATTTCTAGATACAAAAGGCATCAAGGGGTATGGGGAAAAAACAGGAATGTGGTGTTGAGATCAAGGATCAGCCATGATCATATTGAATGGCGGTGCAGACTCGAAGGGCCGAATGGCCTACTACTGCTCCTATTTTCTACATTTCTATGTTTCTAACTGAACCTCAGCCAAACTGAAATACATACATCTCCGACTGTAGAGGGAGATGTGCAGAAAAGCAACGGCTCAACAGATAACATCTCTGCTGCAGCTCGACTTGTCCGACATCCCTTCATTGGTCTTCCTCTGTGTTTTCTTCAAAAGAAGATAAGTCACAGGAGAATTTACAACGGTGCCATGTGAAGGGAGAAATTTAGCAATCCTACAGCAAATGTCACTAAATCGGGTGACAAAATAATTGGCTACAGAAAAGAAGTCAGACATTATTCATGATCTCCTGCTATGTATGTCAATGTTGGGCTTTTTTAAATGCTCATCTGTCTTCTCCAGTGACCCTGGATATTGGTTTAATAAGCCTGGGAACAAGGAGATCAATGAGATCATGCTAGTACTTTATAAATCACTGGTTAGCCCTCAGCTGGAAAATTGTGGATAATTCTGGGCACTACATTTCAGGAAAGATCTAAAAGCCTTAAAAAGGTACAGAGGAAGTTTACCAGGATGTTACCAGGGATGAGGGACTTCAGCTATGAGGAGAGTTTGGAAAAGTTAACTGTTCTCCTTGGAAAGAAGAAGGTTACGAGATGACCTAACAGATGTTTTCAAGCTGATGAGGGGTTTTGAAACTATTCGCTTTGGCGAGTGGTCATTAATTTTAAAATCATTGGCAAAGATTTGGAGGGGAGATGAGGAGAAATGTTTTCACTCAGAGAGTTGTCGTGATCGGGAACACTCGACCTGAAAAGGTGGTGGAAGCTGATCCCAGAAATAATTTTAAAAGGGAGTTGGGCAGGGTCTTGAGGATGAGGAACTTACAGGGTTAGGGACAAAAAGCAGGGATGTGGGACTAAGCACGACTGTTCTTTCTAAGAGCCAGCATAGGCATGACGGGCCGAATGGCCTTCTTCTGTGCTGTACGTTTCTATGATTCAATGAACAGGATATACGCATCATGGTGGTGGTCCGTGATTCTGTGATCTGATTTGCATGTTATGACATAAATTTCATGAAACCAACCAAAAATGACCCGGTGTATCCTGCAGCCATCAGAAATACTGTCAGAAAAAAGGATGGGAGTGAAAGTGGGTGAAGATCTAGTGTAACTGACATCGTCCCCATGTACCAATTTAGTAAAGTTGGAACATCTATTTAATGGGCCTCCCCGATGCAAAAGTTTCATGTCAGGTTTGATTTTTATTACGACATATTGTCCCCCCATTCCTTGCAGCTGATAAATAATGAGCTCCATTCTGTGGAATTTAAAATTAAATAAATAATGGTGAACATCATTAAGAAAATTTGCAGGGCTATGGGGAAAGAGTAGGGGGAGTGGGATTAATTGGATAGCTCTTTCAAAGAGCCGGCACAGGCATATTGGGCTGAATGGCCTCCTTCTCTGCCGTCTGATTATTCTATGATATTGCTTGGCAATTGTTCGTGGAGTGTAAGTTTCTGGCATGTGGTTTCTGATGTTAGCTGCTAGGAAACTAGAATAGGGCATACAGTGAGCAAAATTCATGAGAACTCCCCCTGTGTTTGGGCTCATTCAAAAGGAAATTTGATTTGGGACTATCTACCGAAAAGTTTGGAACTTTAAAGTGCTGATGGGAGGAACTACGAACTTTAATAGAGTTATGAACTTTTACAAGACAAATTCAAGGCTGTGGGCGGACGTAGGGAACAAAGGAAACCGACTTGATTATTGGCACTGTCTGAGTGTGAGGACTGAGTTAACTTGTCTGGAAGAATGAGTATTTGGAAATCTTCCTCCACAAGAGACATTACCATCACAGTATCACCCAGAGATAGCTCCCCATCAACATGGGTCTGGACAAACCATTTTCAGCATATACATCACAAAGAGGCCCAATCCAGCCTGTATGCAAAAGACTAAGCACAATAGGACATTGCAATTACCAAACTAATATTTCCATCAGGAAACAATTTTTCGAGGATCAACCCACCCAGACATATCAACTTTAATGAGCCCAACAAAATATTACAAAGAAGAACCAAGCCCGCCAAAATTATACAAAGGATTGTGAACAGATTCGCGGCAAGATTAGAACACTTGCAATCGTATAACTGCCCCTGTTTTCATCAGACGTTAGTTGGGGAGAGAGGTGGTCGCTACTACCTCATCAAGACAAGGAGAAAAAGCAATGTGACAGTTGTAAAACTAACTTCTCCAGCCGCGAAGCCTTGAAGTCCTGAAGGAAGGAAGAATATCACCATCTACCATTAACTATCAAAAGGATTGGTAAGCATAAGTCCCTGCCCTGGAGTCTAACCCAGCTGGAATTAGTTATTGGGAGGTGGGAGGTATAATTTTACTGTAACCTCCTTTGAATATGGTAGTGTATGGTACTTTATTAGAGTGGTTATAAGTTTGACCTTGTACCTTTCCTTGTCTTGTTCTTTGTTAGAGTGATTGTAAGTTTGGCCATGTATTTTCTTACTAGAGTAGTAGGCCTGTATTACTTTGACTGTAATAAAACCAAAGTTCATTGCATCAAACCAGTATCCTCTGCACTTTTGTCACATCCCCCAAGTAAATCCAGAGTACAGAACCCAAGGGAGGGGGAGTGATTTGAAACCGCTCACGTTGGTCAGAAGGGAACCTGACCCCCTCATAAAGACCACAACACATCCCAAACACCCCCCCCCTCCACCTTTACAGGCACCACGCTGCAGGAAATTGTGGAACTGTTCACCAGTGCACCAACTGGAGACCAAGGGGAAGCTGACGAAGGTTGAAATACATGGGGAGTTGGAAAATAGAGACTCAGGAAAGCAAAATACAAAGCGGGGACACTTGGAATGGGAATTAACTGTCTATTTTCACTGTATAAAGTGAGGTGAACCCGGATAAGGGGAATTTTTGCCCATCTGTATATTGATGAGAGTAAATAGCAGGTTGGCTCAGAAACTGTCACGGTGGTTGTATGCAGCAGCATGTGATTGGTTCACTCGGAAAATTCACCAATCAAAAATAATGGTTTTGGGATCTAATTGGTTGAATGGACAACAACAACAACTTGCATTTATCTAGTGCTTTTAACATAGCAAAACGCCCCAAGACGCTTCTCAAGAGCGTTTTCAATCAAAATTTGATACCCAGCCATAGAAGGAGATATCAGAACAGTTGGCCAAAAGCTTGGTCAAAAAAGTAGGTTTTAAGGAACGTCTTAAAGGAGGAGATAGAAGTAGAAGGGCAGAGAGGTTTAGAGAGGGAACTCCATAGCTTAGAGCCTAGGCAGCTGAAAGCACAGCCACCCACGGTGGAGCGATTAAAATCAGGGATGTGCAAAATGCCAGAATTGGAGGAGCGCAGAGGTCTCGAAGGCTTACAGGGCCAGAGGAGGTTACAGAGATAGGGAGGAGCGAGGCCATGGAGAGATGGACAGACTGAAATGGCAGTTGTGGTGTATGAAATGATACAATGAACTCCGTACTGTGAGCCAGTGACTAGGTGTAACCTGGTCAGTCTTTAATGGTTTCCAGAAGTGAAGATACAAAGGTGAAGTTCAGGTTATATACCGGGCCCAACATGAGTATCTATGACCCTAAAACCTCCGCCGGTAGTTCCCCCTGTTGGTGGGCAGACCTTATGTACATACATTACATCATTCCCCCCTCCCAGTTCTTGGCACAAGTCCATATCACAAGTTTAGGCGGTCCGGAGCCCTTCGCTCCCTGGTTGAACGTCTCAGTACAATCCCAGTGCTTTCCAAGTCTCTCACGACTTGGGGCTGGACGTTGACCACAGTGGGTTCTTCTGATGGCTGGACGTGAGTTGGTTGGTCGTCTAAGCTCGCGGTGTCTTCTTCCAGCTGTTCCGGTTCGTCAGTGTGTCTTAGCTTGATTTGATCAATGTGTTTTCTGCACATCTGCCCATTCTTGAGCTTAACCATATACATCCGGTTAGCCTCCTTATCCGTAACATTGCCCGGGAGCCACTTGGGCCCTTGACCATGGTTGAGTACATACACTGGATCATTTACAGATATGTCGCGTGACACTGCGGCGCGGTTGTGATACCACTGCTGGCGTTGATGTCGGGTTTTGACATGATCATTAAGGTCAGGATGGACTAGAGGGAGCCTGGTTTTGAGGCCTCTCTTCAGCAATAGTTCCGCAGGTGGGACGCTGATGAGCGTGCGTGGCCTTATCCTGTAAATGAGCAGTTTGCGTGACAGACGTGTCTGCAAGGAACCGTGAGTTACGCATTTCAGGCTCTGCGTGATGGTTTGAACTGCCCGCTCCGCTTGACCATTGGACACGGGTTTGAACGGGGCTGACCTCACGTGTTTTATACGGTTGCGTTTCATGAACTCTTGAAACTCCAGGCTCGTGAAACACGGTCCGTTGTCGCTGATAACGATGTCTGGCAGACCATGTGTGGCAAACATGGCTCTCAGGTTCTCAATGGTGGCAGTGGAAGTGCTGGATGACATGATCACACATTCTATCCATTTGGCGTATGCATCCACCACCACAAAAAACATTTTACCGAGGAAGGGGCCTGCAAAGTCGATGTGGATTCTAGACCACGGTTTGGATGGCCATGACCACAGACTGAGCAGAGCTTCCTTTGGGGCATTGCTTGACTGCATGCAAGTGCTGCACTGATGCATGCATGACTCTAAGTCCGAGTCAATGCAAGGCCAACAAACATGGGACCTGGCGATGGCCTTCATCATGACAATACCGGGATGCGTACTATGTAACTCCTGTACAAATCTCGCCCTACCTTTCTTGGGCATTACAACACGATTACCCCACAGTAAACAGTCGGACTGGATGGAAAGCTCATCTTTGCGACGGCTGTACGGTTTGGCTTCATCACCCATTTCCTTGGGAATGGTCGAACAGTCCCCGTTAAGAACAGAACGTTTTGCAACCGATAGGATCGAATCCTGGCTGGTCCAGGTCTTAACTTGTTGAGCAGTGACAGGCGACCCTTCACTCTCAAAGGCATCCATGACCATGACTAGCTCTGCAGGCATTGGCGTTTCCACCTCCGATGTGGGCAACGATAACCGGCTCAGTGCACCAGCGCAGTTGTCGGTGCCTGGTCTATGGTGAATGACATAATCATAGGCAGATAATGTCAGCGGCCACCTCTGGATGTGGGATGATGCATTGGTATTGATACCTTTATGTTCCGAAAACAACGATATAAGCAGCTTGTGATCGAAGCGAAGCCCAAACAGGAACTGGTGCATTTTTTTTACCCCATAAACACATGCTAAAGCCTCTTTCTCTACCATGCTGTAGGCGCTTTCTGTCTTGGACAGACTTCGAGACGCGTATGCAACTGGTTGTAGTTTGCCTGACTCATTGGCTTGCTGGAGTACGCAGCCGACCCCATAGGACGACGCATCACATGTCAAAACTAGACGCTTGCATGAGTCATACAGTACCAGTAGCTTGTGGGAACACAACAGATTTCTAGCCTTCTCAAAGGCTCTGTCTTGAAGTTCACCCCACACCCAGTCGTCTCCTTTCCTGAGCAGCTTGTGCAAAGGCTCCAATATTGTGCTCAATTTGGGGAAGAAGTTACCAAAATAGTTGAGAAGACCCAGGAACAAACGCAGCTCCTTCACATTCTGGGGCCTGGGCGCATTTTTGATGGCCTCTGTTTTCGCATCTGTAGGCTTGATTCCGTCTGCAGCAATCTTTTGTCCAAGGAATTCAACTTCTGGTGCCACGAAAAAGCACTTTGAACGTTTCAGCCTGAGTCCCAATTTGTCCAGATGTCGCAGAACCTCTTCCACATTGTGCAGGTGCTCAGCAATGTCACGACCTGTGATTAGGATGTTGTCTTGAAATACCACAGTCCTGAGGACAGATTTCAATAGGCTCTCCATGTTTCTCTGAAATATGGCTGCCACCGAACAAATGCCAAAAGGGCACCTGTTATAAATAAACAGTCCTTTGTGCGTGTTGATGCACGTAAGTTTCTTTGATGATTCAACCAGTTCCTGTGTCATGTAGGCCGACGTTAGATCCAATTTGTGAACGGTCAGGCTAGCGTTGCAAACAGGGACCTTGTCGAAAGCCTTCTGAAAGTCCAAATACACCACATCAACTGGTTCTTCCTTGTCCACTCTACTGGAAACATCCTCAAAAAATTCCAGAAGATTTGTCAAGCATGATTTCCCTTTCACAAATCCATGCTGACTTGGACCTATCATGTCACCTCTTTCCAAATGCGCTGCGATGATATCCTGAATAATTGATTCCATCATTTTACCCACTACCATACAAATTAAAATTTCAGAAACCAATTTAAATCTGCACTCGTTATATGTGTTTCTTTTGACTGCAGAACAGCTTTTAATTCCTTTTAAATGAAGAATTGTTTACATGCGGTTACATTTTTTACCATGGTTACAGGCCAAATTGCAGAGGAACTTTCCCAATAGAGCTGCTTAACTTTTTTTGCCTATCAACAATCGACTGGACAACAAAAGATCAAAAATAACTGTGTCAAAATGGGTTACGCTTGAGAAAAGTCTCGAGGCGAACATGGAGTAATGATACAACTGAAAAAGCTATTAATATTTCATTTCAAGTACTGTTAAGTGAACAAACTTGTGTGACAATGTAATGAACTATTTATTTAACATGAACTCTCCAGTTAACTAATACACTATAATATATTGAAATTTGTAGATTTGTATGAGGTTGCTGTGTTTTTGATTATGAATTCCTTTGTCCACATTTATAATGGAAAAGTGCCAATGTAAACTGATCATGTTGAATTTCCACCTTTGCAACAGTGGTATTGTAGTGAGCCAGTTTAGCTTCTCCCAACTCCTCAGTCTTTACTGTAGAGAAGTTCCTTTTCCACAGCCAACTCTACTTCTCAAATTGCCATACATTTCATCAAAGGATTACATGGAAATAAGGATAGCGTATGCTATTTTACATAGGATACATAGCATAACCCTCTATTTCCTTGATATGAGAATATTTTTGTTACATCCATACAAATTAAAATTTCAGAAACCAATTTAAATCTGCACCAGTTATTTGTGTTTCTTTTGACTGCAAAATAGCTCATATGTGTAATGGATGATTGTGGTAATGCAGCCATTGCTGTTTACAACAATAAAGAGGGAACAAGTCACGTGACAGGTTCCTGAAATTATCAGCCATCTTCGAGCCTGTGTGTTTGTGAGGTCGTACTGAAATCATAACGTTGGCAATGAGGAATAGGATAGTCGGATAACCTAGCTGAAATTTTTGTTGGTGGATGATTCAGCCAACAGAGAGACTTTGAGAGCTTCTCTGTTTTGATTAACAGCTAAAAATCCAAGGTAAATTACAAGCACACGTGTCTGAACTGCCAGAGATAAGATGGCCATGCCTATGGGAATAATAGGTTGCTTGGGGGAGTTTCAACACGACCGTGAAAGTTTAGGAGCGTATGTGGAGCGGCTAGAAAAGTTTTTCACCACAAATAGTATCATCGAAGTCCCCGATGATGAAAACCAAACCGGGTGGTGTTGGAAAGAAAACAGGCTATTTTCTTAACTGAAACAAGACCCGAGGTGTATGAAACCCGAAAAAATGTGCTTGTGCCTGTCAAGTCAAAGGACACATCATTTAAGCAGATTCAGCACTATAGTCCTGAGCCTCTGGAAATTGCTGAAAGTTATTGTTTCGGAATACGAGATCAGTTAACTGACGAAAGTATCATTGAGTACATTGTAGCATTAAAAAAGCTATCTGTTCACTGTAATTTCGGAAACTTTCAGGACCGAGCATTGCATAACCACTTTGTTTGTGGGATGAAAAATGATGCGATCAGAAGAAAGTTATTGACAGCTCCTAACTTGACTTTTGATTTAGCTTGTCAGACAGCAATGTCAATGGAAATTGCTGACCAATATTCCTGAGAATTTCGTAACATTTCCAGTCGTCAGATAACCGAGGTGAATCGCCTGCAAGTTGAAAGTAAAAGGCAGTTGGGGCCCAAGATCTCAGCAACTGGCAATGGTAACAGAGCATTGAAGTCATGTTATTGGTGCCCGGGATAACACATTGCTCAAAGTTGTCCATATGTGAAGGCAGAGTGTTTCTTCTGCAGGAAAACTGGACATCTTGCAAAGGCATGCTGACTGAAGTGTAAACCAACTTTCAAAGTTATAAGTAGAAATCACCAGAGACTGCATAGCATGGAAGAAAAACAATAGGATGAGGAAGTTTTAGAGCTACACATCATCAGGAGCACGAGGGTATCTAACAGTGATTTGAAAAGTATCATCATCCACATCGATGTTGCAGGAACCATGATAACCATAGAAATCGACACTGGTGCATCCGTGAGTGTAGTACCGGAATTGTGTGATTTCCCATTGGAGAAATCCAAGATAGAGCTGCGAGGCTACTTGGGAGAGAACATTCCTGTGGTTGGTCATATCACCGTACCGGTGCAATATAAGGATCAATTTTAGAGCTTGCCTCTCTTAGTAGTGGCAGGAGACAAGCCTGCTTTACTAGGAAGAAATTGGTTGGGATCACTGAAGCTGGATTGGAGTGAGATTTTTCATGTTGAAACGAGATTTACATCACAGGATGATGTCATCAACAGGCAGTCAGATCCAAGGCTTCAAAGCGAGTGTCAGGGTACAGAAGACCAGTTTACTGCAAGCCACGTCCCGTACCATGTGCACTCAAAGAGAAAGTTGAGCAAGAACTCAAAAGACTAGAGACTGAGAATATTGGCCCTGAAATTCCGGCCTGCCCGGGTCCGTACGAAGTTTGCACGGACCCGGGAAGGCATCGGAAAAGCCGATTTTCGACGCGCAATGCGCATGCGCTGAAAACTGGCTTTTCCAATCTGTCAAGTTTCTGGGAGCGAGGACATTTGCAAGTGCAAATTTCCAATATTTACGCATACAAATGTCCTCAAAAACCTTGCGCCTGAAAAAGCAGGCACATAGCCTACTTTTACAGGCGCAAGTGTTTTAAAAAAACATACAAAGATAAAGTTATGAAAACATATTTTATCATTAAAAACCCTCCCCACAATAGTAAGTTTATTTTAAAAACCTTTTTAAAAAATCGGGAAAATATATATTTTTTTAAGACATTAATAATTTTAATTTAAATGAAGGTAGTGTATATTTTCTATTTTTTATTAGTGTTTTGGGTGGTTGGAGCTGTTTCTCAATCAATGTAATAGGAGTTTAAGACCATTCATAAATCCTATTACAATGATACTTTACCTGATTGGCTGCCCAGAGCCATGTGACTCCAGCTCCAGGTCTGCGCACGTCCCAACGTGCACGCGTCTCGACGCGCAGTCAGCTCAGGCCACAGCATCAGAAAGTCGAACGTGGGCAACAGCTTAAGGTAGTTGCGTATTTTTTCTCTAAAATGCCCGCAGGAAGACCAAAACGGAATTTCAGGGCCATTATCTCCAACATAGATCTATGTAATTGGCTCTACATACTCTACACTGTGGGAGACCATCAGCGGCAGGTCAGGGCCATAAAAGGAGTGGCGAGCAGCGGCCCTGGAGCAGTGTGGCGGCATGCCACTGCAAGGTACAGCGCGAGCTGGTGCAGGAGGGCGATGGCAGCGAAGAGGGCAACTGAATTGGATGTCATCAAGGAGCAGGTCACTGATTGGAGCGTGGGCAGGTACAGCAGAAGCGTCGAGGTCGGGGCACAGGAGCGGCGAGAGATTGTGGAAACATGTGATTAGGGCCCAGGAGGGGCATGAGTTCAGGGGCCCAGAAGAGGTGAGGGGCCCACGGGCAGCACGGGTCAGCCCACACTGTGTGCACTAGGTCCGTGCAGCAGAGCTGGTCTCCTGTTGTCTTGGGTAATCCTTGCCACTGGACCAAGACCTAGCTCTGTCAAGCCCGTGTGGTGACTGGTGTGCAACGGCCTCCATACATCAAAAAAATCCACGCACAGGCATCTTCCACCCTTCAACATGTAGTTCGGGACCTGGAATATTAGGTCCTTCATTGCAACACCTGGGAACTTATTGACGTGGAAGTAAGTCATCTTCGATTCGAGGGACTGCCTATGATGTATGTGATGTAATTGGGCGACACCCATTGTTGTTGTACCTAAGTCCAAAGGTAAGGTAAGATTGTGTGGTGATTATAAAGTAACCGTAAACCAGGTACTAGAGGGTAATCTCCCCAATACATTGCCAAATGTCGAAGATTTGTTCACAACACTGACAAGTGATCAGATTGTCTCAAAGTTGGATCTTACGAATGCCTACTTACAACTTGAACTAGATGAGGAGTCGAAGTCATGCTTGACTATTAATACTCACCTAGACCTATATCAGTCTAATAGGCTACCATTTGGAGTGTCTTCCACCCCGCCATATTCAAAGGGGTGATGAACCAGATTTTGCAAGGTATTGAAGAAGTAGTATGTTATTTAGATGACATGGTAATTTCAGCACCAAACAAGCAAATTCATAATAACAAATTGAATGAAGTCCTCAAACGGCTAGAGAAGCACAGAGTATAAGTGACTGCTCGCAAGTATGAGTTATTTCAAAACTCAGTGTAATACTTAGGGCACAGAGTAGACAAAGATGATTTGCAACCAACCAAGGGAATGTTGGATGCAATCAGAAATGAACCCACTCCCAAGAATGTCTCTGAACTTTGATCATTTTTGGGTCTTTTGAACTATTAAGGGAAGTTCCTACCAAATTTGGCTACAGTATTACATCCACTTAATGAACTATTGAAAAAATAGTTCCATTGGAAGTGGTCAGAAGAATGCGATACAGCATTCAAGGAGTGTAAAAGTAACTTAGTAGAGAGCACCATGTTAGTTCAATATGACGTATCTAAGGAGATCAAGCTAGCATGTGACGCCTCTCCGTATGGAGTTGGGGCAGTAATCTCTCATGTACTACATAGTGAGGAGGAGAGACCAATTGCTTTTGCTTCATGCACTCTCAGTGCCAGTGAGCGTAATTATGCGCAAATCGAAAGGGAAGCTTTGGCATTAATTTTTGGGGTCAAGAAGTTCCACAAATACTCGTATGGTTGTAAGTTTACCATCGTTATGGAGCATAAGCCCCTAACAGCAATCCTCCATCCAAAATCCCCAGTTCCAACATTAGCTGCAGCCCAAATGCAGAGATAGGCTTTGATTTTGTCAGCATATGCATACGATATTGAATACAGATGATCAGCTGATCACAGTAATGCTGATGCTATGATTAGATTGCCTTCCCCATCACAAGTTACACCCGATAGTGAAGTGTTCTGTTTTTCATACATTGATGAACTGCCAGGCACAGCTGAAAAGATTGGTAGAGCAACCAAACGTGAACCCAATTATGTCAAAGGTGCATGATTATAGTGCAAATGGCTGACCAAACCAGGTAACAGACAAAGATATTCTTCTATTCTTCATTCGTAGGAATGAATTATCACTCAATAAAGATTGTATCATGTGGGGTGCAAGAGTGGTTATACCAAATAAATTCAGGTCCAAAATGTTCGGAGATCTTCATGACCAGCACCTGGGAATGAGCTTGACCAAGAGTTTTGCACGCAATTACTTATGATGGCCAGGTCTAGATAAAGATATCGAGTACATCGTGAGTCAATGTACGACATGTCAATCGGTAAGCAAGAAACCACCATCAGTACCATTACAGCCATGGAAATGGCCTCCCAGGGTGTGGCAAAGGTTACATATAGATTTTGCTGAGCTAGAAGGAAAACAATTGTTCATTATGATTGATAGCCATTCGAAGTGGGTCAAGGTGTTTCTAACACAGTAAACAACAACAAATAAAACATTAGGGGCTAGACTTGCCACTATGATGGTGATCACCCAAAAATGGGCAATATTTCCGGCCTTAGTGATTTTTTATTTTGCAGGTTTGCTGGAATATCACCCATTTTATTTGCCCGTTAGTTTTGGCTTTTTATTTTGGATGATAATCTTAGTGATGTGAAATGGTTCTTAGCGATGCATTCAGTCATGCAAGGCTGGCGTCCATAGCAACGGCCATTCTCTGCATGTGCTTTTTTTTAACAAAGAACTTTTCCTACAATTCTGGAGGTCAGGGGTCATCTGCGCATGCTCAGAAGACAACGGGAGGGAGAGAAAGAAGGAACCTTTTGAAGAGGGTGGATTTTGAAGGAGTGAAGAAGTGCTAAAGATTGTGAAGGAGTGCTAAACTTAAATTGTTGTGAAGGACTACTAAACCGAGTGCTAAACTTAAAAATTATGGAGATGTCCCACGAGGATTCAGGAGAGAGTCTGCAGGAGGTTGCAGAGAAAGGAGGGCATATGCCTTCTCAGATGAGGCTAATGAGGCTTTAGTGAATGAGGTCGAGACTCGGTGGGGCCAATTAACCCGGGGTGGGCGTGGGAAACCTCCATCCCGGATGTATCAAAAATATGGGGTGAAATCGCCGATATTGTGTCATCTGTGCTGCAAGAGGTGGAACAGCCTGGTTGCTTCCGCGAGAGTAAGTATTAAATTATGAGATTTTAAATTGTAATGATCCACTGAATATCTACTGGATTGTAATGAAGCTGGGTAATCTTGCGTAGCTTCCCTGCTAAGATTTGGACTGGGGTCAGAGCCTGCACCCTTAAGTCTAACTTGGGCACCGTCTCCTTTTTGGTTAGGTTGGTGGATGGGGCACGACTGAACACTGAGGGGTCCGGTCAGCTTTACCCAGACTGTGTGAATCTCTCTGGCTGCTGTCACTCACACCATGACCCAGCCTGGACTGGGGGAGAGCTGCCCTGTCTCACTGTCTGCCCTGGGACACTTTAGCTACAGCCATACGGAGGTCTCCGAGCACAGCCCATGGACACAGTGCCCCCTCCCATTATAGTCCTGTAATTGCTGAGATCACCAGCGGTCTTGATTCCCCCCGGGGGACTTCCATTGAGTCAAATAAACCACCTAACTCCCCTCAGGCGCCGAATGCAACAGCCTGTGGATGGGGTCCTTCCTGGAGATTGTACGTGAGATGTTTGGTGTCAAGCATTAGTTCCTAAACACGATCAAATTAAATATTTTCTTTGAACGTAGATGTTATAACCATGCATCCTCGCTGCCATGCTCCACCTTACAGTCAACAAGCTCCCCGCTGGAGTAGAACTAAACTACAGAATCAGTGGGAAGCTGTTTAACCTACGCCACCTCCAGGCCAGGTCAAAGATCACCCCAACCTCAGTCGTTGAGCTACAGTACGCAGACGATGTCTGAGGCTGAACTCCAGGATATAGTTGATGTATTTACTTAGGCATATGAAAGCATAGGCCTTACGCTAAACATCCATAAGACAAAGATCCTCCACCAGCCTGTCCTCGCCGCACAGCACTGCCCCCCAGTCATCAAGATCCACGGCGCGGCCCTCGACAATGTAGACCATTTCCCATACCTCGGGAGCACCTTGTCAACAAAAGCAGACATTGATGCGGAGATTCAACACCGCCTCCAGTGCGCCAGTGCAGCCTACGACCACCTGAGGAAAAAAGTGTTCGAAGACCAGGCCCTCAAATCTACCAGCAAGCTCATGGTACAGGGCTGTTGTAATACCTGCCCTCCTCTGTGGCTCAAAGCCATGGACGATATACAGAAGACACCTCAAGTCGCTGGAGAGATATCACCAATGATGTCTCCGCAAGATCCTGCAAATCCTCTGGGAGGACAGGCACATCAACATCAGTGTCCTCGTCCAGGCTAACATCCCCAGCATTGAAGCACTGACCATACTCAATCAGCTTCACTGGGCAGGCCACATTGTTCGCATGCCAGACATGAGACTCTCAAAGCAAGTGCTCTATGCGGAGCTCCTTCACGGCAAATGAGTCAAAGGTGGGCAGCAGAAATGCTACAAGGACACCCTCAAAGCCTCCCTGATAAAGTGCGACATCACCACTGACACCTTAGAGTCCCTGGCCAAAGACCGCCCTAAGTGGAGAAAGTGCATCCGGGAGGGTATTGACCACTTCGATCTCAATGCCGAGAGCATGCAGAGGTCAAGTGCAGGCAGCGGAAGGAGATTGCTGCAAACCAATCCCACCCACCCCTTCCCTCAACGACGGTCTGTCCCACCTGTGACAGAGTCTATGGCTCTAGGATTGGACTGTTCAGTTACCAAAGAACTCACTTCAGGAGTGGAAGCAAGTCTTCCTTGTTTCCAAGAGACTGCCTATGAATGAATGAATGGCATCCATTGTGGATACAAACAGTATTTGCATATAACATTAGAATCTGTTATCTTTCCATAATAGTACCTAGTCAATTAGTTTATGCCATGCTCTTGTCACATTTGCAGAGGAAGATATCTGAGAATCGGGCGGAGCAATGGCGGACCGCAGGAGGTCCTGCTGAAGTACAGCTGCTTACCGATTTGGAGGAACGTGTTGCAGCATTGGTGGACAGCCACAGTCATTCTGCCGCCCGTGGTGGTGCAGATCCTGTTGGTGTGCCACGTGACTAATGTGTAAAGCAGTGGTAAACCAGTGGTAATTTAAAGTCATTTGATGCCATTTCATTATAATATATGAATGATGTCATGTTATGCATGCAGCTTCTGTACTACTCTCAGGTTAAGAACATAAGAACATAAGAAATAGGAGCAGGAGTCGGCCATTTGGTCCCTTGATCCTGCTCCGCCATTCAATAAGATCATGGCTGATCTGATCATGGACTCAGTTTCACTTCCCTGCCTGTTCTCCATAACCCTTTATTCCCTTATCGCTCAAAAATCTGTCTACTCCGCCTTAAATATATTCAATGACCCAGCCTCCACAGCTCTCTGGGGCAGGGAATTCCATAGTACAACCATATGATTTAATCATATGTAACATCTCTCATTCACATTTATTGCAGTAGTGTTGCTCCTCGTACATATGCAAGCATTCTTATGTCTACCCTTCTCTTCTAATAACCTCAATTATGTTTTGCAGCTACCGAGACTTCCGAGACACAAAGGGAGGCCCCTGCACAGATGCCTTTGCCGCTGCAGGTGGTCATCACCATGGGTCCAGAAGAGGAGACGACAAATGAGGAGGTGGAAGATGACCACCTGTCATTTGTGGAACCTGCGGCTATGTCTTCATTGACAGATGAAGTAGCGGGGCCAAGCAGCTTGCAGAAGGCGACTCCAAGGCGTACAGTGCCCACACCGACCCCACAGAGGTTGAGTCGGTAAGGTAGGCACATGCTGCGATGGGCACATCCTAACGAGGACATGGTATCACTGTCAAGGGCAAGCATTGACATAGGTCGCGTGCTCCTCCAGGCGCTTGGTGGATTGACTGGAAACATTACCACAATGTCCGCATGAATAATGGAGGGCATGGATCGGATAGTTGTGGCAATGGGGCAAAAGACCGACGCTGTCCATGCCTTGCGGCTTGCGATAGTGTCGGGAGACGGCACTGCAGCCCAAGGTGCTGTCCCACCAAGCACCAGGACAGATGCGAGACAGGAGGAAGAACTTTCTTCTGACTCGGAAGACGCTTCTTCGGAAACCTCCAGCCACTGAGGAGAGTCTGCCGACATCACCCCCCCACAGCAGCAGTCTTTAAGGTCTCCTGCTGCAAGACGTTCTGGTCCCATTACTCGGGGAATTAAACGGGGGCTTATAACAAGCAGGGGGTCAAGGTTCAGGAGAGAAGCATGGCCGCAGGTAGGGGTCGGGGGTGCTGTATATCATTCTTAGTTCTTGTTAAAAATAATATTTTGTTAAATATTCTCTGTTGGGGATGGTGGGAGAGTGTTGTTATGTTATTGTTGTGTTAAAAATGTTGTTGACTGTTAGGGGTTGGGGGGAGGAGGTGGTGGGGGGGGGGCGGTGTTATATATGGTTGTTCTAAAATTTTTCAGATTTGTCTTTAATTATTAAACAGTTTTAGTTAACTTCACAATTGTCCTGAAGTGTCTTCTAATAACGCAAGGTAAAACATCAATACTGTTGTGTCTGTAAGCACTCTAGTAATGGCTCCATGAGGTAAGGTATTGCACTTGAACTGTTGTGACCTGAGTTCCTTTATTGCAGCTCCTGAATGAGGGTACAGTAAGGTGAGCTCCCTTTTATACTTGGTTACCTGCGGTGTGCAGGTGACCTCTAGGTCTCCACCTGTTGCACCCTCTGGTGGTACAGGTATATTGTATACAGTGTAAAGATACCTTCAATGGTCTTATGTAACTGTACATTGAGTGTACAGGGTATATACATACACAACATCACTCCCCCAAAAGTCTTGTACCACTGGTCTTTGCACTGTGTGCTCTGGCCCTTGACTTGAGTGCCCAAAGCCCTTGCACTTTGTCTGTGCTTGGGAATGGCTCTCCCTGTGGACCCCCAAGTCTTTATTGCCACGACATTGGGAAATGGTCAGTAGTGGACGGTTGGAGGTTGAAGTGGGGGTTTGAGTGGGTTCTGGGTGTGATACATGTAAAGTCCTTACTCAATGGCACAAAACCCACACAAGGCACATTCTATGGACAAGGCCACTCTATGACCTGAACCTTTATTCACAGGACCAAGAAGTGATGACCCTGGGTGGGACCAGGTAAGGAGTGTCTCCCACAAGTTCACCCACTGTGGTCAAGGTGTGCATTGCTTAAGTATATACAGTATTGCAGTGGGGTTACATAGAGGTTACATACATGACATCACCTCGTCCCCCCAAAGTCTTATTGGGATCATAGGTTAAGTCTTTCGGGTGATCTACGCTCCCTCGTGGAGCGCCGCAGTTGGGGCTCTGGTTGTTGAGCCTTGGCGTGAGTGTCTGTCACCTGTGGTGATTCCGGCCTGTCCGGGCTGACCGCCGGGACGGTGCATGCTGCTGAATGCTCTTGTTGCTCGTTCACTGCCGGTGGTGTGAGCAGCATCTCATGATCTTCCTCAGGGTCCTCAGTGTCTATGCTGAACCTTTTTTTTACTTGGTCCAGATGCTTACAGCATACCTGCCCATTGTTAAGTTTAACCACGATGAACCTGTTCTCCTCTTTGTCTATTACAGTACCCTTAAGCCATTTAGGCCCCACGGCGTGACTGAGGACAAAAACAGGGTAATTTATTTCTATATATCACCCCCTTGAGTTTCGGTCATGGTACTCGTTTTGGGATCATGGCACTCATTTTGGGACTGGCGCTTGCTCTCAACTATGTCGGTCAGGACTGGGTGAATGAGGGACAACCGAGTTTTGAGTGCTCATTTCATAAGTAGCTCAGCGGGCGGGACCCCCGTGAGCGAGTGCGGTCGGGACCTATAAGCCAGCAGGAGGCGCGATAGGCGGCATTGAAGGGAGGGTCCTTGAATCCTGAGCATGCCTTGTTTAATGATTTGGACCGCACATTCCACCTGGCCATTGGAGGCAGGCTTGAACGGTGCTGTCCTGACATGGTTGATGCCATTACCCGACATGAACTCCCGGAATTCGTAGCTCGTGAAACATGGGCCATTATCGCTAACAAGGATGTCTGGTAAGCCAAGGGTTGCAAAGACCACACGCCGCACGTAAACTCTCCACGGTGGTGGATGTCGTGTACGAATTAAAAATGATGCATTCGATCCATTTCGAGTACGCATCTACCGCAATGAGAAACATTTTTCCCATGAACGGGCCCGAGTAGTCTACATGAATACATGACCATGATCTGGTGGGCCAGGGCCACGGGCTGAGCGGGGCCTCCCTGGGGCCATTACCCAGCTGGGCACACGTCGTGCAGCTGCGAACACAGTGTTCCAGGTCTGAATCAATTCCAGGCCACCAAACATGTGACCGGGCAATGGCCTTCATCAGCACAATGCCTGGGTGCTCGCTGTGGAGTTCAGTGATGAATGCCTCCCTGCCCCTCTGGGGCATGACTACCCGGCTGCCCCATAGTAGGCAGTCGGCTTGGATGGAGAGCTAATCCATCCGTCTGTGGAACGGTCTGACCTCCTCAGGGCATGCTCCGTGTGTGGGCACCCAATCCCCAGTCAGGACACATTTCTTAATCAGGGATAGGAGGGGATCTGTGTTTGTCCAGATTTTGATCTGGCGGGCTGTGATGGAGGAACCTGCACTGTCAAAGACATCGACAGCCATGACCATCTCAGCGCTTTGCTCCGCTGCCCCCTCAGTGGTGGCCACTGGAAGCCTGCTGAGCGCGTCAGCGCAATTTTCGGTGCCAGGCCGGTGCCGGATGGAGTAGTCATAAGCAGCCAGCGTGAGAGCCCATCACTGTATGCGGGCTGACGCGTTGGCATTGACAGCCTTGCTGTCTGACAACAGGGATGTTAACGGCTTGTGGTCCATTTCTAATTCGAACCTCCTGCCAAAAAGGTACGGATGCATTTTTTTTTACACCGTAGACACACGCGAGTGCCTTCTTCTCAACCATCCCATATCCCCGTTCTGCTTGAGAGAGCGACCTGGAAGCATAAGCCACAGATTGTAGTTGGCCCTCAGCATTGCTCTGCTGCAAAACGCACCCAACCCCATAGTTCGATGCATCACATGTCAGAACCAAATTCTTACAGGGGTCGTACAGGTTCAATAACTTATTTGAACAAAGCAGGTTCCGCGCCCGATTGAAAGCCCGTTCTTGACAGTCCCCCCAAAACCATTCACAACCCTTACGTAGGAGCATGTGAAGCGGCTCCAACAACATGCTTAAGTTCGGCAGAAAGTTTCCAAAATAGTTCAACAGTCCCAGAAATGACCGCAACTCCGATGTGTTGCCGGGCCTGGGCGCGTGTCGAATTGCTTCTGTTTTGGATTCGGTAGGCCGAATCCCATCTGCAGCAACCCTCCTGCCCAGGAACTCAACCTCAGGAGCCAAAAACACACATTTAGACTTCTTGAGTCGCAGGCCTACCCGGTCCAGTCGGCGTAGCATTTCCTCTAGGTTGTGGAGATGTTCCTTGGTGTCACGACCCATGATGAGGGTGTCGTCCTGAAATACGATTGTTCCAGGAATGGATTTAAGCAGGCTTTCCATGTTTCTTTGAAAAATCGCGACCGCTGATTGAATGCCAAATGGGCACCTGTTGTAAACAAACAATCCCTTGTGCGTGGTGATGGTGGTCAGTAGTTTAGTTTAGATTCGTCGGCCAGTTCTTGGGTCATGTAGGTTGAAGTGAGATCCAACTTGGTAAACAGCTTGCCGCCTGCCAGCGTGGCGAAAAGATCCTCTGCTCTCGGGAGCGGATATTGGTCTTGTAGGGACACCCAATTGATAGTGGCCTTGTAGTCGCCACAGATCCTGACAGAACCATCCGCTTTTAGGACGGGAACGATGGGGCTCGCTCAATGTGTTCTAGTTTGGGTCTACTGGCTTTGTGTCGCCATAGTTTTTCAAATTGTTGAACGCTCATGAGTGACTGGCTGTTCCCCGTGTAAGCTCCATGCGTACAGGGATGCCATTTAATAAAACCTTCATCATCATTGGTGGCGTTTTGGTATATGAGCTGTGAATGTTTGCCACATGAACCCGCTGAACTTCAACGTCCATTGATTTGCCCCAAGGGTCATCCTGCAGTACAGACCCCTCTTCTGGTCCATCCGCCTCGTAAATTAACCTGGTTACAGGCTTCCTGCTGATCGCTGGCCCTGCAGTGGGTAAGCTCCCACTGTGTGTGGCCACAATCCCTGGGGCATCACATTGGCCCCGGAGGCACAGGCTACATGATCGGGTAGCCCACTCGACTTGGGTGCTTCAAACGGGAGATTGCCCTTGGTTTTGTTGGTGTGCACCTTGAACCCGGCATCACACATTATTCCATCGTTTACATTCAAGATACATTGGCTCCGATCGCACTCAGGTACTAATTCACATTTGTCAATTACATTTTTTCCCTCAATTAAATATTTTCCCTGTATATTATCGGCATCGCTGTACAATGTTACGTTTAGATACTTGCATTCATCAATTACATCTTTTCCACGTCTCCTACCAGCATCGCTGTTCAACCGTACATTTAGATATTTGCATTTTTTAATTACATCTCTCACATTAGTATCACCGGCATCGCTGTACAAAAAGTGGAGCTGTCCCTTTAATTGTTCTGGGTTGCCGGTCCCCTTTACCCCAATCCGGTTCGCTGCTCGGCATCACGTGTTGCTCCCTCAACGCTGCCCCTCGTGGTCTGGTCACGGCCATTTTGATTTCAGGCGCTTCACCCCGTGGTGTGGGCACCATCTTTTCTCTCTCCACGAGGTAGGTTGCGGTGATTCTTTTCTCCCCAGGTTCTGCCACTGAAGCCGAGAATTTACCTTCTGCGTCGATCTTCTCCCTTCGGAGTCCTGCCACGGCCCGGAAGTTGAGGTCTGATCATTTGGGCTGGATCATCTCGCCATTGGGTAGTGCGGTCTGTGTCGTCGCTGAGCAGTCGAGTTGGACGGTAGGATCTTCAGGTTCTGTGATGGATCCAAATTTGGGGCCGCATGGGTCGTCGATTGCCGGGGCCTGGAGGCTTTCCCAGCTCCAACAGCTTTGGATTTACTTCATCCAACTTCTTCCCAGCGGCGTTGGATCATCACCGGCACCGATCCACAAAGGTAGCTTGTGCAACGCGCTGCCGTAGGACACCTGGACATCCAGAATGCCAACGACTGGGATGGTGTCATTTGTGTAAGTGAGCAGCTTCACCTGGATTGGTAGCATTTTAGGTTGTTCGATAGGATTGTCCCAGAGTTTCTCGAAGGCCGCCTGGTTCATCAACGATTGGCTCGCCCCTGTGTCGACCTCCATCGAGACTGGAACACCATTGATTTCAACTTCTATCTTCAACGGAGAACTCTCGGTGGAACAGGTAAACACTCCGTACACCTCTTCCTGGGGCTGAGCTGCCTCCTGGACTTTCTCTTCGTCTTCATCAGCGCTGGAGCCCGGGTGATCGGCCAACACTTCAACGACTCGGTGAGTAAAATTTATTTTACACATTTGCTGTAGATGGCCTTTAGTGTTACAGCCCTTGCAAGTATAGTCTCTGTATCGGCACTGGTGGGCTCTGTGATTTCCTCCACAGCGCCAGCATGGGGCTGGCCGGTTGGCCCCCTTCGGCGGACTCAGGGTTGCGGGGCTCAGGGTCGCAGTCTTGCCTCTGAAGGGCGCCATTCAGTTCACTGTACTTGCCGTGTTAGAGTCCTGGGGTTGAGTCATCATCCTTCTGGAATCGCAGGCCGAGGCCATGAACGCTTAGCTCACCTTAATTGCCTTCTGCAGGGTGACAGTGGTGTCCACAGAGAGCAGCCTGTGGAGGAGGCCTTCGTGGCCGATTCCAATAACAAAGATGTCCCTCAGTGCTTCAGTGAGGTGGTCACATGGTGCAGCCCATCGTCTCAGGTCCGTAAAATATTTTGCGATTTCTTGGCCTTCGGGTCGCCGGTGTGTATAGAATCCGTGTCTGGCTGTGAGGCTGCTCTCTTTCGGCTTGAGCTGTTCCTGTATCAACTTTACGAGCTCCGCGAACGTTTTTGTTGTCGTCTTCTCTGGGGCAAGCAAATCCATGAAAAGGCCATGAACGGTGGGCCCACAATTGCTGAGCAGGATAGCTCGGCGCTTATCAGCCAGGTCGTTCGCGATGAAGTAGTGTTCTAGCGTTTCCACAAAGGCATCCCAATCTTCCCCATCAGTGAATTGTTGAAAGTTGCCAAGGTTAGCCATTTTACGCGTGGAAATTCGTATTCTTGTCGCCAATTGTTGTGTCTGTAAGCACTCTAGTAATGACTCCATGAGATAAGGTATTGCACTTGAACTGTTGTGACCCTAGTCCATTTATTGCAGCTCCTGAAAGAGGTTACTGTAAGTTGAGCTCCCTTTTATACCTGGTGACCTGCGGTGTGCAGGTGACCTCTAGGTCTCCACCAGTTGCACCCTCTGGTGGTACAGCCATATTGTATACAGTGTAAAGATACACTCATGTAACTGTACATTGAGTGTACAGTGTATATACATACACAACAAATACAATGGTTAGAAACAATGGCCATAGCCAGGCCAGGCCAGGCAAGGATGAAATGTAACGCAACTGTAACGGTCACCAATGTAAGTTCACGCAAAGCATTCATTTAGAAGCTGCTGACACAAGAGTTTTGCAGCTGCGTAACTACCATGGGGCTTTTCCAGTCTTGTCGGGGGGATGTGGGGGCATAGGTTCATTGCCTGGCTGATTGTCCTCCATGAGGTCCTTGTCATTCTCCTCCTTGTCCTCCTCTTCCGTCTCCCCTCTCTCCTGAGGTGGACCGGCAGTCCCATCTGGCAATTGTTGTCCTCTCTTCATAGCTAGGTTATGCAACATGCAGCACACCACAATGAGCTCAGCGGCCTGCTCAGGGTGGTATTGTAGGTTGCCTCCTGAGTGGTCCAGGAATCTGAAGCGCTGCTTCAGCACTCCAATTGTCTTTTCGACAATATTGCATGTGGCTATATGGCTTTCATTGTAGCGCTTCTCAGCTTCCGTCTGGGGCTTTTTCAGGGGCATTCATGAGCCAGCTGGCAAGGCCATATCCTTTATCCCCCAGCATCCAATCATGACCTTGTGGCTGACTCTTAAACAGGTCAGAGAAAGTGCTCTCACCCAAGATTTACACATCATGGTTGCTGCCTGAAAAATTTGCATTTACTACCATGATTATTTGCTTGTGATCAACAATGAGCTGCACATTCAGGGAGTGGAATCCCTTTCAGTTCTGAAACACCTCTGCATCCTGTAAAGTTGCTCGCAGGGAGATGTGCATACAGTCTATTGCTCCCTGCACCTTGGGGAAGTTTGCTATTCGCAAGATACACAAAGCCCTCTCAGTCTGAGCCTCCCTGGTCATAGGGAAGCTTATAACTCCATCCTGCATGCTTAAAGGGCTTCAGTCACCTGTAGAATCGAGCAATGTGTGGCGTGCTGAGAGATACCGCAAATGTCACCAGCTGAGGCCTGAAAGGAGCCCAATGCGTAGAAAGAAAGTGCTGCAGTAACCTTAACCTCAACAGGCAGTGCAGTCCTTATGGTGCTGGTAGACTGCAGATCTTCCTTAATTAGCTGGTATATTTCACTGATGACCTCTTTTGGAAGTGCAGCTGCCTAATGCACGTGTTATCG
Organism: Pristiophorus japonicus; assembly: GCF_044704955.1. Taxonomy (NCBI): domain Eukaryota; kingdom Metazoa; phylum Chordata; class Chondrichthyes; family Pristiophoridae; genus Pristiophorus; species Pristiophorus japonicus. The sequence goes on along the minus strand of NC_091977.1, from coordinate 236,519,330 downwards.
GACAAGTGCAGGTATGATCGCTTATCCCTGTAAATGCGTTGGGTGCAACTTCTCCTCCGCAGCAGCAGTCTGCCATCTCTTTGATTAGGCACATAATGCTCTTCATTATACCTTCTCCCATCTCTAGTCTGCAGCATGTGATTAGTGATCAATACTGGTTGAGAACTTACAGTCCCATCACTATAAATGCTCTTAATTTGTCTTCAACAGATACAAATGTGATTAGATGATTGCAAGAGTCAAAAAGACCCTTAAAATCACTCACGAATTGATTCTCCTCACAAGCACTTGAAGCAGCCTTTTGGTACAGATCTTCCGAGTTTCAAAATGGCGTCCATAGTGCCAACTTCAGACCAGATGAGTGCAGATTTTTTTCAGCGACTTTTTCGGCCAGCGATCATTTAGGCAAATTGTGGGCGGAATGCCGAACGTAGCGGTCGGTGATAATCTGGACGATAATCGGATGCAAGTTTCCATTTTCAGCACTATTCTCAGCCTTGCACGCGGATGACATCATATTTTTTTTTAATTAGGCCGGGCGATACAGCACATTTATGTTTGCCAAAAGTTGGGCCGGTGTTAAATGGGCGATAATCGGGCGCTATTTTCCACTTTTTAGCAAATATCGGCAATAGCCTGCATCTTAGCTCTTATATGGGTGCTAAATGGGTGCTAAATGGGCGATGATGTGCCGAAAGTCTAGCCCTAGACATTTTGCAAAGATTATTATCTTCATTTGGCCTCCCAGAAGAAATTGTTTCTGATAATGGACCACAATTTTGTTCAGAAGCATTTGCACAGTTCATGAGTAAAAATGGTGTGAAACATGCCACTGTACCACCCTGCTTCAAATGGTGCAGCATAGCACACAGTACAAATTGTAAAACATGCCCTCATCAAACAGATGTTGGATCCAAATCGAAAGAAACGACAGTTGTCATTGGACTACAAATTGACAAATTTTCTAATTACATATCGTAATACTCCTCATACAACTACTGGTCGAACATCAGCAGAGTTGTTTCTCAAACACCAGTCACAAACCAGATTCTCATTGTTAAAATCAGACTTGGCACAGTCCATAGAAGAGAAACAATTAAGACAGAAAGAGAATCATGATAGAGGTAGAGTAAAAGGGAGAAGTGTGGAAGTGTGAAATTAAATCAGAAGGTGAGAGTGAAGAACCATCACCATAAATGATTAAAGTGGTTACCAGGAAGACTGGTGAAGATATGTGGTCTTCGCACATATTTGGTCAAGATGTTTGACCATGTACAGGTTAGGTTTGTTCACATTGATCATATTTTACCTACAGATGTGGAAGGAGTTGAAGGTTGGAATGATTTGATTATTTCTGACTCATCAGATAGTTTTGATACAAGTACAGTACCAGCAGCATATCCTATATCAAATATACTGGAAACAAGTCCAAGAGAAAGTCAGAATTTAATTCTGAGTCAGGCAGGCAAACAGTCTGAAGTTGTAGAGAGTTCAAATGTAAATCAAGGGCATCCCTTTGGAGAGAAACTCTCCTCAGGCTCAGCCTAGAACGAGCCTAAGTTTGACACCACGTTTGGAAGGTTCTGTTCGAGAGTAAAGGTCTCCTCTTCGAAACAGAAAACAAGTGGTTAAGCTTGATTTGTAAATATGGGAAAGTAAGTCCATATTTTTTGTTATGTATTACCATGCAAGTTACGTATGATGATTGTTTGTTATAATTACTTCTTCATTAAGGATGGAGAAATGTAATATACATAGCTCCACCTAGTGGACTACTGTGACATTTCAGCTATTGCTGTTTACAACAATAAAGAAATAGCAATCACGTGACAGGTTCCTGAAGTTATCAGCCATCTTACAGCCTGTGTGTTTGTGAGGTCGTACCGAAAATATAACAATATGATTGTCCAGCCTCGCCTTAAATGCATCTATACTATTCGCTTCAACCATTCCATGATAACGAGTTCCACATTCTCACCAGTCTTTGGATAAAGAAGTTTCTTCTGACTTACCCATTGGATTTATTGGTAACTATCTTAATTTGATGGCCTCTAATTATGCTTTGCCCCACAAATGGAAACATACTCTCTGTATGCACTCTATCAAAATATTTCATAATTTTAAAGACCTCTATTAGGTCATCCCTCAGCCTTCTTTTTTCAAGATAAAACAGACCCAGCCTGTTCATCCTTTCCTGATATGTATACCCTCGCATTTCTGGTATTATCCTTGTAAATCTTTTCTGCACCCACTCGAGTGCCTCTGTATCCTTTTTATAATATTGCGACCAAGACTAGATAAATTACATCTCCTGCATTAACATTGTCTACTCTCTCTATTATCTCTTCAAAAAATTCAATTAGGTTTGTCAAGCAAGATTTTCCCTTTTGAAATCATGCTGACTATTCATTATTATACTTTTTGTTTCTAGATGCTCTTCCATTCTTTCCTTTAATTGGGATTCCATTATTTTTCCTCCCAGCGATGTTAAGCTGATTGGTCTATAATTCCCCAGACATGTTCTATCCCCTTCTTAAACATAGGCCAGTCCTCTGTCACTATACCCTTTTCTAACGAATTATTTAAAGTGAGGACTGAATTACATCTGCATACCCTGGTCCAGTAATTCTCTGCACTCTGATCTCCTTTCACCTAAAGGCTACACTTGTTCATCACCCCACCATGTGCAACATCACAGGAGATCAATTAGTTTTTTTTAAGTAGTTCAGGAAGGCTCAAATACGCCATAAACAGGGCTCAAAGGTTGTTACTACAAATTAAGTGACCTTGACACTGATATGCTTAAACCTGTGATGTGATCCTACAACAGGAAGCTTATAGAAATAGTCAGTCACATTTTTCAAAGCTACTTTATGATATTTATCATTCTGTTATTTTAGAAGGCATTTCTCAACTATGTTCATGATAACTGTGAAAAGTATTTTCCAGAGCCTCATTGTTATTCATAAACAATGAACAAGATGGGGTGGGTGGTTGTTGTGTTAGCGGTAAAAATATTAACAAGAATTTACACACGACAATCACTAAGCTGTTTGTGGGAGCTTGTTGTGCGCAAATTGTCTGCCGTGTTTCCAACAATACAACAATGACTACACTTCAAAAAGTACTTCATTGACTGTAAAGCACTTTAGTACATCCTGAGGTCATGAAAGACGTTATATAAATGAGGGCTTTCTTTATAAATTATGCTCTAATTGTGTATAATTGCAACCACAGTAAAGATTTCAGATAGGTTTCAAAACTCTGCTTGTTGAATAATTTATTTTAATTTGATCTGGATGGGTAAACAAAAAAGAGCTCCTTGGTTTTTTTTGAAACAATTTTACAATTGAAAATAAAATTAAAGCAGCAAATGTTCCTCAATTTGTTCAAAATAGACTATATTTGATTGAAATTATGTCATCCTCAGCAGAGCTCTGTAGCTTTAATGTGCAATTTGTTACCATTAAGAACGGTTCTAAGTTGGCCATAATTAACAAGAGGTTGAGAGTTTAATTAGTAAATGAACAAAGAAATTCACAATGTGTGACATTTGAATACTCCTTTTGTTGCAGTATATATTTTTGATAGTTAACATTCAAAGACCCAGAATTTCCTCAGTCTCACTTATGTGGAAATTAGGCCAAAATTTATACCCATTCTTACGCCAATTTGTCAACATCTAATCAGCACAAAGGGTCGAGTAAATTCGGGTGTTGCGTAAAAACCAGCAATCTTTCGTGCTGACAATCAGCATTATGCCATATTTACACAATTGTTACAATGAAAATACGAGAAAAATATGTGCCAAATTGTTTAGATTTCATTATGTTGTATGTGACGGTGTTGAGAGGATAGTTCCCTGGGCAGCCTAATGACACAAAGTGGTTAATTCATCCGGACACAAAGTAAGTTTTTTAAAAAAGCAAAGCAATCAATATTTAATTATAGTGTTGTTCCCATTCCCATATCGGTACAAAGGTTTAACACTGTCTCTCACAGGACAGCAATGCTACTTGTTGCATGCAGATTAGCCAATGAGTAGGTAGCAGGATTACATTTCCTGGCATTGCTTTAAAGGTGCAACCTACAACTGCCCAAGAGCACCCAGCAGAAAAGAGAGTGCTGTGACAGTGAGTATTTGGTAGCATCTCTCTTAAAGCATTTTAGCCAATCAAATTAAAGATTTTGAGATATATCATTAAATATGACAAATCTATAATGTTGCCCTATGCGCTCCTCCAATTCTAGCCCCTTGCGCAGCCCTGATTTTAATCGGTCCACCAGTGGCGGTCGTGCCTTCAGCTGCCAAGGCCCTAAGCTCTGGAATTCTCTCTCTATAACACTCCGTCTCTCTGGCTCTCTCTCCTCCCAAGATGCTCCTTAAAACCTAAATCCTTGACCAACTGTCCTAATATCTCCTTTTGTGACTCGGTGTCAAATTTTGTTTGATAACGCTCCTGTGAAGTGCCTTGGGGCATTTTACTGCATTAAAGGTGCTATATAAATGAACGTTCTTGTTGTTCACACTGTAAATATAATTGAGAGGCTGTTGTGTGGAGGGTTGTTGGGCACCGGAGGACTGATTTTGGAGCAGGTCTCATTGGGAGCCAACGGCACGATATTGCAATAGCACAATCAGTGATCTTTCCACCATTAAGATTAATGGACAGAAAATCATGAACTATGCTCCTGTGATTTCCCATGTTGGGTTCCCTACAAGTGTTACTCCCTGCTGGGAATGCAGAATTAACTTATTTTTTATTAATTCTTGGGAATTAACAGATTTGAGAACCCTTGAGATAGTGATATACCTGATAGATGTTTATTAGTTAAATACAGCATATTGAACATAACACAAGAACATAAGAAATAGGAGCAGAAGTCGGCCATATGGCCCCTCAAGACTGCTCCGCCATTTAATATGATCATGGCTGATCCAATCATGGACTCAGGTCCCACTTCCCTACCCGCTCCCCATAACCCCTTAGGGGGATCAAGGGGTATGGCGAGAAAGCAGGAATGGGGTACTGAAGTTGCATGTTCAGCCATGAACTCATTGAATGGCGGTGCAGGCTAGAAGGGCTGAATGGCCTACTCCTGCACCTATTTTCTATGTTTCTATGTTTCTATGATTCTATGTTAATCCCTTATCGGTTAAGAAACTGTCTATCTCTGTCTTAAACTTATTCAATGTCCTGGCTTCCACGGCTCTCTGACGCAGCAAATTCCACAGATTTACAACCCTCTGAGAGAAGAAATTTCTCCTCATCTCATTCTTCTGAATTCCAATGAGTAGAGGCCCAACCTCCTCAACCTTTCATCATAAGTCAACCCTCTCATCTCCAGAATCAACCTAGTGAACCTTCTCTGAACTGCCTCCAAAGCAAGTATATCCTTTCGTAAATATGGAAAGCAAAACTGTACGCAGTATTCCAGGTGTGGCCTCACCAATACCTGTACAACTGTAGCAAGACTTCCCTGCTTTCATACTCCATCCTCTTTGCAACAAAGGTCAAGATTCCATTGGCCTTCCTGATCACTTGCTGTACCTGCATACTAACCTTTGTGTTTCATGCACCAGGACTCCCAGGTCTTACTGTACTGCAGCACTTTGCAATTTTTCTCCATTTAAATAATAACTTGCTCTTTGATTTTTTTTCTGCCAAAGTGCATGATCTCACACTTTCCAACGTTATACTCCATCTGCCAAATTTTTGCCCACTAACTTAGCCTGTCTATGTCCTTTTGCAGATTTTTTATGTCCTCCTCGCACATTGCTTTTCCTCCCATCTTTGTATCATCAGCAAACTTGGCTACGTTACACTCGGTCCTTTCTTCCAAGTCATTCATATAGATTGTAAATAATTGGGATCCCTGCAGCACCCCACTAGTTACTGATTGCCAACCCAAGAATGAACCTTTTATCCCCACTCTCTGTTTTCTGTTAGTTAGCCAATCCTCTATCCATGCTAATATATTACCCCCAACTCCGTGAACTTTTATCTTGTGCAATAACCTTTTATGTTGCACCTTGTCAAATGCCTTCTGGAAGTCCAAATACACCACATCCACTTTATCCACCCTGTTCGTTACATCCTCAAAGAATTCCAGCAAATTTGTCAAACATGATTTCCCCTTCATAAATCCATGCTGACTCTGCCTGACCGAATTATGCTTTTCCAAATGTCCTGCTACTACTTCTTTAATAATGGACTCCAACATTTTCCCAATCACAGATGTTAGGCCAACTCTTCTCTAGTTTCCTGCTTTTTGCCTATCTCCTTTTTTAAATAGGGGCGTTACATTTGCAGTTTTCTACTCTGCTCGGGACCTCTCCAGAATCCTGGGAATTTTGGTAAATTACAACCAATGCATCCACTATCCCTGCCGTTACTTCTCATAAGACCTTAGGATGCAAGCCATCAGGTCCCAGGGATTTATCCGCCTTTAGTCCCATTATCTTACTGAGCACCACCTCCTTAGTGATTGTGATTGTGTTAAGTTCCTCCCCCGCCTCCCCCCCTCCCGCCGCCCCCCAGCCCCCAACAGCCCCTTGACTATCCACTGTTGGGATATTGTTTGTGTCCTCTACCGTAAATATTTGTTCAAAGTTTCTGCCATTTCCATGTTTCCCATTACTAATTCCCCGGTCTCGTCCTCTTAGCCATTCATTTCCTTTTTATATACCTATAGAAACTCTTGCTATCTGTTTTTATATTTCGTGCCAGTTTACTTTCAAAGTCTATATTCTCTTTCTTTATCATTTTTTGAGCATTACATGCAAGCAATATGTCTATATATTGACAAGTAGGATATCCATTGGAGAGTCTAAGCTTACATCTCACCAGGCAGTTCGTAGTCTTGTGTACATGTGAGGATATGTTGTACTCCACATATATACTTTTATTATACCACACCTACTTTGGTCACAGGATATGGTTGCATCCTGAGTCCCATATGCTATTCCTTTGTCCAAAACTGATCTGTGCCAGTTCAATATCGTTCCCTTATCTCTTGGTCTCTGTATTATGTTTGATTTACATTATTCTGTTGAGCACATAAGAGTACTTTCCATCAGGCCTGCACTTGTCTGTCCATGACAGTACTTTAACCTTTACTCTAACATAATCACGTGATTAAGGGCCCTGAAATTCCGGCCTACCCAGGTCCGTACGGAGTGTGTACGCACCTGAAAGCCGGTTTTCCGATCTGTCAAGTTTCTGGCTTGACAGATCGCATGAATCTCGGGGAGAAGGACCTTCCCACGGCAGAGATTGGGCTATTTGCCCATCTCTTGCCCCGAGAATGTCCTTAAAACTCTTACGTCTGGTAAACACAGGCGCATAGCCTACTTTTACCAGTGTAAAAGTTTTAAAATATATCAAAAACATTATAAAAATAAAATTTTAAATCCATATTTATGTTAAAAACCCTGCCCACTCAGGTTATTTAATTTATTTTAAATCAGCAAATATTTTTTTTTTCCAAAACATTTCTATCAACTTTAATTTCTATCGTGCATTTATGTGAGGTGTTTTTTTAAATTTTGTATGTAGTGTTTGGGGGTTTGGGGGTGTTTCCTATTCATAGTAATAGGAGTTTTGAAGTTACGAAACTCCTATTACTATGAATGAGAAAATGCTTTACCGTGATTGGGTGTCCAGGCCCTCGTGACTCCTACAGATGTCCCAACGGGAACGTGCTCCGTTGCGTAAGAAGAGGAGGCCTCGTTTCTGGAATCTCTCATGAGCGTTCGACCAAAAGGTAAGTGCGCATCTTTTCTCATATTTTTAGTCACACATCCGCGGGAAGAAGAAATCGGGATTTCAGGCCCAATGTGCATCTAAGCTAAGCATTCGACTTATCTATAATTAGCTTTAGCCAGTATTACAGTTAGTTACATCTATACACCTTCCTATCAATTTTGCCTTCTATTCCTGTTCAATCAGCCCATTCTGTAAATTCAGCAGAATTCAGTCAGTCTTTCATGTTGGTCTACACATATTCTCTCTCCCTCTCCCTATCCATAAATGTACGGTCTCAGCCATGGCTCAGTTGGTAGCACTCTAATCTCAGAGTCAGAAGGTATCTGACTCCAGAGGCTGGAGCACAAAAACCTAGGTTGACACTCCCAGTGCAGTACCGAGGGAATGCTGCACTGTCGGAGGTGCCGTCTTTCGGATGAGACTTTAAACCGAGATGTCTGCTCTCTCAGGTGAATGTAAAAGATCCCACTGCACTGTATCGAAGAAGAGCAGCGGAGTTATCCCCAGTGTCCTGGCCAATATTTATCGCTCAATCACCATCACTAAATAGATTATCTGGTCATTATCAATTTGCTGTTCGCGGGACCTTGCTGTACGCAAATTGGCTGCCATGTTTCCGACCTTACAATAGTGACTACATTTCAAAAGTACTTCATTGGCTATAAAGCGCTTTGCGACATCTTGAGGTCATGAAAGGCACTGTTTAAATGCAAGTCCCTCTTCTTTTTACAGTAGCTATTAACTATCAACATCATAGGCAATCCCTCAGAGTTGAGGATGACTTGCTTCCACACTAAAAATTGGACCTAGAGTCTACATCATAGGTGGGGCAAACGGTGGTTGAAGGAACAGGTGAGTGGGGTACCTGGGTTACCATGCGCTCCTTCCGCTGTCGACGCTTGGCTTCAGATTGCTCTCGGCGGGGAGACTCGAGGTGTTTGGCGCCTTCCCAGATGCTTTTCCTCCATTTTGGACAGCCTTGGGCCAGGGATTCCCAGTTGTTGGTGGGGATGTTACATTTTTTCAAGGAGGATTTGAGGGTGTCTTTGAAGCGTTTTCACTGTCCACCTGGGGCTCACTTGCCATGTCGGAGCTCCGAGTAGAGCGCTTGTTTTGGGAGTCTCATGTCAGGCATGTGGACGATGTGGCCCATCCAGTGGAACAGATTGAGCATGGTCAGTGCTTCGATGCTGGGGATGTTAAGAACATAAGAATTAGGAACAGGAGTAGGCCATCTAGCCCCTCGAGCCTGCTCCACCACTCAACAAGATCATGGCTAATCTGGCCGTGGACTCAGCTCCACTTACCTGCCCGCTCCCCATAACCCTTAATTCCCTTATTGGTTAAAAATCTATCTATCTGTGATTTGAATACATTCAATGAGCTAGCCTCAACTGCTTCCCTGGGCAGAGAATTCCACAGATTCACAACCCTCTGGGAGAAGAAATTCCTTCTCAACTCGGTTTTAAATTGGCTCCCCCGTATTGTTGGCCTGAGCGAGGACACTAATGTTGGTGCGTCTATCCTGCCAATAGATTTTGGCATTGGTGGTACTTCCCCAGTGTTTTGAGGTGCCTGTCCATGTCTCTGAACCATATAAGAGGGCAGGTATTACCACTGCTCTGTAGACCATGAGCTTGGTGCCGGGTTTGAGGTCCTGGTCTTCAAACACTCGCTTCCTCAAGCGATCGAAGGTTGCGCTGGTGCACTGGAGGCGGTGTTGGACATTGTCGTCGATGTCTGCCCTGTTGTTGACAGTAGGCTCCCAAGGTATGGAAAATGGTTGACGTTGTCCAAGGCCTCATCGTGGACTTTGCTAACCGGGGGAGCACTGCTGTGTGATGGGGGCAGATTGGTAGAGGACCTTTGTCTTACGGATGTTTAGTGTAAGGTCCATGCTCTCATATGCCTCAGTGAAGGTGTTGACAATTTCTTGGAGTTCAGCCTCCGAGTGTGCACAGACGCAGGCATCGTCTGCATATTGTGATTCGATGATGGAGGATGGGACAACGGCGGATCTGGCCTGGAGGCAATGGAGGTTGAACAGATTCATGTTTGTCCTGTAATTTAGCTCCACTCCAGCAGGGAGTTTGCCGACGGTGAGATGGAGCATTGCAGCAAGGAAGATCGAGAAGAGCGTTGGTGCGATGATGTAGCCTTGCTTGACGCCGGTCCGAACATGGAATGGGTCGGTGGTGGATCTTGTAGTCAGGATCACAGCTTGCATGTCATCATGAAGCAGGCAGAGGATGATGACAAACTTTTGAGGGCAGCCGAATCTGAGGAGGAGAATCCATAATCCCTTATGTTTGTAAGGTCAAATAAGGCCATGTATAAGGGTTGGTGCTGTTCCCTGCATTTCTCTTGCATCTGCCGCGTGGTGAAACATAGAAACTTGGTCTAGACTTTCCACTTCACATCGCCCTTCTAAGGCCCATCTAACGGCCAAAATGGACCTCTATCGCCCATTTTGAGAAAAAAGTGGAAACCAAAACATCACTGGAAAAATAGGCCTTCACATTTCAGCTCACTTCGCCCAAATGATCGCCAAACTGATCGCCCACACAAGGCCCATCGCAAGTTTTGGCACATTCATAGAAACATAGAAACTAGGTGCAGGAGTAGGCTATTCGGCCCTTCGAGCCTGCACCACCATTCAATATGATCAAGGCTGATCATGCAACTTCAGTACCCCATTCCTGCTTTCTCTCCATACACCTTGATCTCTTTAGCTGTAAGGGCCACATCTAACTCCCTTTTGAGTATATCTAATGAACTGGCCTCAACAACTTTCTGTGGTAGAGAATTCCACAACTCGCTAAGTGAAGAAGTTCCTCCTCATCTCAGTCCTAAATGACTTACCCCTTATCCTTAGACTGTGACCCCTGGTTCTGGACTTCCCCAACAACAGGAACATTTTTCCTGTATCTAACATGTCCAATCCCATCAGAATTTTATATGTTTCTATGAGATCCCCTTTCATTCTTCTAAATTCCAGTGAATATAAGCCTAGTCGATCCAGTCCTTCTTCATGTTAGTCCTGCCATCCCGGGAATCAGTCTGGTGAACCTTCGCTGCACTCCTTCAATAGCAAGAATGTCCTTGCGCAGATTAGGAAACCAAAACTGTACACAACATTCAAGGTGTGGCCTCATCAAGGCCCTGTACAACTGCAGCAAGACCTCCCTGCTCTTATACTCAAATCCTCTCGCTATGAAGGCCAACATGCCATATGCCTTCTTCACCACCTGCTGTACCTGCATGCCAACTTTCAATGACTGATGTACCATGATACCCAGGTCTCATTGCATCTCCCCTTTTCCGAATCTGTCACCATTCAGATAATATTCTGTCTCCCTGTTTTTGCCACCAAAATGGATAACCTCACATTTATCCACAATATACTGCATTTGCCATGCATTTGCCCACTCACCTAACCTGTCCAAGTCACCCTGTAGCCTCTTAGCATCCTCCTCTCAGCTCACACTGCCACCCAGCTTAGTGTCATCTGCAAACTTGGAGATATTACATTCAATTCCTTCATCCAAATCATTAATGTATATTGTAAATAGCTGGGGTCCCAGCACTGAACCTTGCGGTACACCACTAGTCACTGCCTGCCATTCTGAAAAGGACCCGTTTATTCCTACCCTTTGCTTCCTGTCTGCCAACCAGTTCTCTATCCACGTCAATACATTACCCCCAATAACATGTGCTTTAATTTTGCACACTAATCTCTTGTGTGGGACCTTGTCAAAAGCCTTTTGAAAGTCCAAATGCATCACATCCACTGGTTCTCCCTTGTCCACTCTACTAGTTACATAGTCAAAAAATTCTAGAAGATTTATCAAGCATAAGTTCCCTTTCATAAATCCATGCTGACTTGGACCGATCCTGTCACTGCTCTCCAAATGCGCAGCTATTACATCTTTAATAATTGATTCCAACATTTTCCCCACTACCGATGTCAGGCTAACCGGTCTATAATTCCCTGTTTTCTTTCTCCCTCCTTTTTTAAAAAGTGGGTTACATTAACTACCCTCCAATCCATAGGAACTGATCCAGAGTCTATAGAATGTTGCAAAATTACCATCACTATTTCTAGGGCCACTTCCTTAAGTACTCTGGGATGCAGACTATCAGGCCCTGGGGATCTATCGGCCTTCAATCCCATCAATTTGCCGAACACAATTGCCTGACTAATAAGGATTTCCTTCAGTTCCTCCTTCTCACTAGACCCACGGTCCCCCAGTATTTCCTGAAGGTTATTTGTGCCTTCCTTAGTGAAGACAGAACCAAAGGATTTGTTCAATTGGTCTGCCATTTCTTTGCTCCCCAATATAAATTCACCTGATTCTGACTGCAAGGGACCTACATTTGTCTTCACTAATTGTTTTCTCTTCACATATCTATAGAAGCTGTTGCAGTCAGTTTTTATGTTCCCAGAAGAGCTTACTCATACTCTATTTTCCCCCTCCTAATTAAACCCTTTGTCCTCCTCTGCTGAATTCTAAATTTCTCCCAATCCTCAGGTTATTTTCTTTTTCTGGCCAATTTATGTGTCTCTTCCTTGGATTTAACACTATCCCTAATTTCCCTTGTTAGCCACGGTTGAACCACCTTCTCCGATTTATTTTTATGCCAGATAGGGATGTACAATTGTTGAAGTTCATGTCCATTGTGCCTCCTAGTGAGCGGAATCTGCATTGTGACTCTGGGGTGAGTTCTTCAGCCACTGTGAGGAGTTGATTGTGGAGGGTTCTTGCAATGACTTTCCCGGTAGTCGACAGCAGGTATATTCCTCTATAGTTATCGCAGTCGGACTTGTCACCTTTCTTGAAGGTGGTCATGATTACAGCGTCTCTCAGATCACCTGGCATGAATACCTCCTTCCAGATAAGAGAGAAGAGATCATGGATCAGTGCTAGTAGTGCTTCTCCGTTAGGTTTTAGCACTTCGGCGGGGATTCCATCTGCTCCTGATGACTTGCTGTTCTTCAGTTGTCAAATGGCCTTTTCAACCTCGTGCCAGGCTGAAGTTGTGCTGGGATGGTGGCAGGTAGCATGCTGTGGGATTGAGTCGAGGACACTCCTGTCGAAGACAGAGTCTCGGTTGAGGAGATCCTCGAAGTGCTCCTTCCAGCAGGCACTGACTGCCTCTCTGTCCTTGATGAGCACCTCTCCATTCTTGGTAGGGCCTTGAGTGTTTGGGCCGTAGGTCGTCTTGACAGCGTTGAAGAATCCTCGCACATCGTGGTTGTCGGCTAGTTGCTGGATGTCTTGAGCTTTCTCCACTCACCATCTGTTCTGTTTTCTGTTGGATCTCAGCCTTCAGATGGTTTTAAAGTGCTTTCTTGTCCTCGAGTTGTGTTGCTGCTTCCAGTCCTAACCATGATGCTCCTTACTTATATCAAGCCGTTAACCTATTATAATGACAAATATCCTGTAGTCTTCACGAGTAGACTGAAAAGGATGTTCAAGAACTGCATATGCTGCATGGGTAGAAAGAGAACCATGAAAATCTGACATTAAAAGAGAAGAGTCTGTTGGGAGAAAACCCTGAGGTAGAAATAAATCTACTCCGAGACTACGTTAGAGAGTTGAAAACACACACAGTTTATTAATACAAGGTACCAGGGGAGTTGTATGTAGGTCCCTCAACCAAGCAACAACTCAATTTGGTGTTACACATACAGCAATTTTATAGTCGTGTTTGTCCAGCTCACCTCCTTATCCTTGGCCAGCATCTGGTGTGCAGTTGACCTATTTCCTCTAGCCTCCAGTTGGTTTCCATGTTGCTCAGCGTCTTGTGACCTTCTCGCAATTGCTTATCGCATCCTGTCCTTCAGTACATGTTAAGTCAACTGTTTTGTTTTTCTCAAGCACAGCAATTTCGCACTAACCCTATTAACCCCTTCAATTCCCCCATTTGGCCAAAATTTATCACAGACATAATTCTAGGCCAACGTATACCCGGTCTTTATGCAGAAATTGGTGATGTGATGTGCCGGTTCCTGAGCCCTGGGGTCTCCACTCCGGTGTCCAGGTTCCCATCTCCTGTCACCCCTCATTCTGCTGCTCATAAGACTTCATCATATCGGTGTTTTGTGCGTATGTACGCCACCTTCTGAGACACTGCCGGGTTCTCGTAGTTTGAGGGTGATTGGGTTACAGGTCTGCTCGATAGTAAAGAACACAGTGCTTTGCTGATACAACATTTAAGTAACATACATAGGCAATACAGCATTATTACCACCACCAGAAAGGTAACCAGATCTTGGATTAGTGATGTTCCCATAGATCCTAACCACCCTGAGAACCAGTCCCATAAAGTGGAGGCTGGTGGTTGCTGAAGCTTTTTAACCTCTTCTTGGATATGCTGTGCCAGATTTGTAATCTCTTCCGAGCTATCCGGGATGTACGTACAACATTCGGCCCCGATGAGCGCACAGGTTCCCCCTTTTTCTGCCAACACATAGTCAAGGGCCATCTGATTTTGCAGAGCTAGTGTGCGGAGGGCTACCATCTCTACATTAACCTTAACTAGGGCTTCAGCTATATTGTTGGCCACCTGTTCCAGGACGGAAGCCATGTTAATGGATTCCCTTGCCAATTTACCCGCTCCATACCAGGGAAACGCAATGGCACAGAATCTTTCAGTCTCCGTGATGGCTCGCCTGGCTCTCCGGTGGAGGTCCTTCAGAGAACCCAGGTGATACATGTAGGATACGATATAAGCCAGATAACAAGAATCCGTCCATTCCCGGGGCAACCAGGGGTAGGCCCTGTGACCGCACACAAAATGAGTCCCTTTGTAGGGCGTATACTTATTTATCGCTGGGGGGTCCCATTGGACTTAAAAGTCACCGTTTCCATTTAATGACGGGAGTGTCACCCTACCCGCTTCAGCAGGTAAGGTAAGGCTATATGTGCAGTTACTGTACTCCACAATAGGATCTTCCGGTCGTCCCTGCCTTGTGAGACACAGCCCCCCTCCCTGTCCCTTCTTACACCTTGTTCTCAGGAACGGTGGTAGATAGGAATTGTTACATGTTGACTGTCTCCACCCACTACACTGTTCTGGATTATACCCATGACTTTTAAGTTTTATTATGGTGCTGCCGTCTGCCTCTATGGCATAAGAGCCAACGTGTGTGGATCCTGCTCTAACTCCAAACATCCAGCTGGCCATCTCATTATCACGAAATGGGATTGGTTATAGGGGAATTCCTTCCTCCGAGTGTGTGGGAACATGGGCACAGACCCAACAGCTGGCAATGTTGGCTTTCTTGGCATAGATGTATGACATATACAAAATGGTGCTCACATGTAACTCTCTCTTGGTCTGTGGGGGTACTCTGGTTTGACTCCTCCTGAGGCTGCATATTACAATTACACAAAAAAGCAAACTGCACATAATATCGCATAACACATTCATCTTGGATCGCCTTTATTTCTTCCGGCGTTTTCTGCTGATGTGTCCGCCTTCAGTTTCCTAGAATGTGTATGAAGGCAGGGTTATTTGTTTTTCTGCTTGTGCTGGGGTCGTTGGATTCATATTCTTTGAGCTGAGACCAATGTTTCCATCGGCCAACCCCACCCATATCTATGCAGGCGCACGTATCTCCACTAATTAGGGCTTCAAATGGGCCAGACCAACGGGGAGCAAACCCCGTTCGTCCTGGCAGACATTTTACCATTACCTTCGCAACTACCTGCGGGACCTCCGCCTGGTCCTCCAATTCCTTCTGTTTGTCCCTGCCTGCTTGCCGTTCCCTCACTTCCTTCCTCAATTCCTTAAGTTGCTTACTCAGTTCCAAGACGTATTTTCTAATCCGATCCCTCAGGGGTCCTACGTCGGATCCCCCAGTTATGATTCCTTCCAGCAGGCGCATCGCCCTGCCTGTCATCAACTCATATGGAGTTAATCCCGTCACTCGGTTAGGAATTGCCCTTTGTCTCATCAAGATTATGGGTAGTAAATCCACCCAAGCTTGTCCCGTCTCTTGGATGGCCTTTGCTAGGGCTGTTTTAAGTGTCCTGTTCATACGTTCTACCATCCCAGGGCTTTGTGGTTGGTCGGGGATATGAAACTTCTGTCTAATACCCAACATAGCACACACCTCCTTCATTATTTGTCCGGTAAAATGGGTTCCCTGGTATTGATTTGGATAGGGACACCCAACAATGGATTATTTCCTCTGCCAATATTCGGGCCACCGTGATTGTGGTGCAGTTTCGCGTGGTGAATGCTTCTACCCACCGCGGAAACTGATCTATTATTACCTGACAGTATTTCTTGCCCCTTGAGGATGGTAAAGGTCCCGTGAAGTCTATCTGTATACACTCCCAAGGCCCCCTTGGTCATGGTTGGTGAGCCATTCTAACCTTAACAGCCTTTCCTGGGTTGTGCTGGGCGCACGTGACACATTGCTGACAGTACTGGCCACCACCAATCCCCAGTTATGTTTGTTATTATGACGTTCCATCCGACATGACTGATGCTGTCATGTAGTTCCATGAGCATTTGTCTAATACAAGCCGGGGCTATCACCTTCCCATCTTTCCTCCATACGAAGTCGTCACCCTGGCTCCCTCCTTTTGTGTCCCAATCTTTCTTTTCTTCATCACTTACATCAGCATGTACTTTCACAATATCTATATCTTCCCTGGTAATGATACTACATACAACTTCTTCCTGTACTTCTAAGGATATACCTGCTTCCTGTGCCGCTTTATCCGCTGCTTCATTGCCCCGTTGGACATTGTTTACTACTTTCTGGTGAGCCTTGACCTTGATCACTGCTGCCTCTGCGGGTTTACTGGCGGCATCTAACAGTAGTCTGATTCGGCCCTCGTGTTTGATAGCCTCTCCGCCCGAAGTGACGAACCCTCTCCTGGCCCAGGCAGTCATGTAGTCATGGACTACTCCGAAGGCATAGTGGCTATCCGTATATATATTTGCCCGCCGGCCTTCGGCCAGTTGGAGGGCTTCAGTCAGGGCAGTGAGTTCAGATACTTCAGCCGACAGTCCTCCGTCTAACCTTCCCTTTTGGACAGTGTTTAGCGCTTCGTCTACCACCGCCCATCCCGTATGCGGGGTCCCCTGAATATATCTCCGGGACCCATCCACGTACAGGATCAGCACAGGGTTTTCAAGGGGAATCTCACTTATGTGTCCCGGTGAGTCCTCCCATTCCTGTGCCTGGCAGTCATGAGGCTCACCCACGGATAAGAGGCCCTCTGCCGGGTTCTCCCCCGTGTCTCGTACAATTTTTACGGACCCATCTAAGGGAAGTAATACTGCTTCCCATTTGGCCCGGCGGATGTTGGACACATAGCGCAATTTCCCAGTGTTGAGCATTTCCACCAAGGTATGCTTGGCATGCAGTATAACCTCCCCTGTCATTACTACTGGCTCACTAACTTTCACTGCCCACTTTGCGCAGTCCAAGGCTGCTACACATCTTGACAGACCTCCTGCCACGGGCGACTGTTGGGTGGAATAGTAAACTACTGGGCGGACTCGGTCTCCATGCATTTGAGTAACTACTGCTCCTTAAAACCCACCCTCGTTTTCACAATGAATGTGAAACGGTGCATTCATATTTGGCAGTCCTAGGCCTGGTGCCGACATTAGGGCTTCCTTTATCTGGCCGTATACTGTTTCTTGTTCTGGGCCCCACTCCACACTTTCTAGAGCTGGTTTTCCTCCCTTAACTAGTCTCTGTATTGGTTCCGCGATTGCCGCGAAGTTGGCTATAAAGTTCCTACAGTAGTTAAAGAGTCCTAATACTTTACGCACTCCTCGGACCGTTTTCGGTTGGGGCATAATGCGAATTGCTTCCTTTCTGTCGTGGGGCATTGTTTTTTGTCCCTTGCAACAGTTGGTGTCCCAAGTACTGTACCTCCTTCAATCCGATCTGAGCTTTCTTGGGGTTTACCTTAAATCCCGCTTTCTTTAAGGCTTCTAGGGTTTCTATTAGAGCCCCCATATGTCCTCTCTCGTCCTCCGAGGCAATCAACAGATCGTCCACATATTGGAGGGTGGTACTTCTGTAGGGGGCTAAATCTACGGTCTCCAAGTTCGGTGAAATATGGCCAGACTATTGTGAAAACCCTGGGGCACTCATGTCCAAGTGTACTGCCTATCCCCTACTGTGAGTGCGAATTTATCTTGGGACTCCTGGGCTAATGGTATGGACCAAAATCCATTAGCTATATCTAAGACCTTGAATATTTTATGTTCTGGTTTCAGTCCATTAAATATGGTTGCTGGGCTTGCTACAATGGGGTGCTGGCGGGGAGTTACTTTATTTAACGCCGTATAGTCTATGATCAATTGGTATGACCCATCTGGTTTCTTTACGGGCCAGGTTGGCGAGTTCGTAGTGCTTTCGGCTTCCCAAAGGACAGCGCTCTGCAAAAGGTCCTGCATTATTTGTTTTACGGCCTCTCGAGCTTCAGGTTTAATGGGGTATTGATTTTGAGGAGTGTGTTCGGGCCCAGGAATGACCACTGGCTTGGTCTTTACCAGTCCACAATCCTGTTTTGATTGAGCCCATTTATTTGTTCGCATAATGGGCCATAGTCTCCTGCTGTATCCCAATCTCGAGTGAGAAGTTGCACACTTCTGACCTTTGCGTGATTGTACAAATTAGTCTGTTCCCCGTACTTCGTGATTTTGCGTCCTCCCTTATTTCTCCAAACTATTCTCTTATTCTGTGGGTCTATTAGTGCCCCTAACTGTTCCAGGAGGTCGATCCCCAATATGGTCCCTTCTGCCTTTGGGCATACATAAAATTGTGCCGGGATCAGAATACCAGCTATCTCCAATAGAATTACTTCACTCTGGTGGGCTGTGGTGGCAGATCCTCCCACGCCAGTTATATGGACTACATGTTTAGTTGTGGGCAAGGGAATATCTGTCACAGATACCGATGCTCAGCACTGTTATGTGAATACACGGATCCTCTCCCTGCCCCACGGGGGCCGCTGGCCTTCAGTCCCTTCCTAAGTCCCTCAGCGCTGTGATTAGCTGCTGTCGGTTCATCTCCTCTACTCTAAGGCCTGACTGACTATTTCTTTTCTCTTTGGGCGGCCAACATTTATCAGTGGCATGTCCCTTTTTCCCTCAATTGTCACATTTGGGGCCCCTACAGTCGGCGGCAAAATGACCCGTCTTGCCACAGTTGTAGCATTTCCCTCAGCCTGCACTCTTACTACTTTTAGCCGCGGCCACTTCTTGTTTTATTCCCCCAGAGTTAATGTGGCATGCCCACCGGACAGCTTGGTCATAGGTGTCCGTGACAACCACCCCCATTTTTAAGATCTTTTGATGGTCAGCCGAAAGGCCCTCCTTAAAGATTTTCACCAAGACTGGGTCATCTCTGTTCAGGGCCGCCTGTCCCGAGGATTCTTGGTATTGGAACCATAACCTCTCTCTGTAGTCATTGGCATTTTCTCCCTTTTTCTGACAGGGCTGCATTATCGATTCCCAATTTCGAGTGGATGCTCCCATTAAGGCCTGTACAGCCTGAACGAACCCCGTTCTGGCAGCGTCCCATTGTGCCCTTGTGGCAACCATGGCAGGTATCCATGTGCCGTCACTGTGAGGGGGTGCTAGCACTGTCCATCGGTCCTTTGGACACTTAGCCCAAACTATTTGGTGGACATCTCGCTCATGCATATCGTGGGTCTCATACAATTCTTCTAACTTTTGCCAAAATTCTACTTTTCTCTTCCGTGGTTGTAGACTCCCCAAAACCTGATTCATCATTTGTTTTTCTGTGGGGGTGAAAGTATAGTATTGATATCAGGGGTTCCCTCCCTGTGTGCCCTGGGTTACCCTAAGAGGGGCTGCCCTTTCTGTATTTACTGAATCATCATTTGACCCTTCCATCTCGGTCTCCTCATCAGAGAGAGGAGCCAAGGCCACTACTACGGCAACATAAGTCGGAGGGAGGCCATAATTTGATCCCCCCCATTTGCCGGTTTGTTCATACCGCTCTCTCCATTTTTTATTCTCGGCTTCTGTTTCCTTACTTTTCTCTACTAATTGTCTAGTTTTACTTTGCAACACACATAACTGATATACTAAAAGTACTCCGGCTTTCTTCGCCTTTTTCTGTTTCTATTTCTCCCACCAATTCTTTTGATCCTTGGGGAGAGCCGAGGAATCCCACTCGTCTTTAATCATTTTATCTATTAAGCCCTTCTAGTCGTCTGCATAGAACCTACTAAGAGACCCTCCCGGCCCCCATTCAAGGTCTTCTCCCGACGCCATTATGTGATCTGACCTTCCCTTGCTTCCTCTGCGAATGAGTCTCTTCACGCGGGCCTACTTCTATTCCGTCACTTATGTATTGCGATGGGATTATCCCTCAACTCTCACACCAGTTCATGCGTATTACACAGTCACTCACAGGTTTCCGCCGTCACTTTGTCCTCCCGGTGTTCCCTTCGACCTTAAACTTTGGCCATCACATGGGGCATTTTCCCTCTTAATTCCAGCTCAAGTTAGGTGATTGAGATAGTTTGTGACAATTGAAGTGACGGGGACACTCGTTTCTCTTACACACCACTTATCTTACTTATATTCTACTTTATCTTAATTTCTACTCACTGTGTCTGTTATCAAACCTCCCTGAGTCTCACTGGTTCATTGGGTGTCCAGCAGCCTCACCCCTGCCGGTTTGACGTTCCAATTTCTGGGATGTCGTGAAATCCGACCTTATCCTGGTACGTTCGAGTCTCGGTCAGGAGGGCTTACCGGTACACCCTGCTCGCAGCGTCAAAACTATTGGAGGAAAACTCCGAGGTAGAAATAAATCTACTCCGAGACTATGTTAGAGAGTTGAAAACACACACAGTTTATTAATACAAGGTACCAGGGGAGTTGTATGTAGGTCCCTCAACCAGGCAACAACTCAATTTGCTGTTACACATACAGCAATTTTATAGTCGTGTTTGTCCAGCTCACTTCCTTATCTTTGGCCAGCATTTGGTATGCAGTTGACCTCTTTCCTCTAGCCTACAGTTGGTTTCCATGTTGCTCAGCATCTTGTGACCTTCTCGCAATTGCTTATCGCATCCTGTCCTTCAGTACATGCTATGTCAACTGTTTTGTTTTTCTCAAGCACAGCAATTTCACACTAACCCTATTAACCCCTTCAAGTCAAAATGCATCAGCATTTGAAAGAGAAAGAAAAGTCAGCATTTTGAGGGGCATTCATCATCAGAACTGGACACTCTTTAGATATTCAACTCCATTTTCCTTTCAGATGCTGATTAGCGCACTTTGCATTTCCACCATTTGTTTTGTTTTTATTGCCTAAACTGTGTAGCAGTTACATGATTGATATGATGATAATGAGTTAGCTTGGTTCTATTCTATTCTATTCAGGTGGTTGTGGACTAGGTTTGCTGTGAGCTGCATAAATGTTGGGTTGGTCCTAGTGTGGCACTAGTGATTTTATTTCATGCTTTTCTCAAAGCTACATAGGGGAAGTTAAATGGCCATTAAACTGCTGTGGTTTCATTGGCACTAATTGCTGATGAGATTAAGGGCACAGTTAATTGAAATGTACTCAAGTTTCCAATGACTCTTGGTAAATTCATGCAGATCGAGTTATTTTATCATGTATGTGTATAAACTCCATAATCCATTTACATGACATCCAAACAAATATATTGTCCCCTTTTGATGCATATACATAAGATAAATATACATTTCTGTTTTGGAGATATAAAGAAAAAAAGAATTGGACGAATGAAATATTTGACAAGATACTTGACAAGAGTGCAGATCAGCATCTAAAATAGGTTAACATTTTGGATGTGGAGTCTTATCAGAAGTAAATGTAACGCTAATACTTATGAAACATTAATTTATCTTCCTCATTCAGATGCTGACCACTCTCTGCTCTTTTTGTCATTTAGTTCTTAATTAGCACCAGTTAAATCTTAATTAAGACTTGAAATAAACCTTCAAACCTCAGTCCACATCAATGGAGATCCCAACTGTGTGGATCAGACACATGCCAGGGAATGTCCATGTTGCATGCCCGATACCACTGCTACTTGAAGTGAATGCCTCGGAGATCCTGTGGGAGAACCTTATTCCTAAAATAAACTGAGAAAATAATTCAAATGCCAGGGATGCTGACTATCTATCAGTGGTAATTGTCCATAGAGTTAACTTCATCTTTAACTGCTGGTGAAATATTACAAAAAGGCAAGCTATATGTTCCCATTAAAGAGAATAGAGCTTATGTTCCTTATATGACTTGGATCTCCTCTGTACTTCCTTTCTCTCCCCCCGCCACCCCCGCCATCATTTTTATGAATTTCATTCTCAGGATATGGGCATCGCTGACATTTATTGCGCATCCCTAGCTGCCCTGAAAAGATGGTAGATCTTTGAGCAGTTGGATACAAATGAATGGCTTGCTAGGCCAATTCAGAGGTCAGTTAAGAGTCAACCATGTTGGTGTGGGACTGGAGTCATATATAGGCCTTTGATATATTAGTCCAAGCCATGACAGACTTGCTTCTCCATTTACTTTAACTTCCCAGATCAGGTCATTGAACTACTTCTGCACTACTTCCAGGTCTGTGGGGCTAACCTGCAGCTACTTACATGATCAGTCACTTTGGACCATGATTCTCTGACAGTGTGGAAGGACAGCTTTCCCCATTTGTTGAAAATAATCTAATCTTCCTCCTCCTTTCATCCTCAACTAAAGCCTGCAGGGCACATTATCGGAGAATCTTAGTGCTCTCCTCGTTGGCATTTTTGGCTTTCTAGTCCTTCAGTAGAGCTCCAGAATGAGCACCTCCCCTTTAAGGGGTGCAGGCCACCAGTAATTCACATTGGACCTGCGCAAAATCCTCCTGTTTCTTTCCCCCCAAAAAAACTAATGAGCAAGCTGTCCACTTACCAATGTAATTCATGCTGACAGCTCACTCATTAAATTTAATTAAGGCATGAACCTGAAAAGCATCAGTGCCTCAAGCCGACATCATTGGATGAGTGATGGGATAACTCCGTCCACTTTTCACCACTTGTTAAATGTTTCCACCCCTCCCCTATCTTAAAATAGGACTATTTATATAAAGCTCTGAATCAACCCATCTGGAGTACTGTGTTCAGTTCTGGGCATCGCACATCAGGAAGGATATATTGACCTTAGGGGTGCAATGCTGATTCACCAGAATGATACCAGGGCTAAAAGTGTTAAATTATGAGGGCAGGTTGCATAGACTAGGCTTGGATTCCCTTGGGAGTGAAAGATTACGGGTGATCTAGTTGAGGTGTTTAAGCCGATTAGAGGATTTGATTGGGTAGATAAAGGACAATTATTTCCTCTAGTGGCGAGAGTCCAGAACAAGGGGACATAACCTTAAAATTAGAGCTGGACTTTTCAGGGGTGATGTCAGGAAGCACTTCTTCACACAAAGGGCAGTGGAAATCTGGAACTCTCTCACCCACAAAGCTGTTGAGACTGGAGGTCAATGGAAAATATCAAAACTGAGATTGATAGATTTTTGCTGGGCAAGGGGATTAAGGGATATAGAACTAAGGCAGGTAGATGGATTTAAGATACAGATCAGCCATGATCTAATTGAATAGCGGAACAAGCTCCAGGGGCCAAATGACCTACTCCTCTTCCTATCTTCCCTCCTATGTTCCAAACTATTCACCCTATCGTATTGTTTTTTTCTTTCCTGTAGGGACATGCTCTGACTCCATTTGTCAACTGCCCATAGTGACTGAATTCAGCTCCCTTTGTGGGAAATGGCCCATCTTCCATTAATTCACAGTGCAACGTTCCCAAGAGGGGCCCAAAAGCAAGACGTTAATTGGGATTGTGGCCCTCAACAAAAGAAAGCCGTGTGTAAATTGTTACATATGCATATGCAAGTAATTCCTAGTGGCCACGGCACAGTTAATTAGAGTCATATTTTCATTTCTTATTGGTCTTTATATGTTATTTTAGTAAGTGGTGAGATCAAGACGAATTAGACAATGGTACAGAATGTTCAAATGCTCATAGCATCATTCGCTTAAATGGTGTAGACACTATTGACCCTTATCAGTCATTTAATGCCATTCGGCGTTTAAGGAAGAACTGTAATGATTGATGTTGTATATTTTTCTGTGCAAGTACTGCAGTACATCATTCTGGCAGCCATGGTGAAACCAATGGGGCTGCCAAATCTATATTTTAACAACAGTTTGGGTCTCCTGCACCGACCTCTACAAACAGACTTCTTCAAAAACATAGCGTGTATATGCAGTGTCGTTTGTCTTGATTACTTCAGGACTTGTGGCACAAATGCAATTGCATTTCTATCCTTTATCTGTAATTATTGAATTCCATCAAAAAGTTTTTGTTTCGACATTTTTTTAAAGGCTGTATTAAATTCAACAGAATGAACATTTAAGGTGGGGGTGCGGCTACATTGTCGCCCCAATTTTCAGTGTGAATGGGACGGTAGCGAGAATAAAATTGGAAAGGAAAATAATTACTCCCACGTTTCCACCCAAACAGGACTCTAGTTTGGCAGTAAGCATGCAGGCTGGAAAGAGGCGGGAGGTTCATTCATATATTTAAATTGGGGGTCCCATGGTGTCATTTAGGACCCCGATGCAATTTTGGGGTTAAACTCGGTGGCATGCATGCTGAGCAAGCCCCACACAGTGAAAACAGAGTAGTCAAACCACTGGTTCTTAAAGAGACCGCAGAAGGTTGCTTGGAAAACATGAATGCTGCTTCTGGTCTAGTCATCATAGGAACAGGAGGAGGCCATTCAGACCCTAGAGCCCGTTCCACCATTCAATGAGATCATGGCTGATCTGTATCTTAACTGCCCGCCTTGGTTCCATAATCCTTAACACCCTTGCCTAACAAAAATCTATCAATTTCAGTTTTGAAATTTTCAATTGACTCCCAGCCTCAACAGCTTTTTGAGGGAGAGAGTTCCAGATTTCCACTGCCCTTTGTGTGAAGAGGTGCTTCCTGACATCACCCCTGAATGGCCTGGCTCTAATTTTAAGGTTATGCCCCCTTGTTCTGGACTCCCCACCAGAGGAAATAGTTTCTCTCAATCTACCCTATCAATTCCTTTAATCATCTTCAACATCTCAATTAGATCATTCCTTAATCTTCTGTACTGAAGAGAATATAAGCCTAGTCTATGCAAACTGTCCTCATAATTTAACCCTTTTAGCCCCGGTATCATTCTGCTGAATCTGCCCTGCATCCTCACCAAGACCAATATATCCTTTCTGAGGTGTGGTGCCCAGAACTGAACGCAGTACTTTAAATGGGTTTTAACCATTTTGTCCCACCCGCTGCTTTCAGTGCTTGTTTAGATGAGGTCCGATCACCAGTGACATTGGGCTCAAAATTGGCCAGGAGTTGCTCCCTTTTTTTTGGAGCTGTTATGTATTAATGTTTGGGGGTCACCAAACACCAGAGGCCGCCGCGGACGGAGGTCATCGGGCTGTACGCATGTGGCATGTGTGCTTGGTCACCTGTATATAAGTTGGGTGTCTTTGTCACACAGGCACTCTCAGGCTGGAATAAAGATGGATCAGGTTGCATCTGAGTGAGTTTACAGTAACCAGACTCTTGAGTCATTACAGGAGCAACTTGATTTTTCTGGAGTATCTTAAAAATCCCCATTTTGCACGTTCAATTTGCGCCAGTGTAAGTGAGTTAGTTAGGATTTTTTTAGTTTCTTTTTTTTTCAAAAGGGGACGTTACCATCCACCTATGCACTTTTTTCAGCGCAAGACACTGGCTCCGCCCCCAACCCGATTGGCCACGCTGCGCGAAGACCGAGGAGAGGCCGGACAGCGGCCAAAGTGGGGAGCGATTTTTTTCAGCGCACTTATCAATGGAGAAAAGCGGTGCATTTCTGGTAAGTGCGCCAAAAAAAGGGGTGGGCCAAATTTGAGCCCATTGGGTGGGTGGTGCGATTGATGACTCACCCAATGTACTCTCGAAATATAAATCACCCCCAGGTTCTCGTTATGTTATGTGTTGTATCAGATGGTACTTGCAGATACATGCACTGAGGCACTTGTACACTTTATTAGCACAGTATCGAGGGCTGACTGGGTAAATTACTTTCCTTAGTTGAAGAGACTTAGTTGAGCAGAAATATAATAATTTATGGAACTCACTGGGCACTATGTTGTTTCCTAGATGCAACCAGGTGTTTTTATAATAAGAACATAACATAAGAAATAGGAGCAGCAGTAGGCCATATGTCCCCTCGAGGCTTCTCCCCAATTCAATAAGATCATGGGCTGATGATCCACCTGAACTCCACTTTTCCACACTATCCTCATATCCTTTGATTCCCTTTATATTCAAAAATCTATCGATCTCAGTCTTGAATATACTCAAAGACTGAGCATCCACAGCCCTCTGGGGTAGAGAAATTCAAAGATTCACAGCCCTCTGAGTGAAGAAATTTCTTCTCATCTCAGTCCTAAGTGGCTGATCCCTGATCCTGTGTCTGTGTCCCCTAGTTCTAGACTCTCCAGCCAGGGGAAGTAGCCTCTCAGCATTTACCCTGTCATGCCCTCTAAGAATTATTTCCGTTTCAGTGAGATCACCTCTCATACTTCTAAACTCCAGGGAATATAGGCCCATTCTACTCAATCGGGCCACAGTCCTCGCATCTCAGAAATCAAGTTAATACAATGAACAATACAAATGAGCCAGACTCATGGAATAGTGGCCCTGAAATTGCGGCCTCTCCAGGTGCATACGCTGTGCACATGTGCCTGAAAAGGCCCCGCAAGTTCAGGGTTGAGGCGTGCGAAGCCCATGCGCCTGATCCCAGCACTTGTGATGTTTTTGGACAGATCGCACGCATCCCCGGAAGAAGGGCTTTTGCGGGCGGAGATTTTCACTATTTGCCCAACTCTTGCCCAGCGAATGTCCTTAAAACTCTTATGTCTGGTAAAAGCAGCTATAAGACCTGCTTTTACGAGCATAAAAGTTTTAATAGATAGAAAAAATAAATATTATTACTTATTTGTATATTGAAAACCCTGTCTATGAAGGTAAGTTTATTTTTAACAAGAGTAAAACATTTTTAAAAAATTTCTTTCTCTAAAACATTTAATTTAATGTAATTTCTATTAATTTTTAAAAAGTGAAGTGTTTTTCTAATTTATGTTCATGTTTTATTTGATGTTAGGGGTATTCTCATTGATAGTAATGGGAGCTCGGAGCTCCGATTACTATGAATGAGGATACTATATTGTGATTGGTGGTCCAGGCTCATGTGATCCCAGGATGCACTTACGGTCCTGGAATACGTGGGCCTCTGCACTTCGCTGTGCACCTAGGCCTCGGATCGCAAGTGTTCATTCCTCCGGAACCACCAGGTACTTGCGTTAAAAACATTTTGATCGGGGGCATCCGCCTGCGGGAGGCCTCTGACCGCAATTTTTGGCCCAGTATATTTTTATCATTGAGTGGGATGAATTGCCTTGGTTGTTGCATTTAGTAAAATCATTTGGAATGCAGTTAGTGTAGCTCACCTAGTATTCACAGCAGCTCTGTCTCTGATCTCAATACTGTCCTTAGATTGGAAGTAAAGGATGAACTTCTGCAAGATGCTTTGTGTAATGCATAATAACGGGGGCGGGCGGGTTTATAATTCCATCTGTGCTGCAGGTAATATTTCTTTAGCTTTATCATTGTGCTCTCTTGGATTCAGGTGAACCTGGAGCAGTGAAAAAACATCAACTGCTTATTCACAGCAGCAGAAGTAATCAATGATAATCTTGTCGGTGATTCCTGTACAAGGCAATACACAGCAACCTTTATGTCAAGTTCATCTATCTTGCTATTCACCTCCGTGCTGAGCCTAGCAGTGGCTCTATAATGGAAACATTATGAGCACCCTTGGGATATGGTTGTATCCCATGAGTGGGCTGAACTAATAACTCACAAGTGACAAAAGTTGCAAATAAATTATGGTATATGTCTTGAGAGAGATAAAAATTATGTTGCATGTGTTTTTCTTATGTATATTATATGCACTAAAATGAAACTGGTAAAGAATTAGATAAAATCAAGTGGCATAAAACATATGGTTAGTGGTGCACTATATTCCTTTGTGGTTTGGCTGCAGCATGCGAGTGCTAATAATTCTATAGTTACTGTACTAATAAATCTCTTGTGGAAATGCTCAAGAGTAGTCTGCGATCTGGAATTTAATTTCTGACGATTACACAATCCCACTGCAATCTAAATACGAAAGCTCTTCACACATCACTGTAATCCAGCACTTTTCAATTTACGAAAAATATTTCATGAAGATAGCTTGGTATAAAGTCTATGCTGTCGGCCAAGCTGTAAAGCTCATGTTGTCCTGGTCCTAACTTCATTTGTATTTGTTCCTTACAGACCTGTAGTGTTTCTATTTATTTTTGACATCGTGGAAGTCCTTTAGGCTTGTTCTTGCTGAAACCGCAAAAAAAGAAAGAAAGACTGACATTTTTATAGTGCCTTTCAAGAGCACCGGACGTCTCAAAGCTTTTCACAGCCAATGAGGTACATTTAGACTGTAGTCAATGTTGTAATGTGGGAAACGTGGCAGCCAATTTGCACACAGCAAGCTCCCACAAACAGCAATGTGATAATGACCAGATAATCTGTTTTGTTATGTTGATTGAGGGATAAATATTGGCCAAATAACAGGGGTGAACCCCCTTGCTTTTCTTCGAAATAGTGCCATGGGATCTTTTACGTCCACCTGAGAGAGCAGACGGATTTAACGTCTCATCTGAAAGATGCCACCTCCAATAGCACAGCACTCCCTCAGCACTGCACTAGAGTGTCGGCCTAGATTTATGTGCTCAAGTTCCTGGAGTGGGACTTGAGCACATAACTCATTTCTTTATAGACCCATACCAATGGGACCATGAAGAGAGTCCAGCAGTGATTGACGAATTCCTTACTAAAGACTGAACCAAAATTGAACTTGAACCCACATCGTTTTATAGGTTCCCGCGGATTGGAAGGTAGAAAATGTAACCGCACTATTAAAGAAACGAAGGAGAGAGAAAACAGGGAACTACAGATCAGTCAGCCTGACATCAGTAGTAGGGAAAATGCTAGAATCTATTATTAAGGATGTGATAACAGGGCAGTTAGAAAAGGATAATAGGATTGGACAAAGTCAACACGGATTTATGAAAGGGAAATCGTGTTTGGCAAATGTTAGAGATTTTTGAGGTTGTAATTAACAGAATAGATAAGGGGGAACCAGTGGATGTGGTGTATTTGGATTTTCAGAAGGCATTCAATAAGGTGCCACACAAGAGGTTATTAAACAAAATTAGGGTTCATGTGATTGGAGGTAATATACTAGCATTAGAAAACAGAGAGTAGGAATAAACGTGTAATTTTCAGGTTGGCAGGCTGTAGCTAGTGGGATACCTCAAGGTTCACAATCTATATCAATGATTTGGATGAGGGGACTAAATGTAATATATCCACATTTGCTGATGATACAAAGCTAGGTGGGAATGTAAGTTGTGAGGAGGATGCAAAGAGACTTCAAGGGGATATAGGCAGGCTAAGTGAGTGGGCAAGAACATGGCAAATGGAAGGTAATGTGGAGAAATGTAAAGTTATCCACATCAGTAGGAAAAATAGAAAAACAGAACATTTTTTAAATGGTGAGAGATTGGGAAATGTTGCTGTTCAGAGGGATCTGGATGTCCTTGTACACAAATCACTGAAAGTTAACATGCAGGTACAGCAAGCAATTAAGAGAGCAAATGGCACGTTGGCCTTTATTACAAGAGGATTTGAGTATAAGAGTAAAGACATCTTACTGTAATTATATAGGGCCCTGGTGAGACCACACCTGGAGTATTGTGTACAGTTTTGGTCTCCTTATCTAAGGAAGGATATACTTGTCATCGAGGGAGTGCAACGAAGGTTCACCAGACTGATTCCTGGGATGTGGGGATTGTCCTATGAGGAGAGATTGAGTAGATGAGGCCTATATTCTCTCGAGTTTAGAAGAATGAGAGGTGATCTTATTGAAACATACAAAATTCTTACAGGGCTTGACAGGGTAGATGCAGGTGGATGTTTCCTCTCACTGGGGTGTCTAGAACGGGGGGGTCGCAGTCTCAGAATAAGGGGTCGGCCATTTAGGACTGAGATGAGGAGAAACTTCTTCACTCAGAGGGTGGTGAATCTTTGGAGGGATGTGGAGTCTCAGTCTTTGAGTACAGGTACAACCTCCCGAATCCGGAAACGCCTGGGCTGAGGTTTGGGTATTTCCGGATTTCGGAGACGAAATCCGACCTCCCGAATCCGTAAACCTATTTGGCTCAGTAGTGACCCGTAGTTAGTAAGAAAAAAAATGCCCGGGAAAAACCTGCATTGCAGCCCTTGAGATAGCGATAGGTATGAAGACCTGCAAAAAGGTAAGTTAAAGTTTTTATATTTTATTTCTTTTGTAGCAATTTGATAGTTAAGTGTCTTGTGAATGTTTTGTGATTTTTTTTTTCCAATTTTTTTTGGTGTGTGTGCCTATGCGTGTGTGGGGTGGTGGTGGGGGATTACTTACTGTTGTGAAAAAAATGTCCGGATTTACTGTGCGATGTCCGGATTTTCAGAACGTTCTGGATTTTGTTTGAAACTCCGGATTTGGGAGGTTGTACCTGTGTATTAAAAACAGAGAGCGATAGATTTTATATATTAAGGGAATCAAGGGATATAGCAATAGTGCAGGAAAGTGGAGTCGAGGTACAACATCAGCCATGATCTTATTGAATGGTGGAACAGACTCGAGGGGCCGAATGGCTTTCTCCTGCTCCTATTTCTTATGTTCTTCAGACTCAGAGATGAGTGTGCTACCCTCTGAGCCACAGCTGAAACTTGAAACAGCAGTCTGAAAAGTACCAAGAATCTGACTTCGAAATAAGTAGATAGTGTATCTATCTGGTGTCCATGAAAGCTCTTGGGTTTTCAGGCTCTTTTGCCTTCAATTTTGGTTCAGTCTTTAGTAAGGAATTGGTCAATGGACACTTAGCATTCGCTGCTGGACTGTTACTCCCTTCATGGTTTCATGGCATGAGTCTATAAAGAACTGATTTAAAAAGGAGGAAGAGAGAGAGAAAGATTCCCACCATCTCTTATAAAGGGGATGAAACATTCAAGTGTTCCTGTAACTGTCCTTTTTTAAGTTTGCAAAGTCTCACAAAACCTTTAAGGGATTAGTTATGATAGATAGTCCTGTATTTAATGAGTTGGGAAGTTTCCCACACTCAGGTCTCTGCTGAATATGTTTGTAGATGTTGTCAGATCTGAGCGGAGCAGAAAGCTTGTGTTATATTTCATAGGAAATTGGTGACTGTCATATATTCAACCAGCATTGTAACCCATGTATAATCTGACCGAAGTTGTACACTGTAAGAACAATGACCACGAGGTGGGAGACACTCCTAACCTGGACCTTCAGGTATAAAAGGGGAAGCTCCACCCACCTTCATCACTTGAGTGCTAAGAAATAAACGACAGGTCACAGACTGACCTCTCAAGCATGGGCCTCGTGTGCATTTATACTGTATAGTAAGGACGTATCAATGGCGACAAGAAACTGAGATTTAAACCACGCGGGCATGGCCACGAGCAGAACAGACAAGAGGTACTGTGTTAAGGAATGGTTGGGACAGAGATTCAACATTGTTAAAGCAGCACACAGTTCTCCAGGCAGACAAGGGCAATCGGGCATGCCCCAACATGTAGTCGAACCCAGAGGGGGAGTTCGACAGAGACAATGGCAAGCTGAATGGCGATTCATGCCATTGCAAGGGACAATGCAGCCAGTAATGGGGCCATCAACACCTGTTAATGGCACATTCAAGGACAGTCACAGGAGCAGTCAGGGACGATCAACTGGCAAGGAACCTTTTGTTTCAACAACAGCTCATGTTGGAGGCGTGGAGGCACACACTCAGCCGGAGTTTGCAGAGATGAGCAAAATACCAGCAGAAATTGCAGAAGTGAACGCCGGGGGAAATCGCTGGAAGCTGAAGTTCAGCGAGTTCCTGTGGAGCATGTATACAGTTCATACACCAGGACACCACCGATAATAATGAAAGTGCTCCTCAATGGCATCCCAGTATCAATGGAGCTAGACATGGGGGCCAGCCAGTCCCTGATGGGTATCAAACAGTTCAAAAAGTTGTGGGCGTCCAAGGCCAGGAAGCCAAAATTATCAGCAATTGACGCACAGCTACGAACTTACACAAAGCAGATCATTCCGGTGCCAGGCAGTGCCATGGTAGTCGTGGCCCACAAAGATTCGGAGAACAGGTTGCCACTCTGGATTGTCGCAGGGGACAGTCCCGCACTACTGGGGAGGAGTTGGCTTGCTGTCATGGACTGGAAATGGGGCGATGTCAATGCAATTTCCTCTGTGGAGCGAGTATCATGCTCACAGATCCTAGACAAATTTGACTCATTATTTCAACCCGGCATCGGCACTTTCAGGGCGGCCAAGGTAGTGATTCACATAAACCCGGACGCCAGGCCAGTACACCACAAGGCCAGAGCGGTGCCGTACGTAATGCGTGAAAAGATAGAAGGCGAATTGGACCACCTGCTGAGGGAAGGCATCATCTCGCCAGTCGAATTCAGTGACTGGGCAAGCCCGATCGTGCCGGTGCTCAAGGTGGATGGGTTGGTCAGGATATGTGTTGATTACAAGGCCACCATCAATCGGGTGTCACTCCAAGACCAGTACCCGCTACCGAGAGCAGATGACCTCTTTGCGACGCTATCCGGTGGCAAACTTTTTTCAAAATTGGACCTGACCTCAGCTTACATGACCCAGGAGCTGGCGAGTGACTCAAAGAAGCTGACCACCATCACGACACACAAGGGGTTGTTTGAGTACAACAGATGTCCGTTCGGGATTTGCTCGGCCGCTGCGATCTTCCAATGAAATATGGAAAGCCTCCTCAAGTCGATTCCAGGGACGGTGGTTTTTCAAGACGACATCCTCATCACAGGTTACGATACTAAAGAACACCTCCACAACCTGGAGGAGGTGCTACGCAGACTGGACCGGGTAGGGCTGCGACTGGAAAAGGCGAAGTGCATCTTCCCAGCTCCAGAGGTAGAATTCCTGGGGATGAGGGTAGCAGCAGACGGGATCAGCCCTACTGCGTCCAAGATGGAAGCGATCCAGAGAGCACCCAGACCCCGTAACACGACGGAGCTGCGTTCATTCCTGGGGCTCCTGAACTATTTTGGTAACATTCTTCCCAAATTGAGCACGCTGCTAGAGCCGCTACACGTGCTCCTACGCAAAGGTTGCGAATGGGTCTGGGGGGACAGCCAGGAAAGGGCTTTTAATAGAGCACACAATTTGTTATGTTCCAACAATCTGTTAACGCTATACGACCCATGCAAGAAACTTGTGTTAACGTGCGATGCATCATCCTATGGTGTCGGGTGTGTGTTGCAGCATGTCAATGTCAAGGGTCAGTTACAGCCAGTAGCTTATGCCTCCAGGAGTCTGTCCCAGGCAACAAGGGGTTACGGGATGGTAGAAAAGGAGGCGCTCGCATGTGTATATGCTGTAAAGAAAATGCACCAGTACCTGTTTGGCAGGAAATTTGAGCTGGAGACAGATCACAAACCCCTAACGTCCCTTTAGGCCGACAACAAGGCCATAAATGCAAACGCATCGGCCCGCATACAGAGGTGGGCACTCACATTAGCCGCCTATGACTATATAATTCGGCACAGACCGGGCACCGAAAACTGCTCCGATGCACTCAGCAGGCTCCCACTAGCCACCACTGAGGGGGCTACCGAGCATAGTGCTGAGATGGTCATGGCTGTTGAAGCTTTCGGAAGCGAAGGCTCACCCGTGACAGCCCGGCAGATTAAAGTCTGGACAAAGAGAGACCTGCTATTGTCTCTCGTCAAGAAATGTGTCCTGAATGGGGACTGGGCAGCCACGTACGGGGCATGCCCTGAGGAATTTAAACCATTTCACAGGCGCAGGGATGAACTCTCGATTCAGGCCGATTGCCTACTGTGGGGAAACCGCGTAGTCATGCCCCAGATGGGGAGAGAGGTGTTCATCAGAGAACTCCACAATGAGCACCCGGGCATTGTCATGATGAAGGCAATTGCCATGTCACACGTTTGGTGGCCAGGGATAGACGCAGATCTGGAACTTTGTGTTCACAGGTGCAACACGTGTGCCCAGCTGGGCAATGCGCCCAGGGAAGCCACCTTTAGCCTCTGGCCATGGCCCGCCAAGCCTTGGTCACGCATCCATGTGGACTACACAGGTCCTTTCATGGGAAAAATGTTTTTGGTTGTAGTAGACGCCTACTCTAAATTCAAGCACATCCTCTGCCACGGTAGAATATCTACGGGCAATGTTCGCCGCCCATGGTCTACCGGATGTTTTGGTCAGCGACAATGGCCCGTGCTTCACAAGCACTGAATTCCAGGACTTCATGGCAGGCAATTGAATTAACCATGTCAGAACGGCACCGTTCAAGCCGGCCTCAAACGGCCAGGCAGAACAAGCAGTGCAGATAATCAAACATTGGATGCTCAGAATCCAAGAGGGTTCCCTACAAACCCGCTTATCACGCCTCCTGTTGGCCTATAGATCCCGACCACACTCGCTCACAGGGGTTCCACCCGCAGAGCTGCTAATGAAAAGGACACGCAAAACCCGGCTATCCCTTATACATAGAAAACATAGAAAATAGGTGCAGGAGCAGGCCATTCAGCCCTTCTAGCCTGCTCCGCCATTCAATGAGTTCATGGCTGAACATGAAACTTCAGTACCCCCTTCCTGCTTTCACACCATACCCCTTGATCCCCCGAGTAGTAAGGACTTCATCTAATTCCCTTTTGAATATATTTAGTGAATTGGCCTCAACTACTTTCTGTGGTAGAGAATTCCACAGGTTCACCACTCTCTGGGTGAAGAAGTTTCTCCTTATCTCGGTCCTAAATGGCTTACCCCTTATCCTTAGACTGTGACCCCTGGTTCTGGACTTCCCCAATATTGGGAACATTCTGCCTGCATCCAACCTGTCCAAACTCGTCAGAATTTTAAACGTTTCTATGAGGTCCCCTCTCACTCTTCTGAACTCCAGTGAATACAAGCCCAGTTGATCCAGTCTTTCTTGATAGGTCAGTCCCACCATCCCGGGAATCAGTCTGGTGAATCTTCGCTGCACTCCCTCAATAGCAAGAATGTCCTTCCTCAAGTTAGGAGACCAAAACTGTACACAATACTCCAGGTGTGGCCTCACCAAGGCCCTGTACAACTGTAGCAACACCTCCCTGCCCCTGTACTCAAATCCCCTCGCTATGAAGGCCAACATGCCATTTGCTTTCTTAACCGCCTGCTGCACCTGCATGCCAACCTTCAATGACTGATGTACCATGACACCCAGGTCTCGTTGCACCTTCCCTTTTCCTAATCTGTCACCATTCAGATAATAGTCTGTCTCTCTGTTTTTACCACCAAAGTGGATAACCTCACATTTATCCACATTATACTTCATCTGCCACGCATTTGCCCACTCACCTAACCTATCCAAGTCACTCTGCAGCCTCATAGCATCCTCCTCGCAGCTCACACTGCCACCCAACTTAGTGTCATCCGCAAATTTGGAGATACTACATTTAATCCCCTCGTCTAAATCATTAATGTACAATGTAAACAACTGGGGCCCCAGCACAGAACCCTGCGGTACCCCACTAGTCACTGCCTGCCATTCCGAAAAGTACCCATTCATTCCTACTGTTTGCTTCCTGTCTGACAACCAGTTCTCAATCCCTGTCAGCACACTACCCCCAATCCCATGTGCTTTAACTTTGCACATTAATCTCCTGTGTGGGACCTTGTCGAAAGCCTTCTGAAAGTCCAAATATACCACATCAACTGGTACTCCTTTGTCCACTTTATTGGAAACATCCTCAAAAAATTCCAGAAGATTTGTCAAGCATGATCTCCCTTTCACAAATCCATGCTGACTTGGACCTATCATGTCACCATTTTCCAAATGCGCTGCTATGACATCCTTAATAATTGATTCCATCATTTTACCCACGACTGAGGTCAGGCTGACCGGTCTATAATTCCCTGCTTTCTCTCTCCCTCCTTTTTTAAAAAGTGGGGTTACATTGGCTACCCTCCACTCGATAGGAACTGATCCAGAGTCAATGGAATGTTGGAAAATGACTGTCAATGCATCCGCTATTTCCAAGGCCACCTCCTTAAGTACTCTGGGATGCAGTCCATCAGGCCCTGGGGATTTATCGGCCTTCAATCCCATCAATTTCCCCAACACAATTTCCCGACTAATAAAGATTTCCCTCAGTTCCTCCTCCTTACTAGACCCTCTGACCACTTTTATATCCGGAAGGTTGTTTGTGTCCTCCTTAGTGAATACTGAACCAAAGTACTTGTTCAATTGGTCTGCCATTTCTTTGTTCCCCGTTATGACTTCCCCTGATTCTGACTGCAGGGGACCTACGTTTGTCTTTACTAACCTTTTTCTCTTTACATACCTATAGAAACTTTTGCAATCCGCCTTAATGTTCCCTGCAAGCTTCTTCTCGTACTCCATTTTCCCTGCCCTAATCTAACCCTTTGTCCTCCTCTGCTGAGTTCTAAATTTCTCCCAGTCCCCAGGTTCGCTGCTATTTCTGGCCAATTTGTATGCCACTTCCTTGGCTTTAATACTATCCCTGATTTCCCTTGATAGCCACGGTTGAGCCACCTTCCCTTTTTTATTTTTATGCCAGACAGGAATGTACAATTGTTGTAATTCTTCCATGCGGTCTCTAAATGTCTGCCATTGCCCATCCACAGTCAACCCCTTAAGTATCATTAGCCAATCTATCTTAGCCAATTCATGCCTCATACCTTCAAAGTTACCCTTCTTTAAGTTCTGGACCATGGTCTCTGAATTAACTGTTTCATTCTCCATCCTAATGCAGAATTCCACCATATTATGGTCACTCTTCCCCAAGGGGCCTCGCACAATGAGATTGCTAATTAATCCTCTCTCATTACACAACACCCAGTCTAAGATGGCCTCCCCCCTAGTTGGTTCCTCGACATATTGGTCTAGAAAACCATCCCTTATGCACTCCAGGAAATCCTCCTCCACTGTATTGCTTCCAGTTTGGCTGGCCCAATCTATGTGCATATTAAAGTCACCCATTATAACTGCTGCACCTTTCTTGCCTGCACTCCTAATTTCCTGTTTGATGCCCTCCCCAACATCACTACTACTGTTTGGAGGTCTGTACACAACTCCCACTAACGATTTTTGCCCTTTAGTGTTCTGCAGCTCTACCCATATAGATTCCACATCATCCAAGCTAATGTCTTTCCTAACTATTGCATTAATCTCCTCTTTAACCAGCAATGCTACCCCACCTCCTTTTCCTTTTATTCTATCCTTCCTGAATGTTGAATACCCCTGGATGTTGAGTTCCCAGCCCTGATCATCCTGGAGCCACGTCTCCGTAATCCCAATCACATCATATTTGTTAACATCTATTTGCACAGTTAATTCATCCACCTTATTGCGGATACTCCTTGCATTAAGACACAAAGCCTTCAGGCTTGCTTTTTTAACACCCTTTGTCCTTTTAGAATTTTGCTGTACAGTGGCCCTTTTTGTTCTTTGCCTTGGGTTTCTCTGCCCTCCACTTTTCCTCATCTCCTTTCTGTCTTTTGCTTTTGCCTCATTTTTGTCTCCCTCTGTCTCCCTGCATAGGTTCCCATCCCCCTGCAATATTAGTTTAACTCCTCCCCAACAGCACTAGCAAACACTCCCCCTAGGACATTGGTTCCGGTCCTGCCCAGGTACAGACCATCCGGTTTGTACTGGTCCCACCTCCCCCAGAACCGGTTCCAATGCCCCAAGAATTTGAATCCCTCCCTGCTGCACCACTGCTCAAGCCATGTATTCATCTGCGCTATCCTGCGATTCCTACTCTGACTAGCACGTGGCACTGGTAGCAATCCCGAGATTACTACTTTTGAGGTCCTACTTTTTAATTTAGCTCCTAGCTCCTTAAATTCTTTTCGTAGGACCTCATCCCTTTTTTTACCTATGTCGTTGGTACCAATGTGCACCACGACAACTGGCTGACATCCCACCATGAAATAAATTGTCAAGACCAGGCGCCAGCCACAATATGACTACCATGACAGGAATGCGAGGGCACAATGTATTGATGTAAATGATCCTGTTTTTGTCCTCAATTACGCTGCAGGGCCCAAATGGCTCGCAGGCACTGTGATTGCCAAAGAGGGAAATAGGATTCTGGTAGTTAAACTTACCAATGGACAAATCTGCCGCAAACACGTGGATCAAACAAAAAGGAGGTTCTGCAATCCTATAGAAGAAGCAGAGGAAGAACACGATGTCGAGCTCACTCCACCACAGGTGACCGAACACCGGAACCAAAGGGAGGAGAGCCCAATCACTGTGGGCAGTCCGGTCAGGCCTGAGGCACCGCAAACAGCAGACACTCAGGCCAGCACCCAACAACCGGAGCCCCAACTCAGGCGCTCTACAAGAGAGCGTAAACCACCAGAGAGACTCAACCTGTGATCCCAATAAGACTTTGGGGGGAGGTGATGTCATGTATTCAACCAGCATTGTAACCCATGTATAAACTGACCTAAGTTGTACACTGTGAGAACAATGACCACTAGGTGGGAGACACTCCTAACCTGGACCTTCAGGTATAAAAGGGGAAGCTCCACCCACCTTCATCACTTGAGTGCTAAGGAATAAAGGACAGGTCACAGACTGACCTTCTCTCAAGCATGGGCCTCGTGTGCATTTATACTGTGTGGTAAGGACGTATCAGTGACCATGGGGAAGTTTGATTAATATGAAAACTCTGCTACTGCAGTGGCTTCTGGGCTGATGCTTATTTCTCTGCTGACTCCCAGTTTGAAGTACACTTGTTTCCTTCAGTCACCTTCAATTGTCTCCTGGGCTTCACTCTTCCCCAGGCTCCACCTTTAGGCCCCCTCCCGGTTCACTGTCCATCCAGGACCATGTCCTCATCATAGATCAATCTTTCCTCTCCAATTATTGTCCTATCTCTAACCTACCTTTCCTCCCCATTGTCCTTGAGACTGCCATCGCCTCCCAGCACTGTGTCCACCAGCCCCGACCCTCCCCCCCACCACCCCCCCGGCCCCCCCGTATCCCCCATGCAGGGTACTTACC
This sequence comes from Pristiophorus japonicus, assembly GCF_044704955.1. NCBI lineage: Eukaryota > Metazoa > Chordata > Chondrichthyes > Pristiophoridae > Pristiophorus > Pristiophorus japonicus. The sequence continues at coordinate 236,480,253 of NC_091977.1, read as the reverse complement.
CAGCACACAAGTGGTCAAGTCCAAGAATCTCCAGATATTGGTCCTGGGACATGGAGACAGCAGTGCGAGAGATGGCGATCGAGGGTTGGGACCGCGATTGGACCTTGGGGGTGATGGCTCAGGGAAGGAGGATGACAATCTGGGAATCGTGATTCAGCCTCGGCGGAGAGGGGTGGGGGGGGTCGATCATACGTCAGTTCTCGGAACGGTGGGGTCGTAATTCAGCCTGGGGATCATAATCAGGGCTCGGGGGAGGCGTGATTGGGGGTGGGAGGGAGGAAGGGACATCAATGGTCAGATAGGGAGAGGGAATCAGGGAGTGATTATGGCAATTATCCTATCTTACTTTTATGTAGGCAATCTGTAGGGTTGATTTCCCTGAGTGCAGCCGGCCCTAGCTGCCTCAGGGCAACCCAAAGTTGCAGTGGGGTTCTGAAGCAGGCATTTGGCCCCTTCTTTGCATATTCAAATGATCTAACACCTGCTTCAAGCGAGGCTAAAGGACGCCACTTGTTTGTCCTTGTCCAATATGGTGGGTGGCGCCCATTTGGTTGGAAATGTGTGCGCGCTTCCTGGCCGCCATTTTGGGTCCTTTAGGAGACCATGTAGCGCCTGAAACAACCCCTAAGAGGAACTAGTTAGAAGTAGCCAGCACAACTTACAAAATGGCAGCCGAGCTTGACAAACTTCATAGCATTCTTTGAGAAGGCATGGTAGATGGGGGAAATGTAGTTGCTGTTATGTCCATGGACTTTAGGACAGCCTTTAACAAGTATGGGAGATTACTGGAGAACATTATGAGATATGGAATTAGTGGGAGGCTGGAAAACTAGATTAAAAAGTGGTTCGAAGGCAGAAGATGGAGACTAGGACTCGTTCAAGGTAGTCTTTCAGTGTGGTTGGAAGTTAGTAATGGTGTCCCACAGGGGTCAAATCTGGGGCCACTTTTGCTAGAATCATAGAATGGTAACAGCAGGGAAGAAGGCCTTTTGGCCTGTCAAGCCCGTGCCGACTCTCAGCTCGTCCCACTCCCCTGCCATTTCCCCGTAGCCCTTAAATTTGTTTCCACTCGTTACGTAAATAAGTTTTTTTCTTAAGTTTGTTCTTTTCCCAATCACCTTAAATCTGTGTCCTCTGGTTCTCGACCCTTCTGCCAATGGGAACACTTGCTCACTATCTACTCTGTCTAGACCCCTCATGGTTTTGAACACCTCTATCAAATCTCCTCTCAATCTTCTCTGCTCCAAGGAAAAACAACTCCAGCTTCTCCAGTCTATCAACATAACTAAAGACCCTCATTCCTGGAATCATTCTCGTAAATCTATTCTGCACCCTCTCTAAGGCCTTCACATCCTTCCTAAAGTGTGGTGCCCAGAATTGGACACAATACTCCAGGTGGGACCAAACCAGTGTTCTATACAGGTTCATCATCATTTCCACACTTTTGTACTCTATACCTCTATTTATGAATCCCAGGATCCCATAAACCTTTTTAACTGCTTTCTCAACCTGCCCTGCCACCTTCAATGATTTATGCACGCATACCCACAGACCTCTCTGTTCATGCACCCACTTTAGGATTGTACCATTTAGTTTATATTTCCTCTCCTCATTCTTTCTCCCAAAATGCATCACTTCACACTTTGCAACATTAAATTTCATCTGTCACATGTCCGCCCATTCCACCAGCCTGTTTATGTCTTCCTGAAGTCTATCACTATCCTCCTCACTGTTCACTATACTTCCAAGTTTTGTGTCATCTGCAAATTTTGAAATTGTGCTCTGTACACCCAAGTCTAAGTCATTAATATATATCAAGAAAAGCAGTGGTCGTGGAACTGACCTCTGGGGAACACCACTGTACACCTTCCTCCAGTCCAAAAAACAAACATTCACCACTACTCTCTGTTTCCTATCACTTAGCCAATATCATATCCATGCTGCGACTGTCCCTTTTATTCCATGGGCTCATGTCCACAACGTTAACCACATTACCTCATCAAAAAACTCGATCAAGTTGGTTAACCATGATTTGCCTATAACAAATTCGTGCAGGCTTTCCTTAATTAACCCACCCCTATCCAAGTGACTGTTAATTTTGTCCCTGATTACTGTTTCTAAAGGGTTTCCCACTACTGAGGTTAAACTGACTGGCCTGTAGTTGCTGTGTTTATCTTTACACCCTTTTTTAATATATTAGGATAGTTGAAGTCCCCCCTTATTACTATAATTCATGCATCTCTCTGTAATTTCTCTGCAAATTTGCTCCTACATATTTTTCCCACTATTTGGTGGTCTATAGAATACACCTAGTAGTGTAATGGCACCTCTATTGTTTCTTAACTCTATAGTCATATAGATTCTATCCTTGACCCCTCCAAGACATCATCCCTCTCCAGCACTGTAACATTCTCCTTAATCAATACTGCCACATATCCTTCTATCTTTCTTGACCTATCTTTCCTGAACAGCTTATAACCAGGAAAATTGAATACAGAATCCTTCCCTTTGTTGAGCCAGGTTTCATTTATTGCCACAACATCATATTCTAATGTGGCTATTTGCCTCTCACTTGCCTGCTTCATGAGTTCACATAAATACACTATAAACCCATCTTAGATAATCTGTATTCGCTCTTAGTTGGACCCTACTTTACTATTTCTTGCTTTAGTGCTCTTTGCCTCTCCCAATCCTTTGAGCACTTTATTTCCCCTTTCTAATGTTACATCCTGGTGCCCATCCCCTTGCCAAATTAATTTAAAACCTCCCCAACAGCACTAGCAAACCTCCCCGCGAAGATATTGGTACCGCTCTGTTGAGGTGCAACCTGTCCGGCCTGTACAGGTCCCACCTCCCCCAGAACTGGCACCAATACCTCAGGAATCTGAAGCCCTCTCTCCTGCATATCTCTCCAGCCATGCATTCATCTGCTCTATCTTCCTATTTCTATACACACTTGTGCGTGACACCGGGAGTAATCCAGAGATTACTACCTTTGAGGTCCTGCTTTTTAATCTCTTTCCTAATTTCTTAAAATCTGCTTGCAGGACTTTATCCCTCTTTCTACCGATGTCATTGGTACCAATATGGACCAAGGCCTCTGAATGTTCTGCAGCCGCTCAGTGTTCACTGTGTATATTAATGATATATAAGGCTAAATGGACTGGCATTAAAATTTGTAGATGACATTAAAATAGGAGCAACAATTAATTCTTTAGAACACCAAAAAAAACCTGCAAAGGGATATTGTCAAGATGGTGGAATGGGTAAAAAATGGCTGATTGAAATCATTTGCCGGCAAGTGTGAGGTAATATATTTTGATAGAAAGATAACAGCAGTAATTATATTCTGAATGGAAGTAGGTTTGGTGCTATAGAAGAACAGAAGAACTTAAAGCCACTGATTTATAGAACTTCCAAAAGACGTTTGATAAAGTGCCACATAATAGGCTTGCCAGCAAAATTGAAGCCTATGGAATAAAAGGGACAGTGACAGCATGGATACAATATTGGCTAAGTGACAGGAAATAGAGAGCAGTGGTGAAAGGTTGTTTTTCGGACTGGAGGAAGGTATACAGTGATGTTCCCCAGGAGTCGGTACTAGGACCACTGCTTTTCTTGATATATATAAATAACTTGGACTTAGGTGTACAGGGCACAATTTCAAAATCTGCAGATGACACAAAACTTGGAAGTATAGTGAACAGTGAGGAGGATAGTGATAGACTTCAAGAGGATATAGACAGGCTGGTGGAATGGGTGGACAGGTGGCAGGTTAAATCTAACTCAGAAAATTGCAAAGTGATTCATTTTGGTAGGAAGAATGAAGAGAGGCAATATAAACTAAAAAGGGTACAATTCTAAAGGGGATACATGAACAGAGAGACCTGGGGGTGTATGGGCACAAATCATTGAAGGTGGCAGGGCAGGTTGCAAAAGCGATTAAAAAAGGCTTACGGGATCCTGGGCTTCATAAACAGGCATTGAGTAGAAAAGCAAGGAAGTTATGATGAACCTTTATAAAACACTGGTTCAGCCTCAACTGGAGTATCATGTCCAATTTTGGACACTGCACTTTGGGAAGGATGTGAAGGCCTTAGAGAGGGTGCAGAAAAGATTTACAAGAATGGTTCCGGGGATGAGAGACTTCAGTTACATGGATAGACTGGAGAAACTTGGGTTGTTCTCCTTAGAGCTGAGAAAGTTAAGAGGAGATTTGATAGAGGTATTCAAAATCATGAAGGGTCTTGACAGAGAGATAATGTTCCCATTGGCGGAAGGGTTGAGAACCAGAGGACACAGATTTAAGGTGATTGGCAGAAGAACCAAAGGCGACATGAGGAAAAATCTTTTTATACAGTGAGTGGTTAGTATCTGGAATGTACTGGTGAAGTCAGATTCAATCATAGCTTTCAAAAGGAAATTGGATCAATACCTGAAGGAAAAAAATTTGTAAGGCTACGGGGAAAGGGCTGGTGTGTGGAATAGCTGAAGTGCTCTTGCAGACAGCTGGCACGAGCTGGATGGGCTCGATGGCTGCAACCATTCTATGCTGCAACCATTCTATGGGCCCAAGTTTGCCTCTCCGGTTAAAACGGCGCACCTCCCCGACTTTGTAGATGAAAAACGCCAGCAAAAACTTACCTCGGTATTCTCCCCGCTCCTTGGAATGTCGCAGGCCTTGGCGTGGTGCAGCACAAGCAGTGGGGGCGGAGCCAGGTCCTGGTGCTGAAAGCAGTGCCAGGACCTCTGCATATGCGCGATAGAGTGTGCACGCATGTGCAGCAGCTCCTCGCACCCACAATCTCTGCGTATGCTCTGCAGGCTATGTGGGAGGGGCCCGAAGTGTGCCACCCCTAGCCCTGGCCAAATGGGCTCCCTCATTGGTGGCCCGCTGCCTTATCCAGCCACACCAGTGAAAGGAGATCTGAGACAACCAGAACCCCAGCAGATTGTCAGTGAAACCCTGAAGCTGGTTAGTATGCTGATGTTTTCCACTAAGGGAATCAGTTTAGAAGAAGTAGATTTGGTTAGGTTAGATGTCCAATGTCTGAAACAAATGGGAAGCATTGAGACAAATTATGGTGGCAATGTTCACAAGGCCACACAATGGATGGAGTAAGTGCACTGCACTTGGTCTATACTGATACACTCATAATAAAGGGTGAAACGGAGTACTGTGTACAATGAGCAAGTGTGACCTTAGCTCCTTTAATAAGATTCCAGAGTGCAGGTACTTCGTGGGTGGCCTGCTTATATACTATGCTCCCAAGGGATGTTGGGATCCCTTGGAACTCCAACAGCTGAGCCCTGAGGTGGTCAGGTGTCATGCAGTTTACACAGGGTTAAATACATAACATCACTCCCCCATGAAGTCAATAGTACACTTAGTTACAAGGTGAGACAATCTGGGGCTTTACGCTCCCTTGTCGATTGTCTCGGTACAAATGCGGATGTGGGTGGGTTGGTCAGTTCTTCACTGGGCTGTTGGGCAGCTGGCCTTGTCGGGCTGCTGGGGATGATGAGTTTGGTTTCGTGGTCAACCATGATGTCAATTGCTACTTGTGTGTGTGTTGGAGGGTCAAAGTTGGTGGTGTCCTCTTCGGGTTGTTCGTAGCTGTTGGTGAACCGCAACTTGATTTGATCCAAATGTTTTCTGTGCATTTGTCCATTAGCCAATTTGACCTGAAACACCCTACTCCTCTTTTTGGCTGTGACCATGCCAGCAAGCCATTTGGGACCATGTCCATAATTAAGCACAAACACAGGGTCATTGACCTCAATATCATGTGGCAAGTTTGCGCAATCATGGTAAATGCTTTGTTGATGCTGCCTATCCTCGACATGATCATGGAGATCAGGGTGGACAAGAGAGAGCCTTGTTTTAAGTGCTCTTTTCATGAGCAGCTCAGTTGGGGGAACCCCGGTGAGTGAGTGGGGTCTGGTGTGGTAGCTGAGCAGCACTCAGGAAAACAGGGTCTGCAGGGAGCCTTCCGACACACGTTTCAAGCTTTACTTGATGGCCTGAACTGCCTGTTCTGCCTAACCATTGGACGCGGGCTTGAACGGGGCAGATGTGACGTGTTTGATCCCATTGCGGGTCATGAATTCCTTGAAATCAGCACTGGTGAAACACAGCCCATTGTCGCTGACTAGGATATCAGGCAAGCCGTGCGTGGCAAACATGGCTCATAGGCTTTCACTGGTGGCCGTGGACGTGCTTACAGACATTATTGCACATTCAATCCATTTTGAGTAAGCACGATGACAACTAAAAACATTTTGCCTTGGAATGGGCCCGCATAGTCTACATAGATACTCGACCACGGTTTGGAGGGCCACGACCACAAACTTAGCGGTGCCTCTCTGGGTGCATTGCTCTGCTGAAAGCAAGTGTTGCACTGGCGCACGCTGACTTTAAATCTGAGTCGATGGCGGGTCACCACACGTGGGGTCTGGCTATGGCTTTCATCATTACGATGCCTGGGTGGGTGCTATACAGTTCACATATGAACGTGTCTCTGCCTTTCTTGGGCAAGACCACGCGATTGCCCCACAATAGACAGTCCGCCTGCAGGGACAACTCGTCTTTGTGTCTGTGGAATGGCTTAATTGCCTCCTGCATCTCCACTGGGACACCGGACCAGCTCCTATGGAGGGCACAGTTTTTTACCAAGGACAGTAAAGTGTCCTGGCTAGTCCAGGTCCTGATCTGGTGGGCTGTAACGGGGGACTTCTCGTTCTCGAATGCCTCCATGACCATGAGAAAGTCCACTGGCTGTGCCATTTCCACCAATGGTGGGCAATGGCAACCGACTGAGAGCATCTGCACAGTTCTCTGTGCCCGGTCTATGGCGGATTATATAATTGTATACCGACAGCGTGAGCGCCCATCTTTGGATGCGGGCAGAGGCATTGGTATTAATCCATTTGCTCTCAGAGAACAGCGATATGAGCAGCTTGTGGTCAGTTTCAAGCTCAAACTTAAGGCCAAATAAGTACTGGTGCATTTTTTTTTACCCCGTAAACACACGCCAGAGCCTCTTTTTCAACCATGCTGTAGGCCCTTTCGGCCTTGGACAAACTCCTGGACACATAAGCAATTGGTTGCAAAATCCTCGATTCGTTAGCCTGTTGTAGCACACACCCGACCCCGTATGACGACGCATCGCAAGCTAGCACTAATCGTTTACAAGGGTTATACAGGACAAGCAGTTTGTTAGAACACAACAGATTTCTGGCTTTCTTAAAGGCAGCCTCTTGTGAATTCCCCCATACCTAGTCATCTCCCTTGCGCAGTAGCGCATGTAGAGGTTCTAGCAGGGTGCTTAACCCAGGCAGGAAATTACCGAAATAGTTAAGGAGTCCCAGGAATGACCACAGCTCCATCACGTTCTGTGGTCGCGGCGCGTTCTTGATGGCCTCTGTCTTGGCATCGGTGGGTCTGATGCCGTCTGCTGCGATTCACCAGGAAAACACACTTCGAGCGTTTCAACCTGAGCCCCACACGATCCAACCAACTAAGAACCTCCTCCAGATTCTTCAAGTGCTCCATAGTGTCCTGACCTGTAACCAATATGTCGTCCCTGGTTTACCACCGGCACTCAGCTCGTCTGACGACGTAACTTTCTCAGGGATTGACAAATCAGAGGCTCCTGGGACCAGTGGCATGCAGCAATGCAGTTCTGGGGTTGAATCCCGCAGGCCATCTCTCCGGAGGGTAAGTCGGCAAAGTCGGTCTGCTGAGAGACAGGCAGACGTGGAACTGGACATAGTGGGAATATCCAGGGAGAGTATCCATCTCATCCATCAGCTCCTTGATGTATTGGGTAGGATTCCCGCGACCATCGATAGTCTTACTGCGACCATTACAGAGGTAGGGTCGCAGATTGTCGGTGCGAGCTGTGAAACCTGTGAGGCCATCAGTGCCCACACAACGCTGGTAGCCTTCACCAGTGCCACTGGAGTTCCGGAGAGTGTGGTGCGAACTCTTGCGGAATATGGTGCATCACAGGCACAAGCTCTGCTTCAGCTTGGGCAGGTCCATAATATAAACCCTCCTGCCATACTCCCTGCGTTCCCCACTGTCACCCAAACCGAAACCACCTGTGACTGGCGACGCCAATGACGAGGCTCACCAGTCAGAAGTCGGGCCTTGTGCGCCACGAGCTGGTCCAGTGTGTTCCCAGATGGTGATTGGCCCTCCCCCCAACACAGCACTGCTCTGGCGACCTTGCTGCACGCCATCTTGGTACCACTTGGGTTAGTGGCAGTAAGCAAGGGAGGGTGATAAGGGGAAGGGGGGCAAAAGCCAGTGGTAGAAAATAGTGGAACAGGAGTTGCTGCATTATGTTGTTGATGCTGGATGCATTCTATGTTTTATGTTTTATTATTATATTCTGATTTATGTTGTTCATAATGTTGTTGTTGTTGAATGATCACATTGCTGGATGCAGCTAATTTATATTATTTTATTAAAGTTTCATAATTAAGTTTACAAAGTTGACAAAGTTTACAACATTTAATAAATTATTTTGTTCACCTTAACAATTCATGTCTCATTTGCAGAATAAGAGGAGGAATATTCAACATGGTGAGATAGAATGGCCAGGCAACGGTCACTCTTCAAGCAAAGCGATGAATTATGAGTTGCCGACGTAAGGCTTTTGCAGTGGCTGAATTTTCACATACCTCCCCTGTGGTTGTGGTGGGGGTGGCATGGGTTCCTCGCCAGGCTCCACTTCCTCGTCTTCCTCCTCCTCCTCTCCCCTCTCTCCTGAGGTGGTCCTGCGAGGTCGTGTAGCATGCAACACAACACAATGAACTCAGAGACCTGCTGAGTGGAGTATTGTAAGCAGCTTCCAGACTGGTCCAGGTGTCGGAAGCATTGCTTGAGCACTCCAATTGTCTGTTCGCCAATGTTGCATGGGGCTGCATGGCTCTCATGATAGCGATGCTCGGCTTCTGTCAGAAGATTCCGGTGGGGAGGTCATAAGCCAGGTGGCGAGGTCGTAACCTTTGTCCCCCAGCATCCAGCTCTGGCCTTGTGGCTGATGCTGGAACAGGCCTGAGACACTGCTCTCATGCAAGATGAAAGCATCATGGATGCATCCTGGATATTGGGCATTGACTGCCATGATGCGCTGAGTATGGTCGCAGAAGATCTGTACATTCATGGAGTGGAATCCCTTTCAGCTTCAGTCAACCACTGGGTTCTGTAAAGGTGCTCGCAGAGCGATGTGCGTACAGTCAAGGGAACCCTGAACCTTGGGGAAGTCAGCAAATCATCCAAAACCTACAGCCTTCTCATTTTGTGTCTCTTTGGTCATTGGGAAGTTTATGAAGTCCATTCTGTGTGCGTACAGTGCAGCAGTCACCTGGCGAATGCAGCAATGTGTAGCGTGCTGCGAAATGGAGCCTATGTCCCCTGCTGATGCCTGAAAGGAGCCAGAGATATAGAAGGCAAGTGCCTTCACCTTGATGGGCAGTGCAGTCCTGTTGCCACTGGTAGGCTGTAGGTCTGCCTGTATGAGCTGGCATATCTCTGAGACCACCTCTTTTCAGAAGCACAGCCTTCTAACGCACTGTGCCTCAGAGAGCTGCAGGTATGAGCGATGTTCCCTGTAAACTTGTGGGGGTATTACGTTGAAAATTATCATCAATAAACCTTCTTCCAGCTCAATGCCATATGAATATAGCAGCCAGGATTACTGGCTCCCGACATAGCATGGCTCCCATCTTTTAAAATGTCCTTAAATTTCTTAGAATGTGCTTTAAAACAAACTATCAACTCACGTAAACTTCACAATGAAAAGTATGCAGTAATGTAGCGTTTTTCTCCCAATGCTTTCAATCACTCACAACTGCGACTTTCTTCTCCGTTTTCAACATGGTGCCTTTAGCGCCTGGTGCGCCCTGGGTCGGACTAGTTTTTCTGGGCGGGTTCCCGGGTGGGCACTAAATTGGGCGATATGCTCAAAAGTTCCGCCCGGGGAATGACAGTGAATGGAGCGTCATCCAAATGGTCAAAACAGCGGCGGGGCTGTAAGTTTTAGCGCCACCGCAAAACCATTGGCAAAAATTCCAAAATCTTGTGTGCCTCGTTTCACGTCCAAAATATAATTTTTGTGCCCTGCCGAGACACTAAACTGGGGCGCAAATGAGCCGAAAAGAGTTTAAACGCCAAGAGGTAAAAGATGATGATCTTAAATAAAACCTTATTAAGACATCAGTTAGAGCACTGTATGCAGTGTTGGGCTCCATGCCTTCGGAAAGATATTGAGGCTTTAGAGAGGGTACAACACACATTCACTTGGATGCTGCCTGGGATAAGGAAATACAAATGCAAAGAAAGACTTGAAAAATAGGTATTTTCATTAGAGTAATGCATAATATGGAGTGATGTGATACAAGGATGGACTATGATGGAAAGATGGGCATGGGTAGATAGAAGCAGACTATTGCCAGTAATTGAGATGTCTCGAACTAGGCACCATAGATGCAAGATTGAATGTAACAGATTTCAAACAGAGGGCAAGAGAAACTCCTTTACATAGAGTTACCAGGCTGAGGAATTCACTGATAGGGATGGTGGTTGAAGCAGAAACTACATCAAATTTCAAGATTAGATTGGATAGGTGGATAAGGGAAAAGGGATAAAGGGATATGGGAACCAGGCAGGTAAATGTGATTAGGACTATTTGCTCGTGTGGAGGATAAGTTTAAACATTCATTGGATGGGGCGAATGGCCTGTTTCTGGGATGTAACTTCTATGTAATTAATTGTCTCATTATGCTAATTGGGTCAGTAGCATGATTACATCATTGGATAAAGATTTGAATAATTTTTACTTCTGGAAATTTTCTTCTGTCAATATATTCATTCAATCCAATAAGTCTGGTGGATTTAGAACGTGATGTTGATTATAATGTTCACACAGAGGGGACCTAAGTATATATACTAGTTAGTTTGGTAAAGAGTGAAAACGATTAAATACTCATTTTCAATTTCAGTTCATCCACGCGGTTAAAAAGAACATTCAAAAGATATATGTACCCTAATTACTGACAGCAAACACTGATTGCTTCAGACAGATATCACGAGTAGCTTTCCTCCCCCATGGTGATGATGAGGCCACACTGCCACGACTTGTTGAGGCCACACTGAACTCTGAAAGGGTTTTTTTTATGTGTTTAAAGTTCATTAATTTCCTTTCACCAGAACTAGAGATAGCAGTTAATCACACTGAAAATTCCTATTCTGTTTAATTATTAAGAGACATTGTTTTTTAAAATTTCTAAATAAAATCTCCTAATATTAAAAAGCCCCTTCCCAGTGAACACATGGCTTCCCTCTATTAGCAGCAGTTGTAAGTAGTGTGATATCATTATTGGAGAACTGAAGTGTGCTAATGATCCATTCAAAGGAATCAATGTTTGCTCACCTTCACTAGGAAATAAATATATGTGTGAATCTTTTACTGCGCAAATGAAATCATAATAATCCATTAACACTGCATTAAGTATCAGAAAGTACTTGAGGTCTATTAGTAAATGGAAGTTGTGTATGAGCCTGGCATTTCCTTTAATAAATGTATTGGTTCTTGCATCTCTGATGAAAAACCTATAAACTCGTCAAGAACGTTCGTCACGATTATAGTAAATAAATTTCATAACTGGGCAGATAAAACCAATTGCAAAAAATTAAGGCAGCGTAACTTACCAGGGGAGAAGATTTCCTCTTGTTGTTATTGTTGTTACGTGTTAGCAATATTGTGAACACGGTAGGGAGATTTCCATTGATCGCCCGGACTAGTGAATTCATAAACACTTTAATTTTACTCAATATAAATGAACATAACAGATTTACCTGATAGTTTTACAAATGTGTGGAGACCAGTGGGAATCTTTCATCAACTAGTTGAACAATTCTCGGTGACTTTATCATAGTAAGGAACATAGGAACAGGCGTCAGCTAATCAGCTCCTCGAGCCTGTTCTGCCATTCAATTAGATCATGGCTAATGTGTACCTTAGCTCCATCTACCCACCTTATTTCCATAACCCGTAATACCCTTGCCTAACAAAAATCTATCAATCTTAATCTTAACAACTTAAGTGTCATGGAATCATATGCCGGAATCTTCCCAGTCCTGAGAGTGCGGGTCAAAATGGCTTTGAGTTTCTCAACTGGCTGTGTGAGTTTCTCAACTGTCGGGTCGACCTGACAGAAAGCAGTGGGACAGGTAATTAACATCATTAAAAAGTACTTAAATGCTAGTTAAGAGGCTTAAAAGCAGGCACTTACAATTTTACCAAACTTTTCATGGCTTTGCCGTCCCTCGGGTTTCATGCCAGGTAAGTGGAGTCGGGTTCTCAGTGACTCTCAATTACTTTGGCAAGTTGACAGCTGCAGAAGTGGCATAAAAGCTACCATTTCACAGCTGTTCACTTTCCAATGTCAGAAGACTGAGAGCCCAACTATTTACAATCTATATTAATGACTTGGATGAAGGGACCGAGTGTAACATAGCCAAGTTTGCTGACGATACAAAGATGGGAGGAAAAGCAATGTGTGAGGAGGACACAAAAAACCTGCAAAGGATATAGACAGGCTAAGTGAGTGGGCAAAAATGTGGCAGATGCAGTAAAATGTTGGATAGTGTGAGGTTATGCACTTTGGCAGAAAAAAAATCAAAGAGCAAGTTATTATTTAAATGGAGAAAAATTGCAAAGTGCTGCAGTACAGCGAGACCTGGGGATCCTGGTGCGTAAAACACAAAATGTTAGAATGCAGGTACAGCAAGTGATCAGGAAGGCAAATTAAATCTTGGCCTTTATTGCAAAGGGGATTGAGTATAAAAGGAGGGAAGTCTTGCAACAGTTATACAGGATATTGGTGAGGCCACACCTGGAATATTGCATACAGTTTTGGCTTCCATATTTAAGAAAATATATACTTGCTTTGGAGGCAGTTCAGAGAAGGTTCACTCGGTTGATTCCGGAGATTAGGGTTAATGTATGAGGATAGGTTGAGTAGGTTGGGCCTCTACTCATAAGAACATATAAAAATTAGGAACAGGAGTAGGCCATATAGCCCCTCGAGCCTGCTCCGCCATTCAACAAGATCATGGCTGATCTGGCCGTGGACTCAGCTCCACTTATCCGCCCACTCCCCATAACCCTTAATTCCCTTATTAGTTAAAAATCTATCTATCTGTGACTTGAATACAAACAATGAACTAGCCTCAACTGCTTCCTTGGGCAGAGAATTCCACAGATTCACAACCCTCCTTCTCAACTCGGTTTTAAATTGGCTCCCCCGTATTTTGAGGCTGTGACCCATAGTTCTAGTCTAAACGACCAGTGGAAACAACCTCTCTGCCTCTATCTTGTCTATCCCTTTCATTATTTCAAATGTTTCTATAAGATCACCCCTCACCCGTCTGAACTCCAACGAGTAAAGACACAGTCTACTCAATCTATCATCATAAGGTAACCCCCTCATCTCCGGAATCAACCTAGTGAATCGTCTCTGTACCCCCTCCAAAGCCAGTATATCCTTCCTTAAGTAAGGCGACCAAAACTGCACGCAGTACTCAGGTGCGGCCTCACCAATACCCTATACAGTTGCAAAAGGACCTCCCTGCTTTTGTACTCCATCCCTCTCGCAATGAAGGCCAACATTCCATTCGCCTTCCTGATTACCTGCTGCACCTGCAAACTAACTTTTTTTTTTTTTGGATTCATGCACAAAGAGTGTGGGGGGCGTCAGGACCGCCCTCCGGGAGCTGCCTGTCTTTTACAAGGAACTCATCAGGGTCTGGAACAAAGTCTCCACAAAGCGCAGCTCTCCACCGGCTGGAGTGGCGGCCGTCCTGCAGGATCCGCTGCTCGGGAATCCGTACCTCCACGACCGAGGTTTTGGGTGGCGGTCGGATGAGAGGGCTGTGGCTGGTGAGGTGACCAGGGTCAGGGACCTGCTCGATGGTGGAGGAGCGGGCTGGATGGCGCTAGACACGCTGGCGCGGCGCCTAAATTCTGCCAATGTCCGCCGCGCGGCCGATGCCATCGAGTCGCTAAAAAGAGCTCTGGGCCCCGACTCCGTTAGGTGCATCGAGGAGGCTCAAGCACGTAGGGAGATCCCGTCCGAACTGACCCCCGTCCGGACGGAATTCCTCATCGGCGCCAAACCCCGGAACCTCCCTCGGGGGCCGGCGCCTCACAACTTGAGCCGCCTCGGAGAAATCCCCTATGTGCCTTTCAGTTCCGTGCGGAGGAGTTTCCTGTACGGGCTGCTCCTGCACACTCTCAACTTTGCCATCCTCGCCTGCCGTCCGGACACGCCATGGCGTACCATCTTGCCGTCCGGAGGAGGCGGGGGTCCCCGATGGAGGGCACTCTACGCGGGGGTCCTCCCACTATTTATCAGGGACTTGGCCTGGAGGGTGGTGCACGGAGCAGTGCCGTGCAATAACTTTTTAAGCCGGTTCACGGGCTCCCAGGCCGCATGCAATTTCTGCGGTCTGGAAGAGTCCGTGTTCCATGTTTTTATTGAGTGCACGAGGTTGCAGCCCTTGTTTTGTTATCTAAAGGGGCTGCTCCTGAAATTCTGGCTGCACTTCAGTCCCACACTCCTGATCTTCGGGCACCCTGTGCGGAGGGGAGTGGGTAGGTCTGAGGGCCTCCTCGTAGGACTGCTCCTGGGCGCGGCCAAGGGTGCCATCAGCCGGTCCAGGCAGCGGGCGGTCGAGCGGGTCGTGCAGCCAGACTGCCTGCCTCTCTTCCGTGCCTACATCCGGTCCAGGGTGACCCTGGAGATGGAGCACGCGGTGTCCACCGGTACGCTCGCGGCCTTCCGCGAGAGGTGGGCACCGGAGGGACTGGAGTGCATCATCACGCCCGGCAACCAAATTTTAATTTGATTTTATGTTTTTAAGTTAATTTGTTTTAATTGCCGGTGCTTTTAGTGTCCCCCCTCCCCTTTTATAGGGGGCACTTGGAGGAAAAAAAAAGGAAAAAAAAAAAAGCCTTGTAAATGGTTGGTGTTTCCCCCAGATCGGGGGGGCACGGTTTAATGTTTTTTGTTTACTCCCAAAAAGAGTTTCATGCACAAAGACCCCCATTGGAATTCAGAAGAATAAGAAGTGATCTTAACAAAACATATAAGATTATGAGGGGGCTTGACAAGGTGGATACAGAGAGGATGTTTCCACTGATAGGGGAGACTAGAACTAGAGGGCATAAGGGGCCGCCCATTTAAAACTGAGATGAGGAGGAATTTCTTCTCTCAGAGGGTTGTAAATCTGTGGAATTCGCTGCCTCAGAGATGTGTGGAAGCTGGGTCATTGAATAAATTTAAGACAGAGATATAGACAGTTTCTTAACTGATAAGGGAATAAGGGGTTATGGGGAACGGGCAGGGAAGTGGACCTGAGTCCATGATCGGATCAGCCATGATCGAATTAAATGGCAGAGCAGGCTCGAGAGGCTGTATGGCCTACTCCTGCTCCTATTTCTTATGTTCTTATGTAGAAGCTGAAGCCTTCAGGATTTGGAAGAGACTTTTGAGCTATATACATTTTGGAAATGTTTGCAGTGAACTCGCTATTCACTCTCTCCTCCTTGGAGCAACCTCTCTCACCATTGCTTTTGTCATCTCAATCGCACCTGCGATCTATTCCAGCACCATCGGTGCCCTTGAAAAAAATCTCACCTTGGTCCTCAGAATCCCACCATGATCAATCCCAACACCAACATCGCTAAACACACCAGCATCACCACCGAAAACACCAACCTTCTCCGCAAACACCTGATGCTGCACAGTACACAGGGCATCAGCACACGACCACATTGCTGCCCGGGATGCCAGTGATGGTCTCGCCATGGCCATATTTACTTCACTTCATGCTGTACACCCTGACTGCCACATGATGTGCCAGGTTGGCACCACCCCACACCAGCTTCATAAAGCATCCCTGCATTGTCCAAACCATTCCTTTCACACTCATCACCATTGTGGGGGTACCATTATGTCTCACCAGTCACTACAACTCACTAAGCCACTTCTAAAGGTGCTCACAAATCTGTCCAAGAATGCAAAGTCCTGAAAATAAAGACTTCAATGTTTGACAACACATCAACATTAACTCTACATAAACATTGGCTAAAGGACCCAAGTGCATACCCTTGTGTGTGTTAGTTGGTATGATTGGACAAGGATGAGGCTGAGTGTGAGAGGTAACTAGTGAAATGGGGAACTGACAATGTAGATAGAGAGATAGAGAGAGGGATGGGTAGAGGTGCAAGGTAAGTTGATGTGAGTAAGGATGTACAGGGGTAGAGTAGGGAAGGCAGAGTGATGTGGATGTGATGAGTGGCACAGCAGGATGAGGCTGAGTGTGGCTTTGCAGTAACATTTTGTGATCTACTGAGATAATTGAAAGGTTTGCGCCACTGGAGCCAGC
Organism: Pristiophorus japonicus; assembly: GCF_044704955.1. Lineage (NCBI taxonomy): Eukaryota > Metazoa > Chordata > Chondrichthyes > Pristiophoridae > Pristiophorus > Pristiophorus japonicus. The sequence goes on along the minus strand of NC_091977.1, from coordinate 236,463,788 downwards.
TCCTCCTGAACACATCCCTGCTTGTGCCCTCCCGTGCAATGTGCAACCAGGCTGCATTGGTCTCCTGGGGAGGTCCCTTTCACCCATGGCAAGGGGAGAAGACTTCCCTGCATATTGTGACTCCCTCCATAAGCATCTCGAGGGAGTCATGGTAGAGCCTGTGTGCAGCCGTGCAGCTCTGTGCGATGTTTGTCAGTGTTTGCAGCTCCTCAATGCTGCGGGACACTGATAGAAGAACTGTCAAAACCATTGTGAGCATGGTCCTTTTAAGGAAATCATCTGATGACATGTCATCAATTGACATCATCAGACTGGCTTCCTCTTAATTGGATGGGAAGCCAGCAGGGCGGGCCCCATCATGGGAAGATTGCGGAGAGTGAGTGGGTTCGAGTCAGGGCCGGGCTTGCAACACGCCATCTAACCCGACTGCATTGGTCCCTCCACGTGTGGAGAAATCGCGGCCATAGAATCATAGAATCATAGAAATTTACAGCACAGAAGGAAGCCATTTCGGCCCATCGTGTCCGCGCCGGCCGACAAAGAGCTATCCAGCCTAATCCCACTTTCCAGCTCTTGACGGCACTTCAAGTGCACATCCAAGTACTTAGTAAATGTGGTGAGGGTTTCTGCCTCTACCACCCTTTCAGGCAGTGAGTTCCAGACCCCCACCTCCCGCTGGGTAAAGAAATTTCCCCTCAAATCCCCTCTAAACCTCCTGTGGATTACTTTAAATCTATGCCCCCTGGTTATTGACCTCTCTGCTAAGGGAAATGGGTCCATTCTATCCAATCTAGCTAGGCCCTTCATAATTTTATACACCTCAATAAGGTTTTCTATCAGCCTCCTCTGTTCCGAAGAAAACAACCCCAGCCTATCCAATCTTTCCTGATAGCTAAAATTCTCCAACTCAGGCAACTTTCTCGTAAATCTCCTCTTTACCCTCTCTAGTGCAATCACATCTTTCCTGTAATTTGGCGACCAAAACTGCAAGCAGTGCTCTAGCTGTGGCCTAACTGCTGGTTAATACAGTTCTTGCATAACCTTGCTCTTCTGTCAGCCGTGACTCAGTGAGTAATACTGTCATTCCAATGATTTGAGCACAAAAATCTAGGCTGACAGTCCAATGCAGTACTGAGGGAGTGCTGCACTGTCGGAGGTGCCCTATTTCGGATGAGATGTTAAACCGAGGTCCAGTCTGCTCTCACAGGTGGACATAAATGATCCCATGGCATTACTTTGAAGAAGAGATGGGGAGTTTTCTCTGGAGTCCTGGCCAATATTTATCGCTCAATCAACATCATAAAAACAGATTGTCTGATCATTATCACATTATTTCTGGGAGCTTGCTATATGAAAATTGGCTGCCACATTTCTTATATTACAACAGTGACTACACTTCAAAAGTACTTAAGGCAAAATACTGTGGGTGTTGGGGTTGATCGAAGAGTGGACCAAGGTGTCACAGAGAGAATGGTCCCTTTGGAATGCTGAAAATGGAGAGGAAGATGTGTTTGGATGATCTGTTGAATGCGAAGGCTGCTGAGGTGGATGGTGAGAACAACCGTGGTTCTGGGAGAGGGGGGAAGGGGCAAGAGCAGAAATGCAGGAATTTGGATAGCCACAGTCAAGGGACATGTCAATCATAGAGGCGGTGAATCCTCGGTTGTGGAAAAAGGAAGACATATTGGCAGCATTGGTGTAGAAGGTGGAATCGTCAGAACAGATGCAATGGAGACGGAGAAACTGGGAGAAAGGAATAGAGTCCTTATTAGAAGCGGGGTGGGAGGAAGTGCAGTCAAGGTACCTGTGGGTGTCAGTGGACTTATAGTAGATATTGGTTGATAGCCTATCCCCAGAAATGGAGATAGAAAAATCAAGGAAGAGCAGGGAAGAGTCAGAGATGGACCGTGTGAAGGTGAGAGAGGGGGTGGAAAATTGAAGAAAGTTGATGACATTTTCCAGTTCGGGGCAAGAGCAGGAAAAGGCACAGATACAGACACCAATGTACTGGACAAAGATGTGAGGGAGGGCATAAGTAGAACTGGAACAAAGAATGTTCCACATAGCCCACGAAAAGGCAGGCATGGCTAGGACCCATGCGTGTTCCCATAGCAACACCTTTAATTTGGAGGAAGTGAGTGGAGTTAAAAGAGAAATTGTTCAATGTGAGAACAAGTTCAGCCAGGCGGAGAAAGGTGGTAGTGGTGGGGACTGGTTGGGCCTCTGCTCGAGAAAGAAGCAGAGTGCCCTTAGGCCATCCTGGTGGGGGTTGGAGCCACAGAGGGATTGGATGTCCATGGTGAAAAGAAGACAGTTAGTGCTAGGAAACTGGAAACTGTTAAAGTGACGGAGGGCGTCGAAAGAGTTGAGAATGTAGGTCGGAAGAGACTGTACAAAGGGAGAAAAAATACAGTTGAGATAGGAAGAAATCAGTTTGTGGGGAAAGAACAGGCTGAAACGATGGGTCTACCAGAGCAGTCCTGTTTGTGGATTTTGGGAAGGAGATAGAAGTGGGCTGTGCCGGGTTGGGGGACTATGAGGTTAGAGGCCATGGATGGAAGATCTCCAGAGGAGATGAAATCAGTGGCTGTCTGGTAAACGATGGCTTGATGTTCGATGGTGGGGTCGTGGTCTAGGGGGAGGTAGGAGGAGGTGTCAGAGAGTTGCCGTCCAGACTCCACAAGGTCGAGGTCGGTTCACCAAACAGCGCCACCCTTGTCAGTAAGTTTAATGACAATGTCAGGGTTAGACCTGAGATAACGAAATGCTACAAGTTCAGAGGGAGGTGGGTTAGAGTGAGTATGGGGAGAAGAGCAATTGAGATGGCCGGTGTCACGCTGGCAGTTCACAATAAAAAGATCGAGAGAGGGCAAGAGGCCAGAGGGAGGAGTCCAGGTGGAATGAGAATCCTGAAGATGGGAGAAAGGGTCCACAGGGCGTGTGGTGGTCGGGAACTCGTGGCTGGTCAAGGAGGTGAAAACACAGCAAGGGCTGAGTTTGGAAGGAGGGATGAGCTCAGACGAAAGTGAGTGCGAAGAAGGATCTGGAGGGGCGTTGGTATCCAAGAGTTGTTGAAGCTTGCGGTCCTTGACCCCTGAAATCAAGAAAAAAGATTTTCGGTAAAGCGCCGGAAGAGGTGAAGGATGAAATGGAACTGAGGACCTGGACAACTGTGAAAGAGAGTGAGGCAGTGCTGCTGAAGAGAGAGGTCCAAAGCTGGACAATCTCCTCCTCGAGGCCACCTGCGTGCATGCTGGTAATGTCCATACTTAACTGCCTTGTTACTGTTTGCAGCTGATTGAATAGTATTTATTCATTGAAGTTTTAACTTTATAATGTCAACTTGCTCGAATGGAGAAATCATTTACCCGGTATAGCCCAATCCTCAAGGGACCCGGATAATCAAGAGTTGCCTGTATCTGTAATCATGGGAGAATCTGAAATGTGAAGGGTGGAATGTCAATTAGAATCCACATAGAATAGGTCGGAGCCGGAGATAGTTGCTGAGGAAGATGCGGCTGTAAAAGGTAGTTTTAGTAGACACCTGATCAAAATACTGTATTAACTGTAATGTGCTTTAGGATGACCTGAGGCGCTATATAAATGCATTTTTTTCAATTGACTCCAACCTCAGCAGCTATTTTTCAGGGGCGGGGGGAGCAAGTTGCAGATTTCCATGACCCTTTGTGTGAAGAGTTGCTTCCTGATATCACCCCTGAACGGCCAAACTCTAATTTTAAGGTTATGCCCCTTTGTTCTGGATTCTCCCATCAGAGGAAATGAGTTATCTCGATTGACCTTATCAACTCCTTTAATCATTTTAAACACCTCAATTAGATCACCCCTTAATCTTCTATACTCAAGAGAATAAAAGCCAAGTCTATGCAATCCTTCCTCATAACTTAACCCTTTATCAAAGTTACTTAGGCCTAGAAATTAGGTGCATTTAAGCCTCCCGTTAATTCCCCCGTTTGCAAATGCCTTTGCGACCGGGCGTGCACTGACAGTGACTCCCGCCATATTGGGCGGGTGTTTAGTGACAGTGCTACAGCGTTGCACCCTGAGCACCTCTGCCCAGGGATCGTGATGTCATCACCATGCGCATTGCCCCGTTAGCGCCCCGGACACGAAATTCACTTTCGTCCCTTGCAGCAGCGCTGGACGAGAACACCGGCAGCTGCAGGAGGCGTGGATCGGGCGGCCAGCCGCTACCAGGGCTTGAATGCCAGGCTGATCCCATGGGTCTGCCACACCCTTGGTGATCCAGGCAGGTGCTTTTAAACTGGCAGAGCCTGCATCAATGGCCCTTCCCTTTAAGGGAGGGAAGGGCCCTTTGTACGCAGCAGTGCTGTATGGCCCAGTGTGCAGCGCTGCTGAAGTGTGCATCCTGTTAGCACTCCAAGAAGGAAGTGGAGCAGGTTGATTTAGCATTTCCTTCCTGGAGCGTTAAAACCAATTTTTTGAGAGCGGGGAAACATTAGCATCTGGTGCTAAGTTTCCTGCTTCTCAAAGGTTACCACCCTCAAATGGAGCAATAACCAATTTCTCCCCCTTTGCCTATTGGAGCTGTTTGCCTAAATTACAATTGTTGCTGCAACGCAACGTACTTCATTGTGTCATGTGCTTTAAGGCATTTGAGTGATGTCATATATAAATGCAATCCTTTCTCTATATCAAGTAATATATTCCGGGCACTCTTTATACTATTTATTGAGACACATGCAAAAATGTAATTCCTTTTTAAATGATAAAAAAAAACTTCAGCTTCTGGACAATTCTTCTTTCCTAGTTACACCAACCTATGGTCTCACTCAGGTTCAACAAGGCTCTGTGCAAATTTGGTGTCCTATTTGACCCAGAGTTGAACTTCAAACCCCATGTCCTCTCCCTCCCCAAGACAACATATTTCTACTTCTGCAACATTGCCTGCCTCTCCCCCAACCTTAATTCCTCCACCAATTCCTCCTACAATGCCCAAGCTCCCAGGAGGACTGAACTTCCAAAATATCAAGCAGCCCAGCTTAGAAATAGAGTATAACATCAGAACTCATGGCTGAGTGTGAAGTTTGAAACTTCCTAACCACCACCTCACACTTTGGCAAAAGACCAAAGGGGATGATTTGAATTGAATTTTTGGGCCTAGAACTTTTCGCCCGGGTGCGACGGCGCTGACAACAACCATTAAATGCCACGAGAATTTAGTGGCACCAGTAACCGGTAGACAACGTCATTACCGTGCGCAGTGCCCCGTTTTCGCCCCGGGACAATAATTGGGGAGCGTCCCACGAAGCTGCGCCGGGCAATGGCAGTGACAGCTTCAGGGGATGTGAACCAGACTGCCGGCTGCTCGCGGGACGCTACTTAAAGGGGAGGTGGCGGTCATGTTAAAAAAAATTGTGGCATTTTTATGGGGTGCCGCAATCATTCAGCTTGGCGCTCTGCTTGAGTGCCGAGCTGTTGGCTCAGCATTCCCGCTCCCCAGTGGTCCATGAAGGCCCATTTCTTACTTGAAGAGAGTTTGCAGCTTGGGTCCTTCCCTTTAATGAAGGAAAGAGCCCCTTCTATGCGACAGCGCTACACGGCCCAATGCGTAGCGCTGCGCCCTGCTCCTGATCCGTTTGCCACACTACCACCTCAGAAAGGAAGTGGAGCACATTAATTTGAGCTTCACTTCCTTTCGGGGACGGTAACCTGAAAATTTGAGTGGGGCGTGACTTCCGCGCCTACCTCAGAATGTTCTGCCCAGATGATACTGCCCCAAATGGGGTACAACGGAATGTCACCCCCTTAAAATATAATGTGGGGTGGTGAAGGGTTATATGTTACACAAAGGGGAAGATTACATCAGAACATATGCACACTAAGCAATTCTTGTGTCCTTTTAAGAACATCTTTATTCCCCGAAATATGAAAAGCATATGCCTCCAACTTAAAATTTTGCAGCCTTCATGTATTGGTATAGCCAGAACACTCCTTCTAACCACTACATTGGTAATCTGGAGCTCTACTGCATTCAGCTGTTGAAACAGCAATTTAACTGAAAAATTAATTAAAATGCAATACTCATCAGAAGGAGGGGTCAAGAGGCAAATGAATTGGAAGTTAACTGAAATGATTTGACTCTCTCTCACTACACATGTTCATACGCACACAACACATGCGCATACATACATGTTCTTCCAAAAGGCACCCATTTGTGTAATCATTTATGTTATGAATTAAGGCTGTCACCTTACTTGTGATCAATATTTTCGGTTTGCATTTTCTTTCCCCCAAAACCAAAATAACTCAATTCTTTCAAATGCATTTTCTTCACGATTCAGTGATGGAGAAACATGGAAACAGAAATCATTGGGGAAATTGATGACAATCTTCCACTAGACGAGATAAGGTAGGGGTGGAGACTCCCTTGCAGTTCAAAAAGAAAGAGAGACAGATTCATCTTCGCTCCAATAACCACAACTAATAAAAGCTCGGATGAAAAATGACCTTGAGATGGGATATGGTATTGTTGTGTTTAATCATGCCCAAAAGGACACAGTAATGGACAAAATGAAGGAAGCACATTGCGCTCCAACTTGATTAATAATCTAACTCAGCTGGGTACTGCAATGCTGCGGATCTAAGTCCTTGTAGAGTTATTAAATTATTAAATCTGGCCTGATTAAACACCCAGCATCTGAAGCCGCAACATATGTTTTGCTTCATATTCAAATGGAATTTCAAATGAAGCTCTGCTAAAATGGTGGTTTACTCATCCGATTTCACTTGGCACAAAATTCTAAACCTGCAAGAGAAGTGCCCTCACTTTCTCAGCTTTAATTTTCTGACATTTACCCTCAAATAGTGAACTATGAACGTTAGAAGTCATTTCTGTGTTTGTGGCTTTGTTCCATGTATTGTGTTATGCATGTATTATCCAGGGTAGAAAGAACCTACAAGACTGCTATTTGGAATTGATTCAAAAGCAGCAAGAAATGTGTTTGATGTCAACGGGAGCTCTTCTGCTCACTCTGTAACTAGAAATATGGGGATACATTTCCGGGAATCAAACACATTTAGCAATGAACTGTTGCCACATGAGAAAAATATAAAGTAAGATAATGTAACGTGTTCTAGACCAGCAAGTACAATTGCTTAATAGATGTGGGGTTTTTTTAGATATGATGCACAGTCCCCATTTTATTCTCTGCAATGCCCCATAAATATCCGCAAACATTGCATTACAGAGTGGAAATGTGGGCAGTGATCTCCGTTAACAATGCAAATTTCTGGTGAAAATCAATGACAAAGGGAGGTCCTGCTACTGGCAGAATTTCAATGCAATATGATAATGTAACATCATTTAGACAGCAACATCGATTTTCAACCTTTACGCCAAAGATAGGAGAGAAGTGGAGACGTTTGGGAGGGAATTCCAAAGATTGTGGCCTAGGCGGCTGAGGGCATGCGTACCTATGGGGAAAGGTGGAAATTAGGGATACACAATGGCTTCTTCATTTCGCCCATATACATTTGGCACCCAGATTTGCGAGGCTGCAATATTTAATCCAGACTTTAGGGACACCCTGCAAGTGTTAAGTGCTCTTTTTTTCATTTTCTTTTTCAGACAACCCTGTGATTTATGCTACACTCATTTTTGTAACAAGCAATTCTTTGGACAATGTGCGTCCATATAGGAATCCCCTTTTGTTTATGGTTTTGGAGGAAGAGGAAGGCAAGGGTGAGGAGTAACCAGGAGCTGTATACATGTCAGAGTACATTACAGAAGTATTGCCTCTACCCAATATTATCCTTCCTACTGCACACTGGGCTAGAAATTCGTTAGTACTCCACCCACTTACCACCCAATTTACTGCCCATTTACCGCTGAGAAGCACTTTATGCCCAAATGAGTGCAAAAGTGGAAATTAGCACCCATATACCGTCGACAATAAATTCAGCAGTCAATTACCGTCGCTGATAAGCAAAGCTGTCCGCCCATATTTTTTTCTTAAAATATGACGTCATTTCTCGTGCACCACCCAAAATGGTGCTAAACGTCGAAATTACCGCCCAAATACCGCCCAAATTGGCGGGTGCTAAATTCGGCAATTCGCCCAAATCGAGTACCTGAGCAATAGCAAATCTTGGCATGCTCTGTGAATGTCTAGTCTTGCTGTCGATCATAGTAATACAAAAACCCTGGGGTCTGAAGTGCCCCCACCCCTCCTCAACTCTAATGTGTGTGCATGTCCATTGAGCTCAGATGGTAGGAACCTTTAACATGTATTCTGGAACCAACGAAGGGGAGACCAACTGCTTGCCACAATTGACACAGACTTTTCTTTACGAGTTAAGTTATGGGGTCCTGGTGGGAATTGTCTTAAAATAAAGTGCTGTCAGGTAAGTGGGCTGCATGATCCTGTGCAGATGCTTACTGCTGAGCAGGATACTGATGGAATGGTAGCACTTGTGATCAATGACTGGTCTCCTGTGTGTGGGAGCACGTCGGATGAAATGTGTCCAATTAATGATGCTCTGGGTGGACTTTGTGAAATCCTATGAGTTGGGAAAAAAAGCAGGGCTGTCTTCTGCTGTTGCTCATGTAGTTGCTTACTCCGGCAAACAACACATCAGTCACCTGCTTCACACATTTGTGGACTGCAGATTGTCTGATGCTCCTGATGTCCTCTGTGGCAACCTAGAATGAGCCTGAGGTAAAATAGTCTCGCGAAGCTGAAGTGACCTTGGCAGTAATTGACAATGGCAGTCCTGCCCAAGTGTTTGGTGGAAGATTAACGTAGTCTGCGGCATAACTTTTGCCGCAGCTTCGCTGGTGAATCTTATCCAAAGGAACAATATATCTGGAGGCTAGTTCCAGGCAAGTATGGGCTAGAATTTCCATTTGTATCACTACCGCTCATATCTGGGCGGTATTTCTGGAGGTAGTCGATTTCGAGTTTTAAGAACTGCCGGAATACCGCCCACATCCAAAGCAACTAGTTTTGGCTTTTTTTTTCCAGCGGTGGCAGTAGCGGTAGCGAGTGGGCGATAGCGGTCTTTTTCCTCATGTAAGGCTGGTGTCCCTGACAATGGCCGTTCTGCACATGCGCAGTTTTTCTTTTCTTTATTTACCTTGTTCCCGCATTTCAGGGGCCACCTGCGCATGCGCAGAAGAGAAAGGGAGGGGGAGAGAGAGAGACAGAGACAGAGACAGAGAGAGCAAAAGGAGACAGCCTGAGTTGGATTTTTGACGTTTTGAAGTTTATTTCGAATTTGAATTAGAATGTCAATGGAGATTGAAGTTGAGGGGATGCAGGGCGTAGCTGAGGTAGCTGAGGTAGGATGGAGGAAGAGGGTCAAACGCTTCTCAGATGAGGCACAAGCTGCCTTGGTCCACGAGGTGGAGATGTGCTGGACCCAAATGACCCAGGGTGGGCATGGGAAACCACCCCTCAGAGTCTACCAGCGCATTTGGGCGGAGATTGTGGAGGTGGTGTCGTCGGCCACCCATGGCTTTCGTGAGCCAAGCCAGTGCTGTAAGCGCTGGAACGACCTTGTTGCGTCTGCGAGAGTAAATAATAACTTTAATAACGTTAATCATGCACTGACTCACCACTTAAAATGTAATGTACAATCTGCCACATTGTAATTAAGCTTGGTAAGCTGGGTAAGCTTGGTGTCAGCGCATGCAGGCCCTTGCAGTGGATGAGGCTGCAAAGGGAATCTTGACTGTGGCATCACCCACTTAAAGCATGGATTTCAAAACAGAGAGTGCACATTGAGGTAAGAGCATAGCATGTTGAAGTTTGAAATTAAAGATACTCACCCTCACTATCCACGTCAGGTCATCCCACTTTTTTCTGCATTGCGTTGCTGCCCTTGGTACCGTGTCACTTGCAGACACTCGCTCTGCTATTTCCCTTCATAGCATTCGATATGTTTGGGGTTGGGATCTCCAGCCTTTGTCCTCAGCACCTGCCTCTCCAGGGCATCAAGGAGTGTATCCACTGCAGCGTCTGAGAACCGATGGGCACGCTGACGAGCTGCTGCTGCTGGGTCAGCCATGCTCAGCTTCTGAGTGAGTGCTTAGGAAGTGAATATACCCATGAGGCATTGAGGTGCCCAATCAACACCTCAATGAAATCCAGGTAGCGTCACTATGTCTGTGGCACAGCTCCAACTACTGCCCAACGCCCAGATGTTGAGCCCACACTTAACGGCTCACTTAGCGCTGCATTGCGCCTCCAGGTAAGTGTGTAATGTCATGATTTCATGTCGCTATCCACTCTTTAGGTGGCACAGCTTAATTTTATGTTGGGGTCTGTGCCTAACGCCTGGCATTAGTAAATTCTCTCAGCCGTTGACACTGCCTCAACAATGGCGGTACCGAATTTTGACCTATATGGAGGATGTTAATCGGAATGATCTGCAAACTGCTCAATAGCAAGATATTATTAAAGATAATTGGACCTTATTGCGCCCAATTTAGCAGTATAAAATCGTCGCAATGAGGGTCAGTTTCAAGGACTAATGTCCTTTCCCACAAGGACACCTGAAAAATGTCCGACCCGAAACTGGATCTCATCCTTTTTCGGGCATCCAAAGCAGTCACCTAAAGCAAGCATTCGGCCCCTTGGATATGCAAATGAAGGGCACAGCACCTGTTTTAGGACTCCTCAGGGAAAGTCTCTCCTTGCTTCCTTGACAACCTACTTGTGTAAAGCATGTATGCCGTGGCCCTTGGTAGAAAGGGTAGATTGTATGCAATGTTGAAACCAGTTGTCAGAAGAGCACTGAATATCAAAAATATTCATGATCATGAGTGGACTCACAAGAGAAAGGGTGAAACTTTAGCTAGAATGAGTTAGAGCTGAAGGCAGGGGGCTAGGTATAATAATGATACGACTGGAATGAGATGAGTGCTAGCCATGGCTCAGTGAGTAGCACTCTTGCCTCTGCGTCACAAGATTGTGGGTTCAAGTTCCACAAAAATCTAGGCTGACAATCCAGTGCAGTACTGAGGGAGTGCTGCACTGTCGGAGGTATCGTCTTTTGGATGAGACGCTAAACCGAGGTCCTATCTACCCTCTCAGGTGGACATAAACGATCCCATGGTGTTGTGTTCATACTCTGTTTATTTGTTGCACGAACTCTCATTGGACGGGCATTAGACTGCCAGCAATGTACTGTACATCAAAGTTATACTGATGAAGGCTGAGTCGAAGTGGTCTGTGCCCAGATCCAGTTGTAGCGAATAGCATAGTTAGCGCTTGGTGATCTATACAGAGAGTGAATTTCCTGCCATAGAGGTAGATGTGTAAGTGAGTGCTTCGCGTTCCCCTGTAGAGTATTTATGTTCTGCAGATGTGAGCGTGCGAGAGGCGAAGGCTACTAGATATTCCAGGCCGTCAATCCATTGCGAAAGCACAGCACCCATGGCGGTGCCTGATGCATCTGTGGTGACGTACGTAGTGGCATTCAGATCAAAGTGTGCGAGGATAGGAAGGGATGTGATTTTCTCCTTAAGCATGGTGAATGCCTGAGTCTGGGAATCTGTCCATTCCCAAGGGAAGTCCTTGCGCAGCCACTTGCGAAGTGTTTCGACAAAGTGCGCGTAGTGCGGGATAAACTTCAGATAGAAGTTGCAAGTGCTGAGGAATGATGAAAGTTCTTCGACATTGGTAGCCTCCTGCATTCGCTGGATCACGTCAATGATGTCAAGTGTTGGCTTGACACCTTGTGCTGTAACTCTGTAGCCCAGAAAGTTTATTTCTCCAGCAGCGAATGTACACTTATCAGCATTAAGTGTAATATGTGTAGCAAGTCTAGCCATAACTGCGTGAAGTCGCTGATCATGTTCTTCCATGTTTTGGGACACCATTTTGGGTGTTGCTATAAAGGACACAGTGAAGTTACTTTACTCTTGGTTCAGTTAGTCTGTTTATTTACATACACATGGCACTATTTCGAAGAAGAGCAGGGAAGTTATCCCCGGTGTCCTGGCCAATATTTATCCCTCAATCAACATCACAAAAACAGATGATCTGGTCATTATCCAGTGGAAGCTTACTGTGCGGAAATTGGCTGTCACATTTCCTACATTACGACAGTGACTACACTTCAATAGTACTTTGTTGGCTGTAAAGCGCTTTGGGTCGTCCTGAGGCCATGAAAGGCACTATAGAAATGTAAGTCTTTTTTTTACTTTTTTAAAAGCAGGTCTTGGCAAATACACCATCTCGTCACAAAAAAGAAAGGGGAGGGACAGCGATGCCGAACAGAATGAAAAAGGCAAATTAAAATCATTATGGTGAAGGGCAACAGAACTTCAAGGTTGCTATTCCTGTTGGACATGTAGAAGTTAATCAAATAGTACGGAATGAAAATTAATGGCAAATGCTAGAAATAAAGAGCAGGTTAGGAGAGAAAGGACAGGTTGATGTTTAAGGTAGATCCTTCTATTTGAACTGAAACAATCAATCATTATGGTAGGTTTGGAATAAAAGAGAAAGATAAAAAGGAAGGTGAAAAAGATGCTCTGAACCAGAGGAAATGAATGAGTGAAATGAGCTGCAGATATGAGGAGTTCACAAAAATCACTCCTGATGGGTGAGGCCGCATGCCCGAATATGATTTCTTAAAACAGGTCTTTTTTATTATTATTGCGTCATTCTGCAGAGGCTGCAATTTTCCTTTATTGTAGAGCAGATCTTTCCTTTCGTTTCCTGTGTCAATGAAGAACAGGCTGTCATCTGTCTTTTTAAACAGAGGACAAGCTTTTGTCCTATCCTGCTGCGACACAGCCTCCACAAACTCATCCACTTCGGTAACATCATTGTATTTTTCTTAAACAATGAATTCTCTCATCTTAAACAACAAACTGCTACATTTAATTAAGTTGCATGTCCCCCAAATTGGAGCTTGCTTTAAATATTGACAGAAGTTGCGGATCAATGCTCAATCAAACATCTCTTCAAAAGTCAATAGAGTATTTATTTGTTGATTAACCTGCAGAAGTAACTTGCCAAAGGTAGCTTAAGTCAGTTTGCTCTGAAAATGTTATACACATTGCTGCATCCCCTAACTTGCTTATATACATTTTTTTTAAGATTTTAAAGTAATTATTCTTATAAGCGATTTCTAAAAACATCCTATTGGGTGGCATTAACCTTACCAAGCTAAGTCAATAGATGGATGCATCTATCACAGTTTATCCAGCCATCTGCACAATCTCCTTGCTGGATTCTAAATCATACAGCAGAGTTTGAAAGAAACCTACCGAGCTTTTAAACATAGAAACATAGAAAATAGGTGCAGGAGCAGGCCATTCGGCCCTTCGAGCCTGCACCACTATTCAATATGATCATGGCTGATTATGCAACTTCAGTACCTCATTCCTGCTTTCTCTCCATACCCCTTGATCCCTTTAGCTGTAAGAGCCACATCTATCTCCCTTTTGAATATATCTAACGAACTGGCCTCAACAACTTTCTGTGGTAGAGAATTCCACAGGTTCACAATTCTCTGAGTAAAGAAGTTTTTCCTCATCTCGTTCCTAAATGGCTTACCCCTTATCCTTAGACTGTGACCCCTGGTTCTGGACTTCCCCAACATTGGGAATATTCTTACTGCATCTAACCTGTCCAATCCCATCAGAATTTTATATGCTTCTATGAGATCCCCTCTCATTCTTCTAAATTCCAGTGAATATAAGCCGAGTCGATTCAATCTTCCTTCATATGTCAGCCCTGCCATCCCGGGAATCAGTCTGGTGAAACTTCACTGCACTCCCTCAATAGCAAGAATGTCCTTCCTCAGATTAGGAGACCAAAACTGCACACAGTCTCAAGGTGTGATCTCACCAAGGCCATGTACAACTGCAGCAAGACCTCCCTAATCCTATACGCAAATCCTCTCGCTATGAAGGCCAACATGCCATTTGCTTTCTTTACTGCCTGTTGTACCTGCGTGCCTACTTTCAATGACTGGTGTACCATGACACCCAGGTCTCATTGCATCTCCCCTTTTACTAATCTGTCATCATTCAGATAATCTGCCTTCCTATTTTTGCCACCAAAGTGGATAACCTCACACTTATCCACATTATACTGCATCTGTCATGCATTTGCCCACTCACTCAACCTGCCCAAGTCACCCTGCAGCCTCTTAGCATCCTCCTCACAGCTCACACTTCCAACCCAGCTTAGTGTCATCTGCAAACATGGAGATATTACATTCAATTCCTTCATCTAAATCATTAATATATATTGTAAATAGCTGGGGTCCCAGCACTGAACCTTGTGGTATCCCACTAGTCACTGCCTGCCATTCTGAAAAGGACCCGTTTATTCCCACTCTTTGTTTCCTGTCTGCCAACCAGTTCTCTATCCATGTCAATACATTACCACCAATCCCATGTGCCATAATTTTTCACACTAATCTGATGTGTGGAATCTTGTCAAAAGCCTTTTGAAAGTCTAAATACACCATATCCACTGGTTCTCCCTTATCCACTCTACTAATTATATCCTCAAAAAATTCTAGAAGATTTGTCAAGCATGATTTCCCTTTCATAAATCCATGCTGGCTTGGACCGATCCTGTCACTGCTTTCCAAATGCGCTGCTATTACATCTTTAATAATTGATTCCAGCATTTTCCCCACTACCAATGTCAGGCTAACCGGTCTACAATTCCCTGTTTTCTCTCTCGCTCCTTTTTTAAAAAGTAGGGTTACATTAGCTACCCTCCAATCCATAGGAACTGATCCAGAGTCCATGGATGTTCGAAAATGATCACCAATGCATCTACTATTTCTAGGGCCACTTCCTTAAGTATTCTGGGAATCAGACTATCAGGTCCTGGGGATTTATCAGCCTTCAATCCCATCAATTTCCCTAACACCATTTCCTGACGAATAAGGATTTCCCTCAGTTCCTCCTTCTCGCTAGACTCTCGGTCTCCTAGTATTTTCGGGAGGTTATTCGTGTCTTCCTTAGTGAAGACAGAACCAAAGTATTTGTTCAATTGGTCTGCCATTTCCTTGTTCCCCATTATGAATTCACCTGATTCTGACTGCATTAGTCTTCACTAATCTTTTTCTCCTCACATATCTATAGAAGCTTTTGCAGTCAGTTTTTATGTTCCCAGCAAGCTTACTCTCATGCTCTATTTTCCCCCTCCTAATTAAACTCTTAGTCCTCCTCTGCTGAATTCTAAATTTCTCCCAGTCCTCAGGTTTGCTGCTTTTTCTGACCAATTTATATGCCTCTTCCTTGGATTTAACACTATCCCTAATTTCCCTTGTTAGCCACAGTTGAGCCACCTTCCCTGGTTTTTTTTTACGCCAGACAGGGATGTACAATTGTTGTATTTCATCCATGTGATCTTTAAATGTCTGCTATTGTCTATCTACCGTCAACCCTTTAAGTATCGTTCACCAGTCTATCCTAGCCAATTCACGTCTCATACCATCTAAGTTACCTTTCTTTAAGTTCAGGACCCTAGTCTCTGAATTAACTGTGTCACTCTCCATCTTAATGAAGAATTCTACCATATTATGTTCACTCTTACCCAAGGGGCCGCGCATGACAAGATTGCTAATTAATTCTCTCTCATTACACAAGACCCAGTCTAGGATGACCTGCTCTCTAGTTGGTTCCTCGACATATTGGTCTAGAAAACCATCCCTTATAAACTCCAGGTAATCCTCCTCCACAGTATTGTTACCAGTTTGGTTAGCCCAATCGATATGTAGATTAAAGTCACCCATGATAACTGCTCTACCTTTATTGCACACGTCCCTAATTTCCTGTTTGATACTGTCCCCAACCTCACTACTACTGTTTGGTGGTCTGTACTCAACTCCCACTAATGCTTTCTGCCCTTTGGTGTTTCGCAGCTCTACCCATATAGATTCCACATCATCCACGCTAATGTCCTTTCTTACTATTGCGTTAATCTCCTCTTTAACCAGTAACACTACCCCACCTCCTTTTCCTTTCTGTCTATTCTTCCTGAATGTTGAATATCCCTGGATGTTGAGTTCCCAGCCTTGGTCACCCTGGAGCCACGTCTCCGTAATCCCAATTACATCATATCCGTTAACAGCTATCTGCACAGTTAATTCATCCACCTTATTACGAATGCTCCTCGCATTGAGACACAGAGCCTTCAGGCTTGTTTTTTTAACACTCTCTGTCCTTTTAGAATTATGTTGTAATGTGGCCCTTTTTGATTTTTGCCCAATGTTCGGTAAGTCCTCCAGACCTGTCAATCCTGTTCCCTGTTGGCTGGAGGACCATCAACTTGTGCTCATCTCCTCCTTCCAACGGGACTGATGGTAGTCTGACACCCTGTCAAGAGCATTGCTGATGAACCAAATTACTGAAAGACAGCCTCTAGCAGAGCATGTGTCCAGCACATTCTTGTCCTTCAGTTGACATGACAGCAATGGTCTTGAGGTGGCCATTAGAAGATTCTCTCATTGCTGTTTCCAAGGTAATCTTGAGTTCCACAACTGCAGGATCTTCCTTAATCAGCATATCCTTCTGTTCCAGATGTTTCTCAAAATTTCCAGTAAGGAGCGAATCAGCCACCACTAGTGCTCAGTATTTACCTTGCTCATTCTCCACACCAGCTAACTTTAGAACATTCTTGAGCCCTCCTTACTTCCTTCTCCAATTTCAGCATCTTACTTAGTTTCTTCAGCTTCAGAATATCCTTGGATATTCAGTTCCCTACCCTGGTCACACTGCAACCATGTCTCTGTAATTGCAACTATATCGTATCCGTTCACGATATACTATTAATTCGATATACTATTATACTGTTAATTTGTCAACCTTATTACAGACGCTTCGTACATTCAGATACAATGCTTTTAGATTTGTCTTTTTAACATTATTAGACATCTTAATATTATTTTGTACTATAGCCCTATTTGTCTTATCGGTGAGAGGAGTCTGCTCCATTGGTAAGGTCCTCAATGCTTGACAAATCATAGTTTGGTTCATCATTGGCTACAGTAGTCATTTAATATATTTTTCCCCATTTCACTTCAGCAGGGCAATCCAGAACATTTGGAGTAAGCTCTAGTTCATCTGTGACTGTTTATCCACCTCAAAACCACCCAGAGCAAAATTCTTCAATGGGTTTCTGGCTTTGCTGCAGTATTATTTTCTTTCTCCAACAACAACTATATGGCTCAAGTAGCCAACCTCATTTGTCTTAATGTGGATAACAAAAGTGCTCATGGCAGTTTCATAGCACTGCACTCTCAAACCATGAGTTACTGGAACTTTTTGGTGTGGCTCCACTTCATCCACCATCTCAAAGACTTTGTGAAACATTTAATGAAAATTAGAATTCTAATTGTGTATCCAGACAGTATTCCACTCTTTAACTTCATTCTACTCTGACTCAATAATTTCTGGAATCTTTGTGAACTATCTCACATTGTTTCGCTTCTTGTATAGATCTCTTCAGTGCCTCGACAACAACAACTTGTATTCACATTGCACGTTTAACATTTTAAAATGTCCCAAGGTGCTTCACAGGAACGATTATCAAACAAAATTGAGCCAACATAAGGAGATATTATGACAAATGCCAGGAGTGTGATGGAATACTCTCCACTTGACTAGATGAGTGCAGCTCCAACAACACTCAAGTAACTCAACATCATCCAGGTCAAAGCAGCCTGCTTGATTGGCACTCCATCCACCACCTTCAACATTCACTCACTCCACCAGCGGCACAGCATGTCTTCAGTGTGTACCATCAAAAGATGCACCGCAGCAACTCACCACGGCTACTTCGACAGTGCCTCCCAAACCCGCGATCTCTACCGGCTGGAAGGACAGGGCAGCAGGCGCCTGGGAACACCATCACCTGCAAGTTCCCCTCAAAGTTACACATCATCCTGATGTCATTCCTTCATCATCGCTGGATCAAAATCCTCGAACTCCCTCTCTAACAGCACTATGGAGGTACCTTCACCACACAGACTGCAACGGTTTAAGAAGGTGGCTCACGACCACCTTCTCAATGGCAATTAGGGATGGGCAATAAATGCTGGCCTTGCTAGTGATGGCCATATCCGAGGAATGAATAAAAAAAATAACCAAAAACTTGGTCAGAAAGGTAGGTTTCAAGGAGCATATTACAGAGCGGAGAGGTTTAGGGAGGGAATTAAAGAGCTTAGGGCTAGAGGCCAGAATTGGGGGTGTACAGAGATCTCAGAGGGATGTAGGGCTAGAAGAAGTTATAGAGATAAGGAGGAGCGGGACCATGGATGGATTTGAAAACAAGAATGAGAATTTTAAAGCAGAGCTGTTGCCAAACCGGGAGCCAACTTAGGTCAGTGAGCACAAGGGATGGATGAATGGGACTTGATGCGAATTAGGATACGGGCAGCAGAGTTTTTGGATGAGCTCAAGTTTACAGAGGGTGCCAGGTGGGAGGCCAGCAGGGAAAGCTTTGGAATATTCGAGTCTGGAGGCAGCAAAAGCACTGATGAGGGTTTCAACAGCAGATGAGTTGAAACAGGCAGAGACGGGTAATGTTACAGAGGTGAAAGTAGACAGTCTTGGAGATGGAGAGGATATTTAAAGCTCAGGAATGTTTGGTTCTGTTTGTGTAAAGTGAGCTGAGTTTCCCCCCAAACAAGGTCTCTGTGAACTTCAGCAGAGGTATTCAGAACTCTGAACTTCAACTCACTTGTCCCTCAAGAGGAACCAGAGAAAAAACTCACTTCAAAATGAGCTGCTGGCTTTGCTGTAGCCGGTTTTCTTTCTCCACCAACAAATGAATCACTGCTCTAGAATGTTAAAGAGAAAAGAAAAGGAAGCAATGCAGGAATGTGATTGTGGTAAGGATAACCAGATTATGTCAGGAAGGGACAGAGCATACAAACAAAAGAGTGTACTAACAAATAGGGTCCAGGTAAGAAATAATGTGATAAGACAAATAGGGCATAGTACAAAATAATATTAAGATGTCTAATAATGTTAAAAAGACAAATCTAAAAGCATTGTATCTGAATGTACGAAGCGTCTGTAATAAGGTTGACGAATTAACAGTATAATAGTATATCAAATTAATAGTATATCGTGAACGGATACGATATAGTTGCAATTACAGAGACATGGTTGCAGTGTGACCAGGGTAGGGAACTGAATATCCAAGGATATTCGATATTTAGGAAGGACAGGCAAAAAGGAAAAGGGGGTGGTGTGGCATTGTTAGTAAAGGATGAAATCTAAGCAATAGTGAAAGGATATTGGCTCAGAAAATCAAGATGTAGAATCAGTCTGGGTGGAGCTGAGGAGCACCAAGGGGCAGAAAACATTGGTGGGAGTTATCTATAGGCCTCCAAACAGTAGTGGTAATGTAGGGGAATGGCATTGAACAGGAAATTAGAGATGCATGTAGCAAGGGTACTACAGTAATCGTAGGTGACTTTAATTTACATATAGACTGACCAAACCAAATTAGTAATAATACTGTGGAAGATGAATTCCTGGAGTGTGTACAAGATGTTTTTTTAGACCAGTACGTTGAGGAGCCTATTAGGGAACATGCTATCCTAGATTGGGCATTGTGAAATGGGAAGGGATTAATTAACAATCTTGTTGTGTGGGGTCCTTTAGGGAAGAGTGACCATAACATGATTGCATTCTTTATTAAGATGGAAAGTGAAGTAGTCCAATCCAAAACTAGGGTCCTAAATCTAAACAAAGGAAACTACGAAGGTATGAGGAATTAATTGGCTATGATAGATTGGGAAGATTCATTAAAAGGCATGACAGTGGCTAGGTAATAGCTAACATTTAAGGAATGAATGCATGAACTGCAACAGTTATACATTCCTTTCTGGCGCAAAAACACAAAAGGAAAAGTGGCCCAACCATGGCTAACAAAATAAATTAAGGATAGTATTAGATCCAAAGATGAGTCATACAAAGTTGCCAGAAAAAGTAGCAAGCCTGAGGATTGGGAGCAGTTTAGAATTCAGCATAAAAGGACCAATTGATTAAGATTGGTTAAGAAGGGAAATTAGAGTATGAGAGTAAACTTGCAAGGAACATAAAAACTGACTGCAAAAGTTTCTACAAGTATGTAAAAAGAAAAAGATCAGTGAAGACAAGTGTAGGTCCTTCACAGTCAGAAACGGGATCATTTATAATGGGGAACAAGGAAATGGCAGAACAATTAAATAAATACTTCAGTTCTGTCTTCACGGAAGAGGACACAAACAATTTCCCAGAAATGTTAGGGAACCAAGGGTCTCGTGAACAAGAGGAATTAAAGGAAATGATTATTAGTAAGAAAATAGTGCTGGAGAAACTAATGGAACTGAAGGCAGATAAATCCCCAGGGCCTGATAATCTGCATCCCAGAATACTAAAAGAGGTAGCCATGGAAATAGTAGATGCATTGGTTGTCATCTTCCAAAATTCAATAGATTGTGGAACAGTTCCTGCAGATTGGCGGGTGGCAAATGTAACCCCACAATTTAAAAAAGGAGGGAGAGAGAAAACAAGGAACTACAGACCAGTTAGCCAAACATCAGTTGTAGGGAAAATGCTAGAGTCTGTTATAAAATACATCGTGGCAACACCCTCGCTCCAAGCACTGGCTCCTGCTCGACTATGTCATTGTCCTAGCCAGGGATCACAACAATGTGCGCATCACCCATGCCATGACAGGAGCCGACGACTGCTGGACAGACCACCGCCTAATCCGATCAATCAACATCAACATAGCCTCAAAGCGGAGGGGGCAGCAGAAGCAGTGCCGCAAAAAAGTCAATGCCGGAGCACTTAAGGACCAAGCTAAGAGAGTCCTATACTGTCAGCGCCTCACAGTTAACCTGGCGTGCCTTGATGACCCGGAGATGCAAAATGCTCACAGCGCTTGGTCTGCCCTCCAGGCCTTCATAAACAGTGCCTGCAAAGAGTCGCTCGGTTACTCAACCAGGAAACACCAGGACTGGTTTGATGAGAATGATCAGGCAATCCAAGAGCTAATAGATCGCAAGCACAGGGCATTTCTGAGCCTTAAACAACAACCCAATGTGGAAGCAGCGAAGCAGCATTACAGACAGCTCTAGGCTGAGGTCCAACAAAAAACCCGGGACCTAAAGAACAGGTGGTGGATGGAGAAAGCACAGGAGATACAGCAGCTGGCCGACAACCATGATGTGTGAGGATTCTTAATCGCAGTCAAGGTCACCTACGGGCCAAACACCCAAGGCCCCACCCCACTGCTGGCCAAGAACGGGGTAACATTCATCAAGGACACTGAGGCAGTCAGGGCCCGCTGTAAGGAGCACTTCAAAGATCTCCTCAATCGAGACTCTGCCTTTGACTTGAGCGTTCTCGACTCCAACCCGCAGCATGCTACCCGCCACCACCTCAGTGAGACCCAAACACTGCACGAGGTAGAGTTTGGGTCTCACTGAGGTGGTGGAGATATGGACCACTTACCATACCTCAGGAGCCTCCTATCAACAAGAGCAGGCATCAACGATGAGATCCAACAATGCCTCCAGCTTAAAGACAGCTTAAAAACAACAAGGCTACGGGTGCGGATGGAATCCGTGCTGAGGCACTGAAGTATGGCGGAGAGGCACTGCTGGCATGAATAAACAACCTCATCTCTCTCATCTGGAGGGAGGAGAGCATGCCGGGGGATCTCAGAGATGCAGTTATCATGACCATCTTAAAAAAGGGGACAAGTCTGACTGCGGCAACTACAGAGGAATCTTCCTGCTATCAGCCACTGGGAAAGTCGTCGCTAGAGTCCTCCTCAACTATCTTCTTCCCAAGGCCGAGGAGCTCCTCCCGGAGTCACAATGGACATGATTTTTGCAGCGCGACAGCTACAGGAAAAATGCAGGGAACAGCACCAGCCCTTATACATGGCCTTCTTCGACCTTACAAAGGCCTTTGACACTGTCAACCGCGAGGGTCTATGGAGCGTCCTTCTCTGTTTTGGATGCCCCCAAAAGTTCGTCACCATCCTCCGCCTGCTCCACGATGACATGCAGGCCGTGATCCTTAACAACAGATCCATTACAGACCCAATCCACGTCCGGACCGGGGTCAAACAGGGCTGCGTCATCATCCCAACCCTCTTCTCAACCTTCCTCGCTGCCATGCTCCACCTCACAGTCAACAAGCTCTCCGCTCGAGTGGAACTAAACTACAGAACCAGTGGGATTATTCAACCTGCGCCGTCTCAAGGCCAGCTCCAAGTCCACCCCAACCTCTGTTGTCGAGCTACAGTACGCACATACAGAGGCTGAATTCCAGGACATAGTCGACATATTTACTGAGGCGCACAAAAGCATGGGACTTACGCTAAACATCCGTAAGACAAAGGTACTCCACCAGCCTGTCCTCACCGCACAGCACTGGCCCCCAGTCATCAAGATCCATGGCTTGGCCCTGGACAATGTGGACCACTTCCCATGCCTCAGGAGTCTCCTATCAACAAGAGCAGGCATCAACGATGAGATCCAACACCGCCTCCAGTGCGACAGTGCAGTCTTCGGCCACCTGAGGAAAACAGTGTTTGGAGACCAGACCCTCAAAACTGCCACCAAGTTCATGGTCTATAAAACTGTAGTAATACCTGCCCTCGTGTATGGCTCAGAGACATGGACCATGTACAGCAGACACCTGAAGTTGCTGGAGAAATATCACCAATGATGTCTCCGCAAGATCTGACAAATCTCCTGGGAGGACAGGCACACCAGCATCAGCATTCTCGTCCAGGCGAACAACCCCAGTATTGAATCACTGACCACACTCGATCAGCTCTGCTGGGCAGGCCACATAGTTCGCATGCCAAACACAAGACTCCCAAAGCAAGTGCTCTACTCGGAACTCCTTCACGGCAAACGAGCCAAAGGTGTGCAGCGGAAACGTTACAAGGACACCCTCAAAGCCTCCCTGATAAAGTGCAACATCCCCACTGACACCTGGGAGTCTCTGGCCCAGACCACCCTAAGTAGAGGAAGTGCTTCCGAGAGGGCACTGAGCACCTCGAGTCTCAACACCGAGAGCACGCAGAAATCAAGCGCAGGCAGCGGAAAGAGCATGTGGCAAACCAGTCCCACCCACCCCTTCCCACAATGACTATCAGTCCCACCTGTGACAGAGTCTGTGGCTCTCATATTGGACTGTTCAGCCACCAAAGAGCTCACTTCAGGAGTGGAAGCAAGTCTTCCTCGATTCCGAGGGACTGCCTATGATGATGATGAATGGGGCACTTAGATAATATCTGTTATATATGCAGACTATAGTTGTACTCTACGTGTAGTTACTGTATAGTTGCATAAGATGGAGATGTGTTCCCTGATGTACTATCAATAAGGTTTACACTGTGTATATACTATGCTGACACCACTAGAGGGTGCAACTGGTGGAGACCAGGGTTTCCTGCACCTGTGGCAGAGGCTGTCCACCAGAGGGCACTGTGGTGGGAGACCTGAGGGCCACCTGCATAGGTGTGCAGGGCCCAGTATAAAAGGCAGCCCACCATGCTTGTGCCTCACTCTGGAGTTACAAATAAATGACCAAGGTCACTCCAGTTTGAGTACAACACATTGCCTCATGGAGTCATTCGTAAGTACATTACCGACATAATAACTGCCGATGAGAATACGGACTTTCATGTGATTCTGGCTACCTTTGGCACACTAAAAGACTTTGCAGAGGGTGATGATTGGGATGCCCTCACAGAAAGGCTCAAGCAATATTTCATGGTAAACGACCTGGCAGGGGAGATGGACACATTGATGGAGAAGCGAAAAGGCTATACTGCTGACCAGTTGTGGGCCCGAGGTGTACTGCCTCGTCAGGGACTTGCTGGCACCCACGAAGGCCAAGGATAAGACATACGATGAGCTGACTGAACTAATTCGTGACCAACTAAAACCAAAACAGAGCATCCTCACGGCCAGGCACAGCTTCTACACTCGCCGCAGACCCGAGGACCAGGAGATTGCAAAATATGCTGCCGACCTCAGGAGACTTGCGGCACCATATGATTTCGGCATGCACCTCAATGAAGCATTGCGAGACATCTTTGTTATAGGAATTGGCCACGAGGGCCTCCTTCACAAGCTATTATCTGCCGACACCACAGTCAACCTGCAGAAGGCCATCAGCATCAGTCAGGCGTTCATGACCTCAACCTGCAGCACCAAGCAAATTATTCATCCTGTGGACTCAAACCTGGCAAGTACTGCACACAGAATGGTACCTTTCACAGGCAAGACTGTAGAACGTGGCTCTGCCCAGGGCAGAGAGTACAGACCTCAGAGTTCCAGAACTGAGAGTCTGCCGAGGGGTGCTTATTGAGTAGCACCATGCTGGCGTTGCGGAGGAAACCATAAAGCTCACCAGTGTCAGTTTGCTGAGTACGAATGCAAAGCCTGTAACATGAAGGGCCACCTCCAGCATATGTGTAAAAGAAGTATGACTCACTGCCAAGCAGAGGAGTCAGTAGATCACTTTGAATCCAGCGGGGAGTATGATGATTTGGCCAGAGAGGCAGACCAACCCCAAGAAGAAGTATATGGAGTGTATACCTGCACCACCGATTATCCTCCAGTGAAGGTGGAAGTCGAGATAAATAGCATTTCAGTCTTCATGGAAGTGGACACGGGAGCGAGCCAGTCAGTGATAAGCCAGGATGCCTTTGAGAGACTATGGAATGAAAAACGACCCGAGCTGGTTCCAGTACAGGAAAAGTTGCGTACCTACACCAAGGAGCTGATCCCAGTCCTTAGTAGTGCGGATGTAAGTGTAATCCATAATGGTGTGGTGCACAATTTTCCTCTGTGGATTGTTGCAGTTGATGGTCCAACGCTACTCGGAAGAAGGTGGATGGGGAAGATCCAGTGGAAATGGGAAGACCTCTTCACTCCAGCAATCGATGTCCCCCATGCTCAGAGGCAGAGAAAAACCTCACCTTCACTTGGGCCAGGCACCAGAGAACAGACCAGCGCAGCACCTGAGGCACAGACCGTCCATCACGACTCTGTGGCAATGATCCGACCGGAACGACCTAAAAGTACCTTCCTGGCTCCAGTGGCAGGACTCATGGGGCGGAAGATCGAATTCACAGGCAGTCTTCCAGCTTTTGTGGCAGAATCGCGGGAGAGAAGGATCAAGGCAGTCAACCTCGAGGACAGAGGCAAGATGGCGTCCCTGCTGCAGCGAGGGGCACCGTGGCTGGAAAAAAAGATGGACGCGGCCATATCACGAGGTGCAACGCTGAGGGACCAACACGTGGTGTCTAACAAAAGATTTGATTGGGGTAAAGCCAGCAGGGTTCTCATAAAGGAGACCTGCAACCAACTGAACTTAGAGACATTGTATGCATGGCAATCAATGTAACGAACCGATTAAGATTGTGAACAAAATGTTGTTGCGAGATGTCGGGAATAGAGTGTCCCCAAAAGTAGCAAGTGAGCGAATTCGGGAGGGTAAAAGCACTGACCCTGATGGCCTGCTCCAGGTGTCCCCACAAGTTATAGACCTCAGGAGGGTGAAGGCACTGATCCTGATGCCCTGCCCCAGGTCTATCCCATGCTGCAGGCACCCGATGGCACTATTCGCCACGGACCTGGAAACGGAAACGGGGCCAATACACGCAGTCGGCCGCCGTTGCCCACCACCCGGGTGAAGACGGTGCAGCCCCCAGACCCAGTCGCTACCTCGGCCATGTCTGGGAGTGAAAGGTCAGAACCAACAAGTTCCCCAAATGGGACCTGGAACAGCCAGGTTTCCAACACCGTTAGAGAACAGGCAGAAGATTCTGTAGCCCGCAAAGGAGGACAGAGAGGCCACACACATCTGTGGCTCTGCCCACCACTAGGCAACGGCAAAGGCCCTGAGTCCTGGCTAGGTGAGCGAACCAAGCCCACCCCGCTAGCAGGGGGCGCAGCACCGCTATCAGACAACTAGGACACTGTCCGGTTGCTCTGGAACCAGCGTCCTCGCATACCTGTACTGCAACCTCAGTACTTACCATGGCTGAACCATGAATGCAATCTACCCAATCCTAGTGCACGACCGCAAAACGTAACAAATGTAAGTCACTGAATCAAGATGTCACGACACAAACTGTAACTTCCTTTCTTTGTACTTGCATTGTGTCTGATCCTGTATGTTAATGTAACAGGCCTGCTGCATGATCTAGCTGTGGGATGAGGTCCGGGGGAGAGGAATGGATGTATGTAGCCATATACACACACAGGGACCACACCCAAAACCCACTGGAACCTCCACTGCATCATCGAACCATCCAAACTGGTAACCACTACCCAACGTTGTGGCAAAAGGACTTGGGGGTTAACAGGGAGAGAGTCAAGCCAAAGCACAGCCAAGGTGCAAGGGCTATTGGCACTTAAGTCTGGGGAGAGCTAAGCCAGAGCACATATTGCAAAGGTAATCGGCACAAAGAACTTGGGGGAGAGTGATGTTACATATGCAGACTATAGTTATACTCTCTTTGTGCTCACTGTAGAGTTGTATAAGATGGAGACTTGTTACATGCTGTACTATCAATAAGGTTTACACTGTGTATATACTATGCTGGCACCACGAGAGAGTGCAACTGGTAGAGACCGGGGTTTCCTCCCCCTGTGGCAGAGGCTGTCCACCAGAGGTCACTGCGGTGGGAGAACTGAGGGTCACCTACATAGGTGTGCAGGGCCCAGTATAAAAGGCTGCCCACCATGCTTGTGCCTCACTCTGGAGTTACAAATAAAGGACCAAGGTCATTACAGTTTGAGTACAACACATTGCCTCTTGGAGTCATTCATAAGTACATTATAGACATAATAATATCAACAGGATTAGACAAAGTCAACATGGATTTATGAAAGGAAAATCGTGTTTGACAAATCTACTGGAGTTTTTTGAGAATGTAACTGATAGAATTGATAAGGGAGAACCAATGGATGTAGTATATTTGGATTTTCAGAAGGCCTTTGATAAGGTCCCACATAAGAGGTTAGAGTGCAAAATTAAAGGACAAAGGATTGGGGTAATATACTGGCCTGGATTGAAAATTGGTTAACTAACAGGAAACAGAGAATAGGAATAAACGGATCCTTTCCGGGGTGGCGGACAGTGACTAGTGGGGTACCACAGGGATCAATGCTTGCGCCACAGTTATTCACAATATACATAAATGATTTGAATGAGGAAACCAAATGTAATATTTCCAAGTTTGCTGACGACACAAAACTAGGTGGGATTGTGAGTTGTGAGGAGGATGCAAAGTCGCTGCAAGGCGATTTAGATAGTTTGAGTGAGTGGGCAAACACATGGCAGATGCAGTATAATGTGGATAAATGTGAAGTTATCCACTTTGGTAGGAAAAACATAAAGACAAAGTATTATTTAAATGGTGATAGCTTGAGAAATGTCGATGTGCAAAAGGACCTGGGTGCCCTTGTACACCAGTCATTGAAAGCAAACATTCAGGTGCAGCAAGTACTTAGGAGGGCAAATGGCATGTTGGCCTTCATTGCAAGAAGATTTGAGTACAGGAGTAAGGATATCTTACTACAGTTATACAGGGACTTGGTGAGACTACACCTAGAGTATTATGTGCAGTTTTGGTCTCCTTACCTAAGAAAGGATATACTTGCCATAGAGGGAGTGCAGCGAAGGTTCACCAGATTGATTCCTGGGATGGCAGGACTGTCGTATGAGGAGAGATTGGGTCGACTAGGCCTGTATTCACTAGAGTTTAGAAGAATGAGAGGGGATCTCATTGAAATGTATAAAATTCTGACTGGGTTGGAAAGACTGGATGTGGGGAGGATGTTTCCCCTGGCTGGGAAGTCTAGAACAAGGGGTCACAATCTCAGGATACGGGATAGGAAATTTAGGACCAAGATGAGGAAAAATTTCTTCACTCAGAGGATGGTGAACCTGTGGAATTCTTTACCACAGAATGCTGTGGAGGACAAGTCACTGAATATATTTAAGAAGGAGATAGATAGATTTCTAGACACAAAAGGCATCAAGGAATATGGGGAGAAAGTGGGATTATGGTGTTGAGATACAGGATCAGCCATGATCATATTGAATGGTGGTGCAGGCTTGAAGGGCCGAATGGCCTATTACTGGACATATTTTCTATGTTTCTATGTTCAGGATCAACCCAGTCCAACTTAACCTGGGTAACAGAAACCTCTGTAGCAGTGTAATGCTGCTCCACTTGTGTCAGGACATGGTTCAACTTCATTTCTTACCTCAAAGATATTGGGGGAATATTTGCTTCAAACTGATCATCTGTTAGTCCATCAAAAGGCACCATCTGCCCAATTGAGGGGTCAACCTGACCTCAATTGATGATCACCAGAATCCTTAACACTGTCTCTCTGATCCATTTTGCCAGAAAAGTGGAGGGATTTTGTATGTGTGTGGAACAATGCAATATAGAAAATCTTTTCTACTGTATTTGATCCTCATTCATACTTTATCCTATAATTATATATACAATATATAATCCACATTCACAGATCCCATTACCATGTATTATATTTGATGCTCATTTATATGCATTTGATATTTCACAATACTTTTTGCCATCATAATTAATGGGAGCTGATAAAAAAATCACCATCCTGCTTTTAAATAGGTGAATAAGTGAATAGTTTGTGGCATATAAATTGATGTATCCCTATCTGTATTTGGCATGATTGATGAGTTGGTTATACCTTATCTTGATCACATCAGGCTCCTTGAAGCCAAGACTGTGCTCAGTTAAGATTTTTTTCAGCTGAAGCTGCACAGCATTGTTCAGCAGGCATAGTGCTCCTTTAATTTTGATCAAAGCCTCCTCAACATTCATTTCATCAAAATTAATTACTGAATTAAGGGAAAACAATTTTGAAGAGTTACATATCAGTGAAGGGGAAAAGTAATTCTGATATGAAGGATAAAGAGACATGACAACAAGTACATAAATTAAATGCATATGCCTACTGTTCACTGACTGAAAGGACAATATCTGAGTGAGTTATCATGCATTTCATTACTCATTAACCTCTATCTCAGCTTTACATTTAGTGCCTGCATAATCAGAACTAGCCTCTTTACAACTCATGCTATGTGAGGACAGAGCTATATGGCTTGTTCACATTCAGATATCTGGCCCTGATTTTAACTGATGGAAACCGGGTGGGGAAAGGGCAATTAAAATAAGGCCAGTCACATACCAGCATTGGTCCCGCTGCCTTCCCGCTGTGCTGGAAGGAGGCAGGGTCCTTCTGTAAATATGCACCTTGGGTCCAATAATGTCATCAGGCCCCGATCTGTAAGTTTAGTTGAAGGTCCGAGCTGGAGAAACAGTGACAGCTTCCCCATCAGGCCAGACCTGCCAGGACATGGATCGGGGGCCCGAAGAGGCCCAGAAGGTAAGTTTTAAAGTTCTATTTTAGGTTTCCTTATTGCCCAGATGGGGCAGGGGCCCCCCTCCGGGCCTCACAAGGAAGCTTTGTGCCTCCCTTGCGCTGGGCTAGTCCCCTCCTGGTCGCGGCCAGATCCCCCACCCCCACTACTGACTGCCGGGGACCGTTCACATGGGTCCCCGGCAGTGGCATCCTACTCCCAGATGCTAACTCCCGCCCACCGACCAGGACAGTTGTCAGGCTGGAATCTGCAAAGATTTATTCAAATGAGTCCCTGCCAATCTTAGCGCGGAGCCTCTACATCCCTGACCTTGCTGGGTTCACCAGCTGCTACCAAGCTCCCACAAACCATTCCCATCCCCACACACACAAAGCTCCCCCCACCCCCACCTCATGACCCCCCAACAGCCCCTGAGTCTAGTTCAACAGTTTCATCTTTGTGGTAAATAAAGACATTACAAGTTAAATGGTAAAAACCATAATTAAATCTCACAGTGAATAACCTACCAAAGGAGCTTGATAAAATCTGTGGCAGAAGCATGGCAGGTGATATTCAATAGGATAAATGTAAATAACAGTCATAAGAACAAAAAATGGAGGACATACATGCTCAATGAAGGGTGAAGGAATAGCTAAAGGTGAAGCTGAGAGAGATCATGGGGTGGTAGTTGATTTGACAAGTCAGCACTTCACATGGCTAATCACTGAAGCAGCAATTACAGGAGGTATCTGAACTGCATCAGTAAATTAGTAGGGTATAAAGTGAAAGATTTCACTCAAACTACAGTGCTCTGGTCTGACCAAACCTTGACTATTTTGTCCAGTAGTAGTCAAAGACAAGGGAAAGAAAGAAAAGAAATAAAAACTAGCATTTATATAGCGTCTTTCACAACCTCACGAGATCCCAAAGCACTTTACAGCCAATGAAGTACTTTTGGAGTGTAGTCACTATTGTGAAGTAGGAAATGCAGCAGGTAATTTGCACACAGCAAGCTCCCACAAACAGCAATGTGATAATGACCAATCATCTGTTTCAGTGATGCTGGCGGAGGGTTAACGATTGGGCTGGACACTGGTGAAAACGCCAGTGCTTTTCTTCAAAATAGTGCCATGAGATCTTTTACATCCACCTGAGAGAGCAGACGAGGCCTCGGTTTAACGTCTCATCTGAAAGACGGCACCTCTGACACTGGAGTGTCAGCCTAGATTTTTGTGCTCAAGTCTCTAGAGTGGGACTATAAACCCACGACCTTTCGATTCAGATACGAGTGTGCTACCCACTGAGCCACAGCTGATAGCTGCAATATTCAAGTTGAGGAGAAAGTGCAGAGAAGAGCCACAAGGCTCATCACTGCTATCAGAAGATTGAGTTACAAGGAAAGACAAGACAAACTTCGGCTCTTTCATCTTGAAAGTAGGCAACTTGGCAGAGATCTTAGAGGTATACAATTTATTGAATGCTGTAAAAATATCAATCTAGAGCACTATTTCAAGGTAAATTCAAAATGATTAAAGGCAAATTTAGTGTTGATATCTGTAAATTAATCACACTAAGTGGATAATTTTAATTTTTGTCGACAGTGAAAACGAGGTGCTATTGGATCGGCCATCCATTATACACCATTCCCAATCCGATATCGTTCATTTTACATTATCGGCAAAAGTTAAAATGACTCCCTAAGAACTTGGATTGAACTTCTGGATAATGGTAATACAGCAGGAACCTTGGAGTCACGTGAAAGTGTTGGATGCAGTAATGGGAGATTGGAGGCAGATTGTAGGTTTTTCCAAATGGAAAAGCCACCAAGAACCAAATGGTCATCCCTATCTGTACTTGTCCTATGATCTTGTCACCAGTGGGATGGGCAGGACCTATGTAGGGACATAGGAATGTACAGGACTAGAAAGAAAACCATTGCAGTACATCTGCCTAGTCCTATATATCCGAAATCTTTGTACAGCATTGCCAGCAAAATCATGACTTAATATGAAATACTTGTTTTTTGAAATGTGTGTGGGTAGTTGCATCATTAAAAGGTGCACAATAATTACTGTATTAATAAGGATAATTCTTGTGTGATTGTGTTGTTCCAAAATGAGTCTTAAATCTTTCAGTCTGCTGTGTCAGAAGCATGGATTTTGAAGATCACTTTTTAAGATGCATTCTGGAAGAACAGAAGGATTATTTTGCCAGCAGTTACTGTGCATTAGCAAATTTATGCAACATATGTAAAACTTACAATTACAGTCAGAGCTCATTGAGCTGCTGCACTCCTGGTAATCTCAGCTCACGCTGTGTTTCCGGAAAGTCAGCCCTGCTGCTTGTGTTTTCTAGCACCTATAATCTAGTAAAGGAACACTGACAGGTTCCATCTGTTTTGGAATGATTGCTCATATTTTGCTTAAATTGCATCCTGTTGTGGTGCATGAACCTTTATGATTCGGTCGTGAGTGGCTTTCTAGAGCCTCTTTGCAGGAAATTTGTCTGAAAAGGACATTGCTGCTTTGTTATCATTTTAAAACTTTGGATGAGGACTGAGCATTGCAGCAAGCAGTAGGGAAAGTAAGTCGGTCTGTGGGAGTTATTACTATCAATGTAAAAGACTTGGGGCTAGATTTTCCATTATTTTTGCATGCATATCGCCCAATTAATGTCCATTTTAATGCTGAAATGAGTGGTAACGCCCATATATCGCCCATTTAAGCACAAAATAAAAAGTAACGTCCATTTCTCGGTCATTGATCGCTGAGCGTTACTATCGGCATGTACATAACGTCGAGAAAAAATAATGCCACCCGCCCACTTTTTTCGGGTAAAATCATCAGAATGGGCGAACCCAATGCCCATAATATCGCCCAGCGTTACTTTTGGCACATAATTAACGCCGAGATTCAATAATACCGACCGCCCACTTTGTTTTGTCGTAAAGATCACATTTGCCAAATCTAACGCCCAGTATATCACCCATCCTTACTTTCGGCACCTCGCCGACAATATCGCTCGCCAAAAAAACCGCTGTGACGAAGTTGAACTGACCGGAACCTCTCGAATCAGTATGGACGCCATGTTCTAAATCGCAGGTCGCATCCTTTAAAAGGCTGCTCTGTTTCAACCTCGGGAGAGTTTGGATGTACTCTGGAGGTGTTTTGAGGTTCTGTGAACATCTGAATAAACATCTTTATCATACTGTGGACGATTGGAATTTACTAGATGTCTTAGTGGGGACATTCATTCTTTGTGAATAATTAGTGTAAAACAGATAGCTATTGGAATGGAGTCTGTCATTTCTCACCCTCTTTTGATGACCACGCACATGCTGCAGACTGGAGATGGCAGAAGGTACATTCGACAGCATCATGTGTCCAATGTAAGATGTGCCAGACTGATGAGGAGGACCAGACGTTACACCCCTCGCACTTACTGGGAGAAGCAGTCTTACCTCAACCTGTGCGACACCACCTGCCTTCAGAGACTGCACTTCCACAAAGAGGTTATCAGTAAGGTATGCCAGCTCATCAGGGGAGATCTGCAGCCTGCCAACACCATCAGGACTGCACTGTCCGTCGAGGTCAAGGTTACCGCGACACTGTTGTTCTAAGTGTCGGGTTCCTTTAAGGCCTCAGCTAGTGACATTTACACTATATCTCAGCATGTCACACATTGCTGCATTAGACAGGTCACTGAAGCCCTGTACGCACGCAGGATGGACTTTATCAGCTTCCCTATGACCAGGGAGGCTCAGACTGAGAGGGCTTTAGGATTCTACTGAATTGCTAACTTCTCCAAGGTGCAGGGAGCAATAGACTGTACGCACATCGCGCTGTGGGCACCTTTTCAGGATGCAGAGGTTTCCACTCCCTGAATTTGTAACTCGTTGTCGACCACCAGCAAATAATTATGGCAGTGAATGCTAAATTTCCGGGCAGCATCCATGATGTTCACATCCTGCATGAGAGCACTGTATCTGACATGTTTACCAATGCCACAAGGTCAATGTTTGATGCTTGGTGACAAAGGATATGCCCTTGCCACCTGGCTGATGACCCCTCTGCGTGACACCCACACCGAAGCAGAGAAGCACTACAACGAGAGTCACAGAGCCACTCGCAATATCGTCGAGAAAACCATTGGAGTACTTAAGCAGTGCTTTAGATGCCTGGACCACTCAGGAGGTGAGCTTCAGTACTATCCTGAGCAGGTAGCTCAATTCGTGGTGGTGTGCTGCATGCTGCACAACTTGGCTATCAGGAGGGGACAAGAATTGCCAGAAAGGTGTGACGGTCCACCTCAGGAGAGAGAGGAAGAGGAGGATGAGAAGGTGGACGCTGACCAAGGGCCAGACAATCAGGGTGATGCTGAAACCATGCCCCCGCCCTCATTATACCACAGGAAAGGGCCCGTGGTGGCATCATAGCTGCAAGACTCTTATGTCAGCAGCTCATAAATGAGCGCTTTGCTTGAAAGAATGTGCGCGAGGTGCCGAAAGTAAGGATAGGTGATATACTGGCCGTTAGTTTCGGCAAATGTGATCTTTACGACAAAAAAAAGTGGGTGGTCGGTATTATTGAATCTCCGCATCAATTACGTGCCGAAAGTAATACTGGGCGATATTATGGGCATTGGGTTAGCCCATTCTGATGATTCCACCCAAAAAAGGTGGGCGGGCAGTATTATTTTTTCTTGCCGTTACATACATGCCGAAAGGAATGCTCGGTGATAAGTGACCGAGAAATGGGCATCAGTTTTCATTTTGTGCCTAAATGGGCGATCAATGGGCGTTGCACTTCATTTCAGTGTTAAAATGGACGTTAAGTGGGCGGTATGCATGCAAAAATAATGGAAAATCTAGCCCAAGGTTTTTTTCAGCAGTCGGCCACCTCCCCCTTAATTTTCACCCCGGTAGCGGCCGGCCGCCAGGTCTGCGTCCCCTAAAACCATCGCTGTTATCAACCCGCGCTGCTTCAGCGGGCAAAACCCAATTTAGGGGCTGGGGCTCTGACGAGGCAATGCACACAGCGATGACATCACGATCTCCAGGTGCAGGAGATCGGGGTGCAATGCTGTAACGCCACTGCTAAACTCCCACCAAATTTAGCTGGAGTCATTAGCAGCGCCGCACCCGGTCTCAAAATGGGCATGCTAACTAACGGGAGGGGCAAAGTAGCCCCATTTCTCCCCCATATATTTAATGGGGCAGACCCTTTACCCAGCAGTTGGCTGCACCCTAATCCTGCCTCATATCTCAGGATCAGGGACATTTACAAATATTATACAATGATACATTCCAGTGTGGTTCATCTTAAACACAGCAAGAGAAACAATGCCTCTTAATGGACAGCATGGGAATGCATGTTATTGCACCCAAATTGAATCCCAGTACATTGCAATCATTATTGATATATTACTTATCTGAAAGAATCTAATGAATACATAATTGCATTTCCACAAGCAGATACCATTTAACAGGGTCCATTTGCAATAAACTCAGGTCACCTCCCAAGGCAACATGGAGTATTTTGGAAGCTTTGCACCACTCTATGTTATCAGGTCTCAAGATTCATATTTGTTTCAACTGACCCATCTGCCAAGAACTTAAGTCACTAAGTGGAGAAGACATAGTTCTATGGGGATATGGTGGGAAGGCGGAGTTGAGGTAGAAGATCAGCCATGATGCTACTGAATTGCGGAGCATGCTCGAGGGGCCATATGGCCTACTTTTGCTGCTATTTCTGATGTTCTTATCTTCTTCACAGATTACAGTTCAACATAAGGAAGATATAAAAAGGGTTATTATAGTGTCCCTTTACTAAATACCCTAAAAATGCTTCACATCTAAAAACAAAAGTACACTTTCTGAAATGATCCGAGCAAAAAGCAACTGCTTTAAGATGTTTAAGATGCCCACCTTGGAATGTGGGGTGTGTGTGAGGGGGGAGAAAGACAAAGAAAGAAAAGTTGCTGCAGTGCCTTGCAGCAGCAAAAGTGGGTCCACAGTCCTGATTGTGCAAGTGAAAATTATTATCCTTACTGATTACACTGCTGACTGGCCTGGCTCTAATTCTAACATTATGTCCACTTGTTCTGGATATCCCCACCAGAGGAAATAATTTTTCTGTATCTACCGTATCAAACCCTTTTATAATTTTAATGACCTGTAAGACTTATTTTTTATAAGGACTGGTGTTAGTCTGTTAGATTTTGTCTTCACTTTACACTTTACAGAGTTCGGACTTGTGAGACAGAACAACACAGACATAGGATGTTTTGTTTCCCCTCAGGGTAACCTTTACTTAAAATTCAACAAAAGAGTACAAGGAACAATCAAATAGCTTCAATACACAATAGTTCCTGTATAGACCTACCCCGTAAGACTTACTTTACTTGCAGTTTATTTACATTAGACTTAAGCAATTTTAAGCAAAACTCACACGTAACTAATACTACCAGTGGTCAAGTGCCTAGTAATTAGTCTGTGGCTATTTGGTTGGCAACTGACCAAGTTACCCTTCTCAACTGCAGCATTTGACCTCACGTGTTACAGCCATTTTATAGTGTTTTTCCAGATGTCTGCTCACTGTGTACGTAATTGTCTAGGTTTAAAACAAAGGGACACTCTCTCATGATGAATAGGTCTTTCATTCTCTTATCTCTTGGACAGACTTTTTCCACAGTTCCCAGACAAGTGTTTTACAGCTGTGAGGTGTTAAAACTAATGAGAGAGTCTTTTGAATTCACACAACCCTGTGGGTCACTAAAAAATGGTCAATCCCATGGTTTTAGCCATCTTGGAGCAGTGTGCAAGCATTATTATTAGCAGAAAATGTGAAAGAAAAAATGTGGTATTCTTACAGACTTCGCTTAGATCTCTCCTCAAAGTGTGAATCTGAAAGGAATACAAACCAAGTTTATGGAGTCTATCCTCATAGTTTAACTCTTTAAGCAGTGGTTTAATTCTAGGACATAACTATTTGCACGAATAAAAATAAAATGGCCACCGTGTCATTGATTGGCTCTCCATTATCACATGAGCTATTTCTGTTTGGTCCCATTGGAGGACAAGCCACACCCTGAAGTTTCTCTGGAATGTTTAACTGGAACCGCCCAGCGCAAGTTCTCACAGATATTGCAAATTGTAATTCGATCCATTCTGACTTCTGAAGCCAAAGAGGACAGATCTCAAACAACCCAGCAAAAGCCTCCAAGTTCCCGCCAAAGTCCCTTACCCCATCGCAAGTGCATCCCTCACCCAGCTAAAGTCCCTTACCCCAGCGCAAGTGCATCCCTCACCCAGCTAAAGTCCCTTACCCCAGCGCAAATGCATGACCTTACCTCCCAATGCCCCCCCCCACCCCCATACCCCCCCCCAACCATAGATGGGGCATTGTGTATGGATTGTTAACGGGTTTATTGGGTATGAAGTGAATAGTGACAATGTCGTGCCTTCTGTATTTCATCCACTCCAATGATGTCCAACCATGAACTCATTGGATGGCAGTGCAGGCTCGAAGGGCCGAATGGCTTACTCCTGCACCTATTTTCTATGTTTCTATGTTTCTATGTAACACACGCACCAAGCTTCCCGAGAAATCGGGTGTGAGGTGTAAAGGGGGTTGGAAAAACATGATCCATCTTCCCTGAGTTCCCTTTCTCCCCTCCAATCTCCCTTACTCTTGTCTCACTCTTTCCCCTGACCCCGTCCCTCCCGCCCCAGACTCTCTCTCTCCCCCAACCCCAAATCTCACTCTCCCTCCCTCCCCAGGCTCTCCAGCCTCCCCTCAACGGAGGGCTCAGGGCTCGCGGCTCGTGACTCAGCAGCTCAGTGGGGGGCTCAGGGCTTAGCGGGGGCTCGTGGCTCGGCGGCTCAGCGGGGGCTCGGGGCTCGGCGGCTCAGTGGGGGGCTCAGGGCTCGGCGGCTCAGCGGGGGCTCGGGGCTCGGCGGCTCAGTGGGGGGCTCAGGGCTCAGCGGGGGCTCGTGGCTCGGCGGCTCAGCGGGGGCTCAGGGCTCGGCGGCTCAGCGGGGGCTCGGGGCTTGGCGGCTCAGCGGGGGCTCAGGGCTCGGCGGCTCAGCGGGGGCTCGGGGCTCGGCGGCTCAGTGGGGGGCTCAGGGCTCAGCGGGGGCTCGTGGCTCGGCGGCTCAGCGGGGGCTCGGGGCTCGGCGGCTCAGTGGGGGGCTCAGGGCTCGGCGGCTCAGCGGGGGCTCAGAGCTCGGCGGCTCAGCGGGGGCTCGGGGCTCGGTGGCTCAGCGGGGGCTCGGGGCTCGGCGGCTCAGCGGGGGCTCGGGGCTCGGCGGCTCAGCGGGGGCTCAGGGCTCGGCGGCTCAGCGGGGGGCTCGGGGCTCGGCGGCTCAGTGGGGGGCTCAGGGCTCAGCGGGGGGCTCGGGGCTCGGCGGCTCAGTGGGGGGCTCGTGGCTCGGCGGCTCAGTGGGGGGCTCGTGGCTCGGCGGCTCAGCGGGGGCTCGGGGCTCGGCGGCTCAGCGGGGGCTCGGGGCTCGGTGGCTCAGTGGGGGGCTCGGGGCTCGGCGGCTCAGTGGGGGGCTCGTGGCTCGGCGGCTCAGCGGGGGCTCGGGGCTCGGCGGCTCAGCGGGGGCTCAGGGCTCGGCGGCTCAGTGGGGGGCTCGTGGCTCGGCGGCTCAGCGGGGGCTCGGGGCTCGGCGGCTCAGCGGGGGCTCAGGGCTCGGCGGCTCAGCGGGGGCTCGGGGCTCGGCGGCTCAGTGGGGGGCTCAGGGCTCGGCGGCTCAGCGGGGGCTCAGGGCTCGGCGGCTCAGCGGGGGCTCGGGGCTCGGCGGCTCAGTGGGGGGCTCAGGGCTCGGCGGCTCAGCGGGGGCTCAGGGCTCGGCGGCTCAGCGGGGACTCGGGGCTCGGTGGCTTGTGGCTCAGTCGGGCAACATGTTCAGGATCAATGTGGCCAATTGCATGTCCCCACATCCGGTTTGGGGCCCCACTTCCAGTTCAGATTTCAGGCAGGGGGTGGAGTCCGGAGGACACAGGTGCAGAAGGACGAGAAAATCGTTAGTACAAATAGTCACTTCGATAATTCTAGTGAATCTGTGGTGTGCCCTCTCCAAAGCCAATTTATCCTTTATAAGGATAAATTGAACACGGTAAACCAGAAGTCTCTGTAGCATAACTGCAACATTACTCTGCCCCTTTGTACTCCAATCCCCTTTGAGATAACGGCCAATATTCCATTATCCTTTGAAATATTTTTTTACCTGAGCACTAACTTTTAGTGATTTGTATACATGGACACCCAGATCCTGTATCTCCTCCACATTTCCTAGCCTTTTACCATTTCAAAAACATTCTGATTTGTGTTTCTTAGATCCAAAGTGGATGACCTCACATTTCCTTCATCAATTTATTTCTCATCCCATCAAAGATTGCTTTATTTAAATTTACAATCATTGGTTTGTGACTCTCCCTTCTCTGTCTCAAACCTGATATCAAATTCAAATCATATTAACCCATTCCCTTATCTACCTGGATCCCAGTGATGTGCAGGCACCCCTTACATGTAGTGCTGTTCCTGATGTTGGGGGAGTCCAGAGCCAGCGGTCACAGTCTAAGGATAAGGGGTAAGCCATTTAGGACCGAGATGAGGAGAATTTTCTTCACTCAGAGAATTGTGAGCATGTGGAATTCTCTACCACTGAAAGTTGTTAAGGCCAGTTCATTAGATATATTCAAAAGGGAGATAGATGTGGCCCTTACGGCTAAAGGGATCAAGGGGTATGGAGAGAAAGCAGGAATGGGGTACTGAAGTGTATGATCAGCCATGATCATATTGAATGGTGGTGCAGGCTCGAAGGGACGAATGGCCTACTCCTGCACATATTTTCTAGGTTTCTATGCTGCTAGGACACAAATTATGTGAAGTACATTGCATGACATGTTTCTATTATTGAATGTTATAAGATGCCTGCCCATATAAAGCATCAATTTGCGATGTAAAATAGCACAAACACCAATGAGGGAGGAGGGAGGAGAACAAGACCAGCTCCCAGACAAATTTTCCATCTCCATCTGCCCAGGTTTCACCAGTTTCTCAGTCTAACCTCAGACATTTTGGGCCTAGGATGCACTAGATAGCCTGCGAATGGTATTTATTCTGTACAATAATACAGAAAAATAGGCACATTTCATAAATTGAAAATGGTCATTCCACTTATCAAAAGGTGATGTTTTTCAACCCTTCTAACCTGTATTTAAAAGCTTTTGAATAACTGAGGGCCAAGAACTTAGCAGATCACTTAACTGAAGACCACAGGCCTGATCTGAACTGGAGGCATAGTTGAATGCCTTTTATAGAGAAACAACTATCTTCTGGATCTAACGCTGGCCACATTTGAGGACTAGCAGATCTCAATGTCTTGAGCCCCAGCAAATGATCATCCTTCCCATGCATTTACAGTAAAAAGGAAATGGCACCTTTTCCCAACACATTCATTGTGAGGGGTCGTATAGAAGGCCGATACTTTTCCAAACCATCGTCTGTGAGATAGCTACATCCAAAGTCTTATGTGCATTATTGCTACAGACCTCAGACCAACCCTCATCTTCAACACTGCCTCATGATCAAGGTGAGGCAGGTAGGCATCTTCTGATATCGATCATAATACCCCTGACATTTACTGTAATGAAGACCTATTTATTACAAGTTTTATACAATTTTTTTTCTCTGATTGAGTTGATAGCAGGTGAGCAAACCATTCACATACTGTATATCATTTGTCTGAGTAGTAATTTAGCAGAGTGCAATGCTTGCCTGTTATAGAACCTGCCCGATTTTCATCTTACTGATTTCAAAGGAATGAAAACCAGGTGGATTCCACAGTGGTGGATGAAGTAGCCCTTCAGATTACTGCCATCACAGTAAAGGTGAAAATTACTGACATGGAAAAAGGTAATAGATGTTCAAAGATTAGAATGGGCAAGAGAGATCAAATGGTTGGAGAAGTTTAATGGTATAAGAACAGGCATATTTCACTAGTATAATAAAACAGAAAATGCTGGAAATACATAGCAGGTCAGGCAGCATCTGTGGAGAGAGAAAGAGAGTTAATGTTTCAGGTCGATGACCCTTCATCAGAACTGGAAAAAGTTAGAGATCTAACAGGTTTTTAAGCAAGCGCAGGGGCAGGGAAAGGGCAGAGGGGAGGAAAGAACAAAAGGCAAGGCCTGTGATTGGTTGGAAGGCAGGAGAGATTAAGAGATAAAAGAGATGATGGTGCAGGCAAAAGGAGATGGTAATGGGACAAGTTACGAAACAAAAGATGTGTCTAGATAGGGTGTAAATGGAAATTGCTGAATCATCAACAGCTGCCCTGGGAAAGAGAGAAAAAAACAAGAAAAAAGAGGAAAAAATTAGGGGCAGGGGTTATGCTCTGAAACTATTGAACTCGATGTTGAGTCCAGAAGGCTGTAGTGTGTAAACGAAAGATGAGGTGCTGTTCCTCGAGCTTACATTGAGTTTTATTGGAACAGTGTAAGAGGCCGAGGACAGAGAGATCAGAGTAGGAGTGGAGCGAAGAATTAAAATGGTAGGTGACCGGAAATTCGCGGTCACGTTTACGGACTGAACAGAGGTGTTTTGCAAAGCGGTCACCCAATCTACGCTTAGTCTCCCCAATGTAGAGGAGACCATATTGTGAGCAGAAAATACAATATACTAAATTGCAAGAAGTATAAGTAAATTGCTGTTTCACCTGGAAGGAGTTTTTGGGGCCCTGAACAGTGGGAAGGGAGAAGGTAAAAGGGCAGGTGTTGAATTTCCTGCAATTGCACGAGAATGTGCCATGGGAAGGGGAGAGGGTGTTGGGGGTGAGGATTGGACCAGGGTGTCGCAGAGGGAGCGGTCCCTTCAGAATGTTGAAAGGGGAGGGGAGGGGAAGATGTGATTGGTGATGGGATCATGCTGGAGGTGGAGGAAACGGGGGAGGATGATCTGTTGAATGTGGAGGCTGGTGGGTCGAAAGGTGAGGACAAGGGCAACCCAACTGTGGTTCTGGGAGGGAGGGGTAGGGGTGAGATCAGAAGTGCAGTAAATAGAACGGACACAGTTGAGGGCTATGTCAACCACAATAGAGGGGAATCCTCGGTTGAGGAAAAAGGAAGGTGTATCAGAAGCACTAATATGGAAGGTGGCATCTTCAGAACAGATGCTCTGGAAACGGAGAAACTGGGAGAATGGAATGGAGCCCTTACAGCAAATGGGGTGGGAGGAACTGTAGTCCAGGTAGCTGTGGGAGTCAGAGGGTTTATAGTGAATGTTCGTCAATAACCTATCCCTAGAAATGGAGACAGAGAAGTCGAGGAAGGGAAGGGAAGAGTCAGAGATGGATGATGTGAAGGTGAGGAAAGGGTGGAAATTGGAAGCAAAGTGAATGAAATTTTCTGGTTCAGGGTGAGTGCAAGAAACGGCACTAACACAGTCATCAATTACTGGAAATAGAGGTGAGGGAGGGAACCTGAGTTTCTTAACTTGTCCCATTAACATCTCCTTTCGCCTTGCACCATCATCCCTTTTGTATGCACTGATTGTAATCTACCAAAATTCCCTGGATTCTGGGACAATCCCAGCAGATTTGAAAACCGCAAATG
The DNA here is from genome assembly GCF_044704955.1 of Pristiophorus japonicus. Classification (NCBI taxonomy): domain Eukaryota; kingdom Metazoa; phylum Chordata; class Chondrichthyes; family Pristiophoridae; genus Pristiophorus; species Pristiophorus japonicus. The sequence goes on along the minus strand of NC_091977.1, from coordinate 236,421,755 downwards.
TAACACCCCTATTTAAAAAAGGAGGCAGACAAAAAGCAGGAAACTATAGACCAGTTAGCCTAACATCTGTCATTGGGAAAATGCTGGAGTCCATTATTAAGGAAGCAGTAGCAGGACATTTGGAAAGGCATGATTCAATCAAGCAGAGTCAGCATGGTTTTATGAAAGGAAAATCATGTTTGACAGATTTGCTGGAATTCTTTGAGGATGTAACGAGCAGGGTGGATAAGGGGGAACCAGTGGATGTGGTGTATTTGGATTTTCAGAATACATTCGTTAAGGTGCCACATAAGAGGTTGCTGCACAAGATAAAAGCTCACAGGGTTGGGGGTAATATATTAGCATGGATAGAGGATTGGCTAACTAACAGAAAACAGAGAGTGGAGATAAATGGGTCATTTTCCGATTGGCAAACAGTGACTAGTGGGGTGCTGCAGCGATTGGTGCTGGGTCCTCAACTATTTACAATCTATATTAATGTCTTGGATGAAGGGACTGAGTGTAATGTAGCCAAGTTTGCTGATGATACAAAGATGGGTGGGAAAGCAAATTGTGAGGAGGACACAAAAATTCTGCAAAGGAATATAGATAGGCTAAGTGAGTGGGCAAAAATTTGGCAGAGCGAATATAATGTGGAAAAATGTGAGGTTATCCACTTTGGCAGCAATAATAGAAAAGCAAATTATAATTTAAATGGAGAAAAATTGCAAAGTGCTGCAGTACAGAGAGACCTGGGGGTCCTTGTGCATGAAATACAAAAAGTTAGTATGCAGGTACAGCAAGTAATCAGGAAGGCAAATAGAATGTTGGCCTTTATTGCAAGGGGGATAGAATATAAAAGCAGAGAAGTCCTGCTACAACTGTATAGGTTATTGGTGAGGCCACACCTAGAGTACTGCGTACAGTTTTGGTCTCCGTATTTAAGGAAGGATATATTTGCATAGGAAGCTGTTCAGAGAAGGTTCACTAGGTTGATTCCAGAGATGAGGAAGTTGACTGATGAAGATAGGTTGAGTAGATTGGGCTTATACACTATGGAGTTCAGAAAGAATGAGAGGTGATCTTATTGAAACTTATAAGATAATGAGGGGGCTCGACAAGGTGGATGCAGAGAGGATATTTCCACTCATAGGGGAAACTAAAACTAGGGGACATAGTCTTAGAATAAAGGGCCGCCCGTTTAAAACTGAGTTGAGGAGAAATTTCTTCTCTCGGAGGGTTGTAAATCTATGGAATTCTCGGCCCTAGAGAGCTGTGGAGGCTGGGTCATTGAATATATTTAAGGTGGAGGTAAACAGATTTTTGAACGATAAAGGAGTAAAGGGTTATGGGGAATGAGCAGGGCAGTGGAGCTGAGTCCATGATCAGATCAGCCATGATCTTATTGAATGGCAGAGCAGGCTCGAGGGGCCAAATGGCCTACTCCTGCTCCTATTTCTTAATGTTCTTATTTTGTCCCTTTATCTCTCCTGCCTTCCACCCTATCACGGACCTTCGCTTTTGTTTTTTCCTCCCATCCCCTCTTTCCCTGCCCCTATACTTGCTTAAAAACCTGTTGCATCTCTAACTTTTTCCATTTCTGACAAAGGGTCATTGACCTACAACGTTAGCTCTGTTTCTCTCTTCACAGGTGTTGCCTCACCTGCTGAGTACTTCAAGCATTTTCTGTTTTTATTTCAGATTTCCAGCATCCACAGTATTTTGCTTTTGTATATTTTACTAGTACATCGTTTACCATAATAGTTGTTTTCAGGCAGCTTACTGTGTTATATTTTCTCATAGACATAGAAACATAGAAACATAGAAAATAGGTGCAGGAGTAGGCCATTCGGCCCTTCTAGCCTGCACCGCCATTCAATGAGTTCATGGCTGAACATTCAACTTCAGTACCCCATTCCTGCTTTCTCGCCATACCCCTTGATCCCCCTAGCAGTAAGGACCTCATCTAACTCCTTTTTGAATATATTTAGTGAATTGGCCTCAACAACTTTCTGTGGTAGAGAATTCCACAGGTTCACCACTCTCTGGGTGAAGAAGTTCCTCCGCATCTCGGTCCTAAATGGCTTACCCCTTATCCTTAGACTGTGACCCCTGGTTCTGGACTTCCCCAACATTGGGAACATTCTTCCTGCATCTAACCTGTCTAACCCCGTCAGAATTTTATATGTTTCTATGAGGTCCCCTCTCATTCTTCTGAACTCCAGTGAATACAAGCCCAGTTGATCCAGTCTTTCTTGATAGGTCAGTCCCGCCATCCCGGGAATCAGTCTGGTGAACCTTCGCTGCACTCCCTCAATAGCAAGAATGTCCTTCCTCAGGTTAGGAGACCAAAACTGTACACATATGATGCAGTGTACAGACCATAATGAAAACACACACTCACATACTGTAAAAATTGTGCTCCAAAAAGCTGGGAAATGTCACCAATAAAGTGTCATATTTTCAGGGGTGCATGGCTGAACCTCCAGATGCTTCCTACAAAATAAGTCCCATATATGTATAGCAAACTTCTATACATAAAACACATCACCACTCCAGCATGATGTGGCTTTGTGTTTATCTTACCCTGGCCCATTCTTTCACTGCTCTCCTCTCTTGGCTAGTTATTGTATTCCATTATCAATGGGCAGAGGAAAATTGAGTGCAAATATAATGGTCCTATTAATCATTCCTGCCACATGAGCTACCGAATCCAAGTGGATATCATTATTTCATTCCAATAGCACATTCAGTCAGACTGTATAGGTAGCTGCTGAGCACAAAGACTGTCCGAGGAGTCAGGGCATTGAGATAGTACAAAATGCAGTAGATTGGATAACAAAGGCATTATAGTTGTCTTGTTCCATGACATTTTGATAATGTTCTCCTCACAGAAAGGATTGGGAAAGTTTTAGGTTTTAAAACAAAATGGATTTGCAGATGTGTAAAAAAGGAAACTCACAAGCTGCAGGCATTTACCAAATGTATATTAAAGCCAGTTGTTACCCAGAATGATCGGAAACAAGGGAGTCAGTATCTCATCTGAGAGGCTCCTAACATTCACACTGTTTGATGAGCTTATTATGAAGCCAAATTCAGATGGAGGGGGTGTGTAACAGCTTTGATCACCAGCTCTTCCAACCATTCCATCATCGCCCCCACCCCCCCACCCACACACACAACCCGCCACCCTCCAAGCAGGAGGAGGGGTCAGGAACTAACCCACAATTTTCTGTGGGGGTCAGAGAGAGTTGAACCAAAACTCGCATGTGAGAAGTCAGGTTTTGGTGAAGGAAAAACTATCTTTGCTGAAGCAAAATCAAAGTCACAGGTGCAGAAAAAGCAGTTAGTAGACTTCTTATTTAAGTTAGGTAGGGCAACCACTCATGTGGGTAGCATGGTATATTCTTTACTTTGTATCATTACTCAAAGATAAGCTGTACTGATGGAACTAAGTTAAACTGATCATAACTGCTGCTCTGTGTACTTACTGTAATGTATTTGCTTCATGGTTCTTTGCTTAAGAATTCATAGCAAAATTCTATTAAGAACTAGTTGGTTTATTAACAATTGTTTAACAATCACATTACACATTACCAGTTCATCCACTAGGCACACAACTGCATACCTCATCATGGATGACCTAGACCCAACTGACTGGGGTTTTATTGAGTCATGTGAACATCATGTGACTGGCTAAGTTACTCACAATGCAAAAGCTCTAAAACTATTTTTAGTTGAACGTAAAATCAAGTGCCCCATCTGCAAGGGCACCAAAACGACAAATTTAAAATTAAATTTTTACAGTAACTTACAGCAAATTAAAATTTGGTCGCCGGGAGTGATGATGAACTTCAGCCCCTCTCGCGGAAGTCCGACTCCTGAGGGAAGTTTCGGAGCTTGGTGCCGATGAGGAATTCCGTCCAGACGGGGGTCAGTTCGGATGGGATTGCTCCACGTATTCGAGCATCCTTGACACACCTAACGGAGTCAGGGCCCAGTGCAGTTTTTAGCGACTCGGTGGCATTGGCCACGTGTCGGACGTTGGCCCAGGATAGGTGCAACAGCTCTACAACTATTTAAGTTGCACCTTTGAATCACATAAAACTTTTAAATCAAATGTCCCTTTTTTAAGGGCACAATCAACAGGTCTACAACCATTTTGGTTGAGACAATCAATCAAGTGCCCCCTTATTAACATGGGGCACTAAACCGACAAACAAAACAATTAACTTTTAGCCAGAAACATAAATCAAATTAAAATTTGGTTGCCGGGGGTAATGATGCACTCCAGTCCCTCCGGCGCCCACCCCTCGCGGAAGTCCGCGAGCATACAGGCGGCCTGGGAGCCCGTGAACTGACTTAAAAACTTATTGCACGGGACTGCTCCATGCAACACACTCCAGGCCAAGTCCCCAAAAGATAAAGGGAGGACTCCATTGGGGACCCCGCCTCCTCCAGACAGCAAGATGGAGCACCATGGCGTGTCTGGATGGCAAACAAGGATGGCAACATGCAGAGTGTGCAAGAGCAGCCTATAGAGGAATACCCTCCGCGCAGAACTGAAAGGCACGGAGGGGATTTCCCGGAGGAGGCTCAAGTTGTGAGGCACCAGTTCCCAAGGGAGGTTTCAGGGATGGGCACCGATGAGGAATTCTGTCCGGACGGGGGTCAGTTCGGATGGTGTGATATATTCACAAGCACAGCACACACAGCTCCTAACATGGCAGGCAGCTCTGTCGGAAGCCTCCGGAATCTGCCTGCTTCTGTTTATTATTAACTCTGCAGTTACAGTACACAATACGTCCACATCCACAGTGTAGAGCTACAAACATTACAAGCTTACAGACATTACACTTCTCCCTCCTTAATGAAGAAGTGATTATAACAAACATCATACATAAATTTCATGTTTATACATAACACAGGATATAAACTTATTTTTTCCATATTTACAAATTTAACTTTACCACTTGTTTTCTGTTTCAAAGAGGATACCTTCGCTCTCGAACAGAATCTTCCAAACATGGTGTCGAATCTAAACTCATTCGAGGCTCATCCAAAGGAATGTTTTCCTCCACGGAATTTCCTTGATTTTCATTTGAACTCACTCCAACTTCTGGCTCTTTGTTTTCCTGACTCGGACTCAGACTTTCATTCTGATTCTCTCCTGGATTTGTTTCCAGTACATTGGATTTAGGATTTTCTACTGGTGTATCAAAACTATCTGATGAGTCAGAAATAATTGAATCATTCCCACCTTCAACTCCTTCCATGTCTGTAGGTAAAATATGATCAATATGAACAAATCTAACCTGTCCATTATCAAACATCTTTACCAAATATGTGCGAGGACCACATACCTTCACCACTCTTCCTGGTAACCACTTTACCCATTTATGGTGATGGTTCTTCATTCTCACCTTCTGGTTTAATTTCACACTTCTCTCTTTTACTCTATCTTTATCATGATTCTCTTTCTGTCTTAATTGTGTCTCTTCTACGGACTGTGCCAAATTTGGTTTTAACAACGAGAATCTGGTTCGTGGCTGTCGTTTGAGAAACAACTCTGCTGGTTTTCTACCTGTAGTTGTATGAGGAGTATTTCGATATGTAATCAAAAAATTAGCCAATTTGTGATCCAATCACAACTGTCGTTTCCTTGGATTTGGATCTAACATTTGTTTTGTGAGGGCACATTTTACAATTTGTACAGTGCGCTCTGCTGCACCATTTGAAGCAGGATGTGTGGAAATGTATTTTTAAAGTTGCATTACACTGTTTTTTGTACCCTTTTTGCCATAAAACAAAATGATGTCCCAGTCCTGCCAGAAACTTCTGCTGCAGACAGTCTGTTTGCATAAACATGCTAACCCTGACTGAAACTGCTGATAGCTGATTAATAGCCACCAGACATCATTAAGATAGTCCTGCTGGGGTAAGTACCACCCATTGTGCTCCCCTGTATTATCAATAATCTGTCGCTATGCCAGACCTTAGAAGGGCTGGATAAAGGTTGTAAAGATGCAGCACCAATTCACCCCCTAGGAGATAATCAAATAACCAGCCATTATCTCTTGTACAGAACTCAACCATAATATGCAAGAAGCCAAGTACCCAATCAACCACTATGGAAATCATGGGCCCAAATAACTGGCCAGGGAACTAGACAATCCTAAAACAATGCAAAGCCAGTGATAGCAAATTATCACACCCTAATCGAGTTATTGCTGACTGGCCCACCAAAAACACTGACAAAGGAGACATTTGAAAAAAATGTAAAGACAAGCATGTGGTAATCATTAACTGATTGGAGAACTCTTTATCTGTTTTCGCTGACTGCAAAGGCAGAACCAATACACAAGATGGAACCATAACTTGTTTTTTACTTTATAAATACATTGTGAAACTGTACCATATTGGGAGTCCCCACTTAGCCTTTGACTGAGTGAGACTCTTCCTTGCTGCAAGTAAAACTTATTAAAGGAACATCTACTGGAGCTGATTGTGTTAGAATTGTATATTGAGAGTCGAGATTTCGACAGATGGTATGGTGGAACCTTGGTATGTTTCACACCATTTTTGCTCGTGAATTGTGCAAATTCTTCTCTATATGAAATTGTGATCCATTATCCAAAACAATTTCTTCAGGGAGGCCAAATGAAGAAAATAATTTTCGCAAAATGTCCAATGTTTTACTTGTTATTTTACACAATGGAAACACCTCAACCCACTTCGAATGGCTATCAATCACAATGAACAATAGTTGTCCTTCTAACTCAGCAAAATCAATATGTAGCCTTTGCCACACCCTGGGAGGCCATTTCCATGGCTGTAATGGTACTGGTGGTGGTTGCTTGCTTACCGATTCACATGTCGTACACTGACTCACGATGTACTCTATATCTTTATCAAGACCTGGCCACCATAAATAACTGCGTGCAAAACTCTTGGTCAAGCACCTTCCCAGGTGCTGGTCATGGAGGTCTCCTAATAATTTGGACCTGAATTTATTTGTATAATCACTCTTGCACCCCACACGATACAATCTTTATCGACTGATAATTCATTTCTACGAATGAAGAATGGATGTGTATCTTTGTCTGTTACCTGGTTTGGCCATCCATTTGCAATATACTCATACACCTTTGACATCACTGGGTCACGTTTGGTTGCTCTACCAATCTCTTCAGCTGTGACTGGCAGTTCATCAATGTATGAAAAATAAAACACTTCTTCCCTATCGGGTGTAACTTGTGATGGCGAAGGCACTCTAGACATTGCATCAGCATTACTGTGATCAGTTGATCATCTGTATTCAATATCATATGTATATGCTGACGGAATCAAAGCCCATCTCTGCATTCGGGCTGCAGCTAATGTTGGAACTGGGGACTTCGGATGGAGAACTGCTGTTTGGGGCTTATGGTCCGTAACGATGGTAAACTTATGACCATACAAGTATTTGTGAAACTTCTTGACCCCAAAAATTAATGCCAAAGCTTCCCTTTCAATTTGCGCATAATTACTTTCACTGGCACTGAGAGTGAGTGAAGCAAAAGCAATTGGTCTCTCCTCCCCACTATTTGATACATGAGAGATCACTGCCCCAACTCCATATGGAGAGGCATCACATGCTAGCTTAATCTCCTTAGATATGTCATAGTGAACTAACATGGTGCTCTCTACCAACTTGCTTTTACACTCTTTGAATGCTGTATCGCATTCTTTTGACCACTTCCAATGGACCTGTTTTTTCAACAGTTCATTCAGTAGATGTAATACTGTAACCAAATTTGGTAGGAACTTCCCATAATAGTTCAAAAGACCCAAGAATGAACAAAGTTCAGTGACATTCTTGGGAGTGCGTGCATTTCTAATTGCATCCAATTTTTCCATGGTTGGATGTAAACCATCTCTGTACCCTAAGTACTCCACTGAGTGTTTAAATAACTCACACTTACGAGCAGACACTCATACTCTGTGCTTCTCTAACCATTTGAGGACTTCATTCAATATGTTATTATGAATTTGCCTATTTGGTGCTGAAATTAGTATGTCATCCAATTAACATACGATCCCTTCAATACCTTGCAAAATCTGGTTCATCACACCTTGGAATATGGCAGGGGCAGAAGACACTCCAAACGGTAGCCTATTAAATTGATATAGGCCAAGATGAGTATTTATAGTCAAACATGACTTGGACTCCTCATCTCGTTCAAGCTGTAAGTAGGCATTCGTAAGATCCAGTTTTGAGAAGATCTTACCATCTGTCAGTGTTGTGAACAAATCTTCTATATTCGGCAATGTATTGGGGATATTACCCTCTAGAACCTGGATTACGGTTACTTTATAATCACCACACAATCTTACCTTACCATCAGACTTAGGTACAACAACAATGGGTGTAGCCCAATTACATCGATCTATCTTACAAATAATGTTCTCAGTCTCTAGTCTTTTGAGTTCTTACTCAACTTTTTCCTTGAATGCATATGGTACGGAACGTGGCTTGTAGTAAACCAATCTAGCGTCCTTCTGTACCCTGACACTCACCTTGAAGCCTTGGATCGGACTGCCCGTTTCACAGAACAACTTCGGATACTTCTTGATAACCTCACCCGTTGATGAAAATCTTGCTTCCACACAGAAAATCTCACTCCAATCCAACTTCAGTGAGCTCAACCAATTTCTTCCTCATAAGGCAGACTTGTCTACTTTCACTACTATTAGAGGCAAGTTCTGAAATTGATCTTTATATTTCACCAGTACGATGATACAATCTACCACAGGAATTTTCTCTCCCGAGTAGCCTCGCAGCTCTAGCTTGGATTTCTCCTGTTGAAAATCACGCAAGTTGACGCGATATAGTGACTCCGGTACTACACTCACAGATGCACATGTATCAATTTCCATTGGTATCTTGAATCCCGCAACATCTATGTGGATTTTGATGCACTCCGAATCGCTGTCTGTTAACCTCGTGCTCCTGATGACGTGTAACTCGAACATCTCCTCGTCCTGTTGTTGTTCTTCCATGCTATGTAGTCTCTTGGGATTTCTACTCATAGCTTTGAACACTGGACTCATAGCTTTACAAACTGGTTTACCCTTCAGTCGGCATGCCTTCGCAAGATGCCCAGTCTTTCTGCAGAAGAAACACTCTGCCTTCACGTATGGACAACTTTGAGCAATGTGTTGTCCCAGGCACCTATAGCACGACTTTGATGCTCTGTTAGAATTTCCAGTTTCTGAGACTTTGGGCCCCCACCGTCTTTTACTTTGAACCTACGGGTGATTTACCTCAGTTGACTGATGACCGTAATCATTATTTAATTCTCGGGAATATTGTTCGGCCATGCCCATCGACCTCGCTGTCTGACAAGCAATCTCAAAAGTCAAATCATCCGTCATCAATAACTTCCTTCTGCTCGCATCATTTTTCACCCCACAAACAAAATGATCCCGTGATGCTCGGTTTTGAAAGTTTCCAAAATTACAGTCCATCGATAGCTTTTTTAATGCTACGATGTAATCACTGATACTTTTATCAGCCTTTTGATTCCGAATCCCGAAACAATAGCTTTCAGCAATTTCTAACGGTTTGGCATTATAGTGCTGCTCCAGCTTCGTTAAAATCTTTTTAAGCGTTGTGTCCTTTGGCTCATCAGGCACAAGCAGATTTACAAGGGTTTCGTACAATGCCGGACCCACCACCGATAAGAAGATTGCTTTCATACATTCCAACACAGCCCGGTTCTGGACTGCATTGTCTGGAACTTTGATTATGTTATTTGCAGTGAAATACATTTCTAGCCGATCCACATACGCTTTAAAACATTCCTGGTCGTGTCTATATTCCCCCAAATGTCCAATTACACCTGCCATTTTAATCTCCAGCTGTTCACACCTTGTGCTGTATTTTACCTCGGATTTTTGTAGCTTTTTCCAATGACAGAAACTTCCAAAGTCTCTCTGTCAGCTGGCTGAATCCTTCACCAACAAAATTTAAGCTTTGAATTATCCAAAAGATCCCATCTCATTGCCAAATGTGATATATTCACAGAACACAGCAGCCACAGTTCCGAACATGGCAGGCAGCTCTGTCGGAAGCCTCTGGAATCTGCCTGGTTCTGTTTATTATTAACTCTGCAGTTGCAGTACACAATACGTCCACATCCACAGTGTGGAGCTACAAATATTACAAGCTCAGAGACATTGCAGACGGGATCGCCCCACGTGCTTGAGCCGCCTCGACACACCTAAAGGAGTCAGGGCCCAGTGCTGTTTTTAGCGGCTCGATGGTATTGGCCACGCGCAGGGCGTCAGCCCAGGATAGGTGCAACACCTCGACAACTATTTTGAGTTGTATCAGTAATCAACTGCCCCCCGATTAAAGCGGGGGGGGACACATTCCAAAAACTTTTCAAGTCACCCCTTGTTTTTTTGTGGGGTACTAAAAACACAAATTATACAAGTGCCCCCTGGTTAAACGGGGTGAGGGGGGGGCTGCGGGGCACTAAAACCGACAAATTTAAACAAATTAAACTTTGGACATGATTCAAATTCAAATTTGATTGCCGGGGGTAATGATGCACTCTCGTCCCTCCGGCGCCCAGCTCTCGCAGAAGGTCACGAGCGTATCAGTGGACACCGCGTGCTCCATCTCCAGGGACACCCTGACTCGGATGTAACCGCGGAAGAGAGGCAGACAGTCGGGCTGAATGACGCCCTCGACCGCCTGCTGCCTGGACCGGCTGATGGGCCCCTTGGCCGTGCCCAGGAGCAGTCCTACGAGGAGGCCTTTGGGCCTACCCGCTCCCCTCCACACAGGGTGTCCAAAGATCAGGAGTGTGGGACTGAAGTGCAACCAGAATTTGAGAAGCAACCTCTTCAAATATTGGAAGAGGGGCTGCAACCTCACACAAACAACATAGGCATGGAACACGGACTCTTCCAGACCGCAGAAATTGCAGGCGGCCTGGGAGCATGTGAACTGACTGAAAAACTTATTGCACGGGGACTGCTCCGTGCAGCACTCTCCAGGCCAAGTCCCCAATAAATAGATGGAGGACGCCGCATAGAGAGAACTCCACTGCGGACCTCCACCTTCTCCAGACGGCAAGGTGTTGCGCCATGGCATGTCCGGACGGCAGACGAGGATGGCAAGGTGTAGAGTGTGCAGGAACTGCCCATACAGGAAACCCCTCAGGGCAGAACTGAAAGGCACGGAGGGGATTTCCCTGACGAGGTTCAAATTGTGAGGCGCCAGCTCCCGAGGGAAGTTTCGGGGCTGGGCACCGATGAGGAATTCCATCCGGACGGGGATCAGTTCGGACGGGATCGCCCCACATGCTTGAGCCTCCTCGGAGTCAGGGCCCAGTGCCGTTTTTACCGACTAGATGGCATTGGCCACGCGGTGGATGTCGGCCCAGGATAGGCGCAACAGCTCTACAACTATTTTGTGTAGACAATAAACAAGGGCCCCCTGGTTAAAGGTGGGGGGTGGGGGGGGGCACACTCCAAAAACTTTCAAACAAGTGCCCCCTTGTTTTTTTTTGAGGGTACTAAAAACACATATTGTACAAGTGACCACTGTCTAAAAGGTGGGGGGCGGCGGGGAACTAAAACCAGCAAACTTAAACAAAATAAACTTTAGACGTGGTTCAAATTAAAATTTGTTTGCCGGGGGTGATAAGAACATAATAAGAACATAAGAAATAGGAACAGGAGTAGGCTATACAGCCCCACAAACCTGCTGCGTCATTCAATAAGATCATGGCTGATCTGATCATGGACTCAGCTCCACTTCTCCGACCGCTCCCCATAACCCTTTATCCCCAATCATTTAAGAAACTGATGCACACCAGTGCCTCTGGCGCCCACCTCTCGCGGAAGGCCGTGAGCGTACCGGTGGACACCGCCTGCTCCATCTCCAGGGACACCCTGGCTCGGATGTAACTGTGGAAGAGAGACAGGCAGTCAGGCTGAATGACCCCCTCTACCGCCCGCTGCCTGGACCGGCTGATGGCCCCCTTGGCGTGCCCAGGAGCAGTCGTCCGAGGAGGCCTTTCGACCTGCCCGCTCCCCTCCGCACAGGGTGCCCAAAGATCAGGAGTGTGGGACTGAAGTGCAACCATAGTTTGAGGAGCAGCCCCTTAAAATATTGAAAGAGGGGCTGCAACCTCGCACATTCAACATCGACATCGCACACGGACTCTTCCAGACCGCAGAAATTGCAGGCGGCCTGGGAGCCCGTGAACGGACTTAAAAACTTATTGCATGGGACTGCTCCGTGTAACACCCTCCAGGCCAAGTCCCCAATAGATAAAGGGAGGACTCCTGCATAGAGAGCACTCCATTAGGGACCCCCACCTGCTCCGGACGGCAAGATGGTGCGCCATGGCGTGTCCAGATGGCAGGCGAGGATGGCAAAGTGGAGAGTGTGCAAGAGCAACCAATTCAGGAGTCCCCTCCGCACAGAACTGAAAGGCACGGAGGAGATTTCCCGGAGAAGGCTCAAGTTGTGAGGCACCGGCTCCCGAGGAAGGTTTTGGGACTTGGCGCCGATGAGGAATTCCGTCCGGACGGGGGTCAGTTCAGACGGGATCTCGCCATGTGCTTGAGCCGCCTCGACACACCTAATGGAGTCAGGGCCCAGTGCTGTTTTTAGCGACTCGATGGCATTGGCCGTGCGCCGGACATCGACCCAGGATAGGTGCAACAGCTCCACAACTATTTTGAGTTGTATCAATAATCAACTGCCCCCCTGATTAAAGGGAGGGCGGGGGCACACTCCAAAATCTCTTCACGTGCCCCCTTGTTATTTTTTGGGGGGACACTAAGAACTCAAATTATACAAGTGCCCCCTGGCTAAAAGGGGAGGGGGGGTGGGGGAGGGGCACTAAATCCGACAAACTTAAACAAATTAAACTTTGGACATGGTACAAATTAAAATACGGTTGCCGGGGGTGATGATGCATTCCAGTCCTTCCGGCGCCCACCTCTCACGGAAGGCCGTGAGTGTACCGGTGGACACCACGTGCTCCATCTCCAGCGACACCCTAGCTTGGTGTAACGGCGGAAGAGAAGCAGGCAGTGGGGCTGAACGACCCCCTCGACCGCCCGCTGCCTGGACCAGCTGATGGCCCCCTTGGCCATGCCCAGGAGCAGTCCCAAGAGGAGGCCTTCCGACCTGCCAGCTCCCCTCCGCACAGGATGCCCAAAGATCAGGAGTGTGGGACTGAAGTGTAACCAGAATTGAGGAGCAGCACCTTCTGTCATGTATGTAACCTTCATGGAACTGTAACCTTCATGTAACAACACTGCATACTGTATACACCTAAGAAATGCACACCTTGACCACAGGGGGTGAACTTGTGGGAGACACTCCTCACCTGGTCATCCAGGTATATAAAGTGAGGTCCTACGCAGGGTCAGCACTTCTTGGTCCTGTGAATAAAGGTTAGGGTCACAGAGTGACCTTGTCTGCAGAATGTGCCTCGTGTGAATTTATAGTAGTGTGTAAGGACACAACATTTGGCGATTAAAAACGGGAATCAACGACTCACGAGAATGGCCACCAGTAGCATAGAGGAACGGTACTGCGTTGGTGAGGACTGGGACGATTTCGTTGAGAGGCTCCAGCAGAGCCTTGGCACGAAGGACTGGCTGGGAGAGGCAGTGGCTGACAAGCGAAGGGCACATCTACTGACCAGCTGTGGACCTAAGATGTGCGCGCTGATGAAAGACCTGCTCGCACCCGAGAAGCCGGCGGACAAAACCTTTGAGGAGCTCAGCAAACTGATCGGTGAGCACCTCAAACTGGCGAGCAGTATACACATGGCCCGACACCAATTCTATACACACCGATGTCGGGAAGGGCAGAGCATACCGAACTTCGTTGCGGACCTTCGGCGCTTGACCAGCCTCTGTAAGTTCACAGACACCTGCAGGGGGGAGATGCTACGGGATTTCTTCATCGAGGGCATTGGTCATGCCGAGATTTTCAGAAAGCTAATTGAGACCAAGGACTTGACCTTGGAAGCGGCGGCATTGATGGCTCAGACCGTCATGGCAGAAGAGGAGGAAACCAAGATAATATACGCGCGCAACTCTGCTTCCAATGTGGCGATGGAGCAGGGAGTTAACATTGTAAAGGTGACTCAGAACCCCACAGGCAGGCAAGAGCAATTCGACACCCTCCAGACAGGAACAGACTCTAGAGTGGGTCCTCAACAGAGACAATGGCAGGTTGAACGGACATTTACACCATCACAAGGGACAATATGTCCTGGGATGGGGCCATTAACAACCAATAACAGAGTGCTCAAGAGTAATCAAAGAGACAATCAGAAAGGAATGCCTGGTAATAGCTCTTTTGTTCACAACAATCTCAGCTCATGCTGGAGGTGCGGGGGCAGATATGCTGCAAAAACCTGCAGGTTTCAACAATTCATCTGTAGAAATTGTAACTTCAGTGGACATTTAGCCAGAACGTGCAGGAAGCCCACAGCGAGGCTAATTTATGAGGCAGATGAACCACAAGAAGGGTCTGCAATGCAGGTTTATGTTTGGGACACAGCAATGGAAGCTGAAGTTCAGCAGGTTCAGGTGGCAAACATCCACAGCTCATATACAAAAACGCTACCTATGATGATAAAAGTCCTATTAAAGGGCATCCCGGTACACATGGAGCTGGACACAGGGGCCAGCCAGTCACTTATGAGTGTCCAACAATTCGAGAAACTATGGCCACTCAGAGCTAGCAGACCCAAACTAGAACGCATTGACACGCAATTACGGACGTACACCAAAGAGATCACCCCAGTGCTAGGCAATGCAATGTTGGTGGTCACACATAATGGATCAGAGAACCGGCTGCCACTCTGGATTGTCCCGAGAAATGATCCCGTGCTTTTGGGGAGGAACTTGCTGGCCGAGATGAACTTGAAATGGGGGGATATGCACGCCATTTCATCTGTGGAGCGAAGTTCATGCTCACAGGTCCTACAGAAATTTGAGTCACGATTTCAACCTGGTGTCGGAACTTTCAAAGGTACCAAAGTAGCGATACGCATTACCCCGGACACCAGACCAGTGCACCATAAAGCCAGAGCTGTGCCATGTGTGATGCGGGAGAAAATTGAGAGTGAGTTGGACAGTGTAAAGTCCTGTCCCTCAGTACAGATTCACACGAGGCATGTATTGAAGTCAAGGTCACTCTGGACTTGCACCTTTATTTCACAGCTCTGGAATGCTGCACTTGTCTGAGACCTGTCCTTATATACCTGTCTCTTGCAAGTGCACCCTTGGTGATAAGGTATGCTGGTAGTTACAGGTCATATCTTATTACAGTCATGTATAGCATGTTAGGATCCAGTTATATATAATAATGTAAGATACATGACATCACCCTCCCCCAAGGTCTTATTGTCTTTATAGGTTCAGTCTCTCAGGTGGTCTACGCTCTCGTGTTTTTCTTTGGATGTGGTTGCTGGTATCTCGCCTGGGATGTCTGTTTCGATTGGTGTGATTGTTACTGACTCACCTGGGCTGTCTGTTGGGATTGCCCTTTCCTCAGGTTGTTCCCTCTGTCTGTCTACCAGGTGTGGTGCGAGTTCCACATTGTAGTCTGCCTCTGGTTCTGCAGTGTTGTTGGTGAATCTGCTTTTGACTTGGTCTACATGCCACCGGCAGGTTTTGCCATTGTCCATTTGAACTACCAGTAGCCTGTTTCCTTACTTGCCCGTTACTGTCCCTGCAAGCCATTTGGGACCCCTGCCATAGTTTAGTACAAACACTTTGTCCCCTATCTCATTCCATCTCCCCCTCGAATTTCTGTCATGGTACTCAGTCAGCTTACGGCGCTTTGCCTCAACAATTTCGTGCATGTCTGGGAGGATTAATGAGAGCCTTGTTTTTAAAGTCCTTTTCATCAACAGTTGCATGGGGGGATCCCAGTCAATGAGTGCGGACGAGATCTGTATGCCAGCAGCAGTCGCGACGGGCGACCCTGCAGCGTGGGACCTTGGATTTTAAGCATGCCTTGTTTAATGATTTTCACTGCTCTCTCCGCCTGGCCGTTGGAGGCCGGTTTGAACGATGCCATCTTGACATGATTTATGCCGTGGTCAATTATAAAATCTTGGAATTCTGTGCTGGTGAAGCACGGACCATTGTCACTGACCAATATGTCAGGGATTCCGTGCGTTGCAAATATGGTTGCGAGGCTCTCCACAGTGGTGGAGGTTGTGCTCGAGTTTAAAATGATGCATTCGATTCACTTTGAAAATGCATCTACAACTACGAGAAACATTTTGCCCATGAATGGGCCCGCATAGTCTACGTGCACCCGCGACCACGGTTTGGTAGTCCAGGGCCAGGGGCTCAGGGGAGCCTCCCTAGGGGCATTGCTGAGTTGGACACAAATGGTGCACCTTCGGACACAGAGCTCCAAGTCCGCGTCAATACCAGGCCACCAGACATGGGATCTGGCTATGGCCTTCATGAGAACGATCCCCGGGTGCTCGCGGTGGAGCTTCTGGACAAATGCCTCTCTGCCTCGCAGAGGCATGACTACTCAGCTGCCCCACATCAGGCAGTCTGCTTGTAGTGATAGTTCATGCATGCGCCTGTGAAAGGGTTTTAATTCCTCGGGGCAGGCATCGCGAGCCTCTGCCCAGTCACTGGTTAGGACACATCTTTTTACTAAGGATAACGTGGGGTCGATGGCCATCCAGGCTCTGATTTGGCGAGCCGTCATGGGCGAACCTGTGGACTTAAAAGCATTGATTGCCATGACGATCTCACAGTCCTGTTCGTCAGACCCTTCCGTGGTCGCCAGGGGTAGCCTGCTGAGCGCGTTGGCACAGTTTTCTGTGCCTGGTCTGTGCCTTATGATATAGTCGTAGGACGCCAGCATGAGTGCCCACCGTTGAGTTCGCGCCGAGGCGTTGGCGTTTATTGCCTTGCTCTCGGATAGGAGGGACGTGAGGGGCTTGTGATCGGTTTCTAACGCGAACTTGGCCCCGAAAAGGTATTGGTGCATCTTTTTGACACCGTACACGCACGCGAGCGCCTCCTTCTCCACCATTCCGTACCCGCGCTCCGCCCGCGAAAGTGATCTGGAGGCATAAGCTATGGGTTGTAATTTGCCCGCACTATTGACATGTTGCAAAACGCACCCGACCCCATACGCTGACGCATCGCATGTGAGAACTAGCTTTTTACCTGGACCAAAGAAAGTCAAAACACTGTTGGAACACAAAAGGTTGTGTGCCTTGTTGAAGGGGCGTTCCTGGGTGCCCCCCCAAAACCAATCGCACCCCTTCCTGAGTAGCACGTGGAGAGGCTCCAACAGCGTGCTTAAGTTCTGCATAAAGTTCCCAAAGCAATTGAGTAGCCTGAGAAAGCCGCGCAGTTCTGAGATATTCCGGGGCCTGGGTGCCATGCGAATCGCTTCTGTTTTGGACTCTGTTGGGCGGATTCCATCAGCGGCAATCCTTCTGCCCAAAAATTCAGCCTCGGGTGCGAGAAACAGGCACTTGGATTTCTTGACTCGTAGGCCTACCCGATCCAACCGCTTTAGTACTTCCTCCAAATTACGGAGATGGGAGTCGGTGTCCCTGCCCGTGATAAGTATGTCGTCTTGAAATACAACCGTCCCCGGGATGAACTTGAGCAGACTCTCCATGTTGCACTGGAATATGGTAGCTGCCGACCTGATGCCGAATGGACATCGATTGTACATGAAAAGGCCTCGATGTGTGTTGATGGTGGTGAGTAGCTTGGATTCCTCGGTCAATTCTTGCGTCATATACGCAGATGTGAAGTCTAGTTTTGAGAAAAGTTTATCTCCAGCCAATGTGGCAAATAAGTCCTCCGCTCTGGGCAGCGGGTATTGGTCCTGTAGGGAGACTCTGTTTATGGTAGATTTGTAGTCCCCACAGATTCATACGGATCCATCAGGCTTCATGACTGGGACGATGGGACTTGCCCAGTCGCTAAATTCCACAGGTGATATAATGCCTTCCCACAGAAGCCTGTCTAGTTCGTGTTCAATCTTTTCCCTCATCATATAGGATGCAGCTCTGGCCTTGTGATGGACCGGTCTAGCATCCTGTGTGATGTAGATTTTGACTTTGGCCCCTTTGAAAGTGCCCACACCTGGCTGAAAGAGATGTTCAAATCGCTTTATAACTGTTGAGCAGGAGGTCCGTTGCTCTAATGACATGGCATGGACATCATCCCATTTCCAGTTTAGTTTTGCCAGCCAGCTTCTCCCCAGCAGTGCTGGGGGGTCTCCGGGGACAATCCACAGGGGAAGTCGGTTTGCTGTCCCTTTGAGTGCGACAGAGAGCATGGCGCTGCCGAGGACTGGTACGATTTCTTTGGTATAGGTCCTTAGTTTGGTGTTGACCCTTGTGAGTTTTGGTCTGTCTCTTTTATGCGGCCACAGTTATTCAAATTGTTGAGCGCCCATGAGAGATTGACTCGCTCCCGTATCCAGCTCCATGTTGACAGGTATCCCGTTGAGTAGGACCCTCATCATTATAGGAGGCGTCCTGTTGTAGGAGCAGCGGCCATTGATCGTGTTGACCTGCTGTACATCGGTGTCCCGGGTACTGTCCCCACCATCTTCTGGCCCACTTTCCGACCCATCCGATTCGTATACCAGCCAGGCTGCTATTTTTTTGCACATGCGGGCCAAATGCCCTGTATATTAACAGTTCCTGCAAACAGCCTGCTGAAATTGACATCCCCTTGACGAGTGCCCACCCCCACACCTCCATCACAGACCGGTTCCATTGTTCAAAGTGTTCCCAAAGAATGAGCTGCGTCTGGCTGATCTCTCTTGAGCTTCTCTCAGTTTGTAGTTGATTGCTCGCATTGTGGGTTGATGAGGTGTGAACGGCCATTCCTGTGGCCCTTGATGGCTTCTGGCGCCACTGTCTGCTGTTGAGAGCCTGTTCTCCCGGTTTTGTCTGTGTGTGGGGGTAGCAGCTTGTTTAGTGCTGTGAACTTCTTGTTCCGATATTTCGTTAGTTGTCGTACCTGCATTGTAAATCAACCTCGTTTCTTCTTCCCCTACCAAGAATGTCTGTGCAACCAGTGCTGCTGCCTCTAAGGTCAGGTTCTTGATCTCTATGAGCTTTCAGAATATGCCTGCATGGCCTATTCCTTCAATGAAAAAGTCTCTCAGCATTTCTCTCCTCAGTTCATCGGAGAACTCACATAAACTAGCCAACCTCCGAAGTTCCGCCACGAAGTCGGGTATGCTCTGGCCCACACAGCGTCTGTAGTTGTAGAACCTGTGTCTGGCCATGTGTAGGCTGCTCGCTGGCTTCAGGTGGTCTCTTACCATTGTGTTCAATTCTTCAAACGACTTGCTTGCTGGTTTCTCGGGTGCCAGCAGATCCTTCATTAAACGTATGTTTTCGAGCCACAACTGGTCAAGAGATGGGCTCTTCTCTTGTCTGCCTTATCATCGCCTAACCAATCTTTGGTTACAAAGCTTGCTGGAGCCTTTCTATAAAGTCCTCCCAATTGTCTCCCGCATTGTACTTTTCATCTGCTCCGTTGTTCGCCATTCTGTGGATTCTGTAATCCCATCCTCGTCGCCACTGTAAAGTCCTGTCCCATCAGTACAGATTCACATGAGGCATGTAGTGAAGTCAAGGTCACTCTGGACCTGCACCTTTATTTCACAGCTCTGGAATGCTGCACTTGCCTGAGACCTATCCTTATATAACTGTCTCTTGCAAGTGCACTCCTGGTGATAAGGTATGCTGGTGGTTACAGGTCATATCTTATTACAGTCATGAATAGCATGTTAGGATACAGTTATATATAATAATGTAAGATACATGATAGACAGGTTTCTAAGAGAGGGCATAATTCTGCCCGTTGAATTCAGCAACTGGGCAAGCAAGCCCTGTTGTCCCTGTCCTAAAAACGGATGGCTCGGTCAGGATCTGTGGCGACTACAAGGCCATTGTCAACCGAGTGTTACTACAAGACCAATACCCACTTCCGAGAGCAGAGGATCTTTTTGCCACGCTGGCAGGCAGCAAGCTGTTCACCAAGTTGGATCTCACTTCAGCCTACATGACCCAGGAACAGGCCGAAGAATCTAAGCTACTGATCACTATCACCACGCACAAGGGGCTGTTTGTCTACAATAGGTGCCGATTTGGGATTCGTTCAGCAGCCGCTATCTTTCAAAGGAACATGGAAAGCCTGCTCAAATCCTTCCCTGTACCGATTGTATTTCAGGATGACATCCTTATCATGGGTCAAGACACCGAGGAACACCTCCACAACCTGGAAGAGGTGCTACGCCGACTGGACCAGGTAGGCCTGTGACTAAAGAAGTCCAAGTTTGTGTTTTTGGCCCCAGAGGTCGAGTTTTTGGGCAGGAGGGTTGCTGCAGACGGGATCCGGCCTACCGAATCCAAAACGGAGGCGATTCGTCGTGCGCCCAGGCCCTGCAACACATCGGAGTTGCGTTCATTCCTGGGACTCTTGAACTATTTGGGAACTTTCTGCCGAACTTAAGCACATTGTTGGAGCTGCTACACGTGCTCCTGCATAAGGGTTGTGATTGATTTTGGGGGGACTGTCAGGAACGGGCTTTCAAGCGGGTGCGGAACCTGCTTTGTTCTAATAAGCTGTTGACCCTGTACAACCCCTGTGAGAAATTGGTTTTGACATGTGATGCATCATCCTATGGGGTTGGGTGCGTGTTACAGCAGAGTAAAGATGAGGGCCAACTCCAACCGGGGTGAAAAAGATGCACCAGTACCTTTTTGGCAGAAGGTTCTAGTTAGAAACGGACCACAAGCCATTAACATCCCTATTGTCAGACAGCAAAGCTGTCAATGCCAATGCGTCAGCTCGCATACAGCGATGGGGTCTCACGCTGGCTGCATATGACTACACCATATGGCACCAGCCAGGCACCGAAAATTGCGCTGACGCGCTCAGCAGGCTTCCACTGGCCACCACTGAGGGGGCAGCGGAGCAAAGCGCTGAGATGGTCATGGCTGTCGATGCTTTTGACAGTGCAGGGTCCCCCATCACAGCCCGCCAGATCACAATCTGGACCAACAGAGATCCCCTCCTATCCTTGATTAACAAATGTGTCCTGACTGGGGATTGGGCGCCCGCACACGGAGCATGTCCTGAGGAGGTCAAACTGTTTCACAGAAAAATGGATGAGCTCTCCATCCAAGCCGACTGCCTACTATGGGGCAGCTGGGTAGTCATGCCCCAGAAGGGAAGGGAAGCATTCATCAGGGAACTCCACAGCGAGCACCCAGGCATCGTGCTAATGAAGGCCATTGCCCGGTCACATGTATGGTGGTCGGGAATTGACTCAGACCTGGAACACTGTGTTCGCAGGGGCACGACGTGTGCTCAGCTAGGCAATGCCCCCAGGGAGGCCCCTCTCAGCCCGCCAAGCCATGGTCACGTATTCATGTAGACTATGTGGGCCAGTTCATGGGAAAAATGTTCCTCATTGTTGTTGATGCGTACTTGAAATGGATCGAGTGCATCATATTGATTTTTTGCACAACATCCACCACTGTGGAGAGTCTGCGTGCGGTCTTTGCGACCCATGGTTGCTGGACATCCTGGTTAGCGACAACGGTCCGTGCTTCACTACCTATGAATTCCGGGAGTTCATGTCGGGTAATGGCATCAAACATGTCAGGACAGCACCGTTCAAGCCAGCTTCCAATGGCATGGCGGAACGTGCGGTCCAACTCATAAAACAAGGCATGCTCCGGATTCAAGGACCCTCCCTTCAATGTCGCCTATCGCGCCTCCTGCTGGCCTATAGGTCCCGACCGCAATCACGGGAGTCCCGCCAGCGGAACTACTTATGAAACATACACTTAAAACTCGGCTGTCCCTCATTCATCCAGTCCTGTCAGACATTGTTGAGGGCAAGCGCCAGTCCCAAAATGAGTGCCATGACCGTAACTCAAAGGGGAGATGTACAGAAATCGATGATCCTGTATTTGTTCTTAATCATGCCTTGGGGCCCAAATGGCTTGAGGGTACTGTAATTGGCAAAGAGTGGAATAGGATCATAGTGCTCAGACTTAACAATGGACAGATATGCCGCAAGCATCTGGACCAAGTAAAAAAAAGGTTCAGCATGGACACTGAGGAACCTGAGGAAGATCATGAGATGCTGCCCACACCACTGCCAGTGAACGAGCAACAAGAACTTTCAGCAGCATGCACAGTCCCTGCGGCCAGCCCGGACAAGCCGGAATCACCACAGGTGACAGAGACACATGCCAAGGCTCAACAACCAGTGCCCCAACTGCGGCGCTCCACGAGAGAGCGTCGACTGCCCGAAAGACTTAATCTTTGACCCCATAAGACGTTGTGGGGAGATGATGTCATGTATGTAACCTTCATGTAACTGTAACCTTCATGTAACAACACGGCATCCTGTATACACCTAAGAAATGCACACCTTGACCACAGGGGGTGAACTTGTGAGAGACAACCCTCACTTGGTCATCCAGGTATATAAAGGGAGGTCCCACACAGGGTCATCACTTCTTGATCCTGTGAATAAAGGTTAGGGTCACAGAGTGACCTTGTCTGCAGAATGTGCCTCGTGTGAATTTATAGTAGTGTGTAAGGACACAACACCTTCAAATCTCACACATTCAACATATACATGGAACACGGGCTCTTCCAGTCCGCAGAAATTGCGGGCGGCCTGGGGGCCAGTCAATCGACTTAAAAACTTATTGCACGGGACTGCTCCCTGCAACGCCCTCCAGGCCCAGTCCCCAATAAATAGAGGGAGGACTCCCCGCGTAGAGAGCACTCCATTGGAGACCCCCACCTCCTCCAGGCGGCAAGACGGTGCGCCATGGCGTGTCCGGATGGCAGACGAGGATGGCAAGATAGAGAGTGTGCAAGAGCAGCCCGTACAGGAATCCCCTCGGCGCAGAACTGAAAGGCACGGAGGGGATTTCCCGGAGGAGCCTCAAATTGTGAGACACCGGCTCCCGAAGGAGGTTTCGGGGCTTGGCGCCGATGAGGAATTCCATCCAGACGGGGGTCAGTTTGGACGGGATCTCCCCATGTGCTTGAGCCTCCTCGACACACCTAACGGAGTCAGAGCCCAGTGCCATTTTTAGCAACTCGATGGCATTGGCCGCGTGTCGGACGTTGGCCCAGGATAGGTGCAACAGTTCTACAACTATTTTAAGTTGCGCCTGTAAATCAAGTAAAACTTTAAAATCAAGTGCACCTTTTTTAAGAGTTCAATCATCAGGTCTACAACCATTTTGGTTGAGACCATCAATCAAGTGCCCCCTTATTGACAGAGGGCACTAAACCGACAAAAAAACGAACTATTAGCCAGAAACATAAATCAAATTAAAATTTGGTTGCCAGGCGTGATGATGCACTCCAGTCTCTCCGATGCCCACCTCTTGCGGAAGGCCGCGAGCGTACCGGTGGACACCGCCTGCTCCATCTTCAGGGACACCCTGGCTCGGATGTAACCGCGGAAGAAAGGCAGGCAGTCGGGCTGAACGACCGCCTGCTGCAAGGACCGGCTGACAGTCCCCTTGGCAATGCCCAGGAGCAGTACTATGAGGAGGCCTTCCGACTTGCCCGCTCCCTTCTGCACAGTGTGTCCAAAGATCAGGAGTGTGGGACTGAAGTGCAACCAGAATTTGAGGAATAGCCCCTTCAAATATTGGAAGAGGGGCTGCAACCTCGCACATTCAATAAAAACATGGAACACGGACTCTTCCAGACCGCAGAAATTGCAGGCGGCCTGGGAGCCAATGAACTGACTTAAAAACTTACTGCACGGGACTGCTCCGTGCAACACCCTCCAGGCCAAGTCCCCAATAGATAAAGAGAGGACTCCCACATAGAGAGCACTCCATTTGAGACCCCTGCCTCCTCCGGGTGGCAAGATGGTGTGCCATGGCGTGTCCGGATGGCAGAGGGGGCTGGCAAGGTGGAGAGTGTGCGACAACAGCCCGTACAGGAATCCCCTCTGCACAGAACTGAAAGGCACGGAGGGGATTTCCCGGACGAGGCACAAGTTGTGAGGCGCCGGCACCCGAGGGAGCTGATGAGGAATTCTGTCCGGACGGGGGTCAGTTCGGACGGGATCTCCCCACGTGCTTGAGCCTCCTCCACATACCTAACGGAGTCAGTGCCCAATGCTATTTTAGCAACTCGATGGCATTGGACGCACGCCAGACATCGGCCGAGGATCACGGGAACAGCTCTACAACTATTTTTGTAGACACAAATAAACAAATGCTCCCTGATTAAAGGGTGGGGGGCACACTCCAAAAACTTTTCAAGTGCCCTTTTTTTCTTCTGAGAGTCACTGGAGCCTGTCATTCACTTAATTAGCTTGGGCATCGTTTGTGGGAGTTGATTCTCACTGCGCTAGAACTTCTCAGGAATGTAACAATAAGCATCCCCTCGACTACCCGCTGCCTGGACCGGCTGATGGCCCCCTTGGCCATGCCCAGGAGCAGTCCTATGAGGAGGCCTTCTGACCTGCCCGCTCCCCTCCGCACAGGGTGCCCAAAGATCAGGAGTGTGGGACTGAAGTGCAACCAGAATTTGAGGAGCAGCCCCTTCAAATAATGGAACAGGGGCTGCAACCTCGCACATTCCGTAATAGCATGGAACACGGACCCATCCAGACCGCAGAAATTGCAGGCGGCCTGGGAGCCCGTGAACTGACTTAAAAGCTTATTGCCAGGACTGCTCCAAACAACAGCCTCCACGCCAAGTCCCCAATAAATGGAGGGAGGGCTCCCGCATAGAGAGCACTCCATCGGGGACCCCCGCCTCCTCCGGACGGCAAGATAGTGCTCCATGACGTGTCCGGATGGCAGACGAGGATGGCAAGGTGGAGAGTGTGCAAGAGCAGCCCATATAGGAAACTTCTCCGCGCAGAACTGAAAGGCACGGAGGGGATTTCCCTGTGGAGGCTCAAGTTGTGAGGCGCCAGCTCCTGAGGGAGGTTTCGGGGCTTGGCGCCGATGAGGAATTCCGTCCGGACGGGGGGGCAGTTCGGACGGGATCACCCCATGTGCTTGAGCCGCCTCGACACACCTAACGGAGTCAGGGCCCAGTGCTGTTTTTAGCGACTCGATGGCATCGACCGCGCGCCGGACTTCGGCTTAGGATCGCCTGTGAGCATACTCACAGGTGCATACATTACAGCTTAGCTTACTGTGAAATATAGCTGATTTATGATTTGCATTGAGCCTCATCTCCATAGTGGCAACACAATTCACCTTTCGAGAGACTGAAGAAATACACATGAATATCTGGTTCAGGTCACAAGGGGATGCTTTTTGTTACATTCCTGTGTAGATCTAGGACAGTGAGAATCAACTCCCACAAACGATGCCCAAGCTAATTACGGGAATGACAGGCTCCAGTGAACCGTAGAAAGTGTCTATTTTTGTAATAATTTTATCGTGTAGAACATTAATAGATTTTTTAAATGGTGACATATCACTAAATTGTGTAACAACGCTTATAGACACATCAATAGCACAGGGAATTTCCTCAAGGATTCTCCTGATCGCCACTGTAACTTTGGCATAAGATCAGCAGAAACCCAATAGACTGTGTAAATGGGGGTTCTCATCCTTTTTTACAAATCCCTCCATGGCCTCGCCCCTCCCTATCTCTGTAATCTCCTTTAGCCTCACAACTCCCCGAGAAATCTGCACTCCTCAAATTCTGCCCTCTTGAGTATCCCTGATTATAACTGCTGAACCATTGATGGCCGTGCCTTGGCCCCAAGCTCTGGAACTTCCTGCCTAAACCTTTCCACCTCTCTGCCTCTCTTTTCTCCTTTAAGACCTCCTTAAAACCTACCTCTTTGACCAAGCTTTCAGTCATCTGCCGTAATTTCTTTTTATGTGGCTCTGTGTCAAATGTATTTGTTTTGTCTTATAGCACTCAAGTGAAGCACCTTGAGACATTTTATTATGTTAAAGGAGCTTTATAAATACAAATTGTTGTTGTTGTTGTTGTTCCGCTGACTTACGACTGAAGTTACGGCAGCCTAGGTGTGTATGCTTTTTTAAAAGTAATCATGACATGACTAGGTTGTGTAACTTTAGCTGTAAGGGAGACATTAGGCCAAGGCTCATAATGCAGGACACGAAGGTCAAAAACAATAGGATAGAACATGACATCGTGCCAGCAGGTGGAAGATACAATTCAATGTTAATATCTAAAGTTGTTAATATGAGGGGCAAGGAACAAAGAACGAATAGCCACAATATTTCTTCTCTCTCTTCTGCCCTGGCTTGATGAGTGCTGGACAGGCATTGTGCACTTGAAGTGCGCTGTGCCTGTCCTGACTATGCCTGTATTTTCGTGGGTCTTGTCATTTCAATTGCTTGGACACACTCCAGTACAGGCGATTAGAAATACGGGTGACAATATAAGCCCTTCACAGCCTTCTGTGGCACAGATATGGGACTAACTATTGGTACTGCACTTTTTTTGACAGTTTTTTTGACAGACAGGTGTCTGTCCAGCCCCGCCCCCACTGCCCGTGCTACCCTTTTTAGACTAACAGGTGATAAGCCCCACCCCCTGTGAAGCTCCGCCCCCTCTCCTGGCCGAATCATTTGATACTCGTGGTGCCGAGAAGCAGGACCTGAGGCTCCAAATCTCTCCCCCTGGCCAGTGTGAAGGCCCGATAGCGAGAGAGAGAGAGAGAGGCTGGGGGCGGGGAGAGTGAGAGGCTGGGGAGGCAGGCCGCGGGGGGGATGGAAAGTGAGAGGCTGGGGGGGTGAGAGGGGAGAGTGAGAGGTTGGGGGGCAGGGGGGAGAGAGTGAGAGGCTGGGGGAATGGGTGGGGGGGGGGAGAGTGAGAGGCTGGGGGAGAGGAGAATGAGAGAGAGAGAGACTGGGGCGAGTGTGAGAGAGAGAGAAACATGGGGGGGTGGCGGGGGGGATCGGATGGGAGAGAGGGAACTCAGGGAAAAAGGATCATGTTCTTCCAAATCACTATGAGGGACATCGTTGGAGGCGATGATATCTAGAAGTCACGACACTGTCAC
The DNA here is from genome assembly GCF_044704955.1 of Pristiophorus japonicus. NCBI lineage: Eukaryota > Metazoa > Chordata > Chondrichthyes > Pristiophoridae > Pristiophorus > Pristiophorus japonicus. Next base: position 236,394,667 of record NC_091977.1, on the reverse strand, counting down.
TATTCACTTCACCCAATAAACCTGTTAACAATCCGTACACAATGCCCCATCTATGGTGGGGCAGTAGGAGGATGCATTTGCGCTGGAGTGCGGCACTTCAGCTGGGAGAGGCATATACTTGGACTAGGGTAGAGCACTTCGGCTGGGGGAGGGAAGTACTTGGACTGGGGTAAGGCACTTTGGCTGGGGGAGGAATGTACTTGGACTGGGTAAGGCACTTTGGCTGGGGGAGGAATGTACTTGGACTGGGGTAAGGCACTATGACTGGGGGAGGAATGTACTTGGACTGGGGTACAGGACTTTGGCTGGGGGAGGCCTGTACTTGGACTGGGGTACAGGACTTTGGCTGGGGGAGGCCTGTACTTGGACTGGGGTACAGGACTTTGGCTCGCCCTTGCTGTCTTCTGGGGAGCTCTGACCTCTGTTGCTTCAGGAAGTCAATGTGGATCGAGTTACAATTTGCAAAGTCAGTGAGATCTTGGGATGAACGGTTCCAGTGACACATTCCTGTGAAACCTCTGAGTGTGGCATATCCTCCAAGTGGACCAATCAGAAACAAAGGGTGGAGCATGTTGGCCATTTTGGCAGTACAAATAAATGCATCCCACAGATATCAGCTATAACTCAGTTGGTAGCACTTTCATCTCTGAGTCAGAAAGTTGTGGGTTCAAGCCCCTCTCCAGAGACTTAAGCACATAATTTAGGCTGACGCGCCCAGTGCAGTGCTGCGGGATTGCTGCACTGTCAGAGGTGCCAACTTTTAGATAAATGTTTACCTGCGTGCCCATCTTTTATTTTTATTAGTTTATGGGATGTGGCATCGCTAGAAAGGCCAGCATTTATTGCCCATCCTTAATTGCCCTTAAGAAGATGGTGGTGAGCTGCCTTCTTGAACCACTGCAGTCCATGCGGTGAAGGTACTCCGACAGTGCTGATAGGGAGGGAGTTCCAAGATTTTGACCCAGCGACAATGAAAAAACAGCAATATATTTCCAAGTCAGGATGGTGTGTGACTTGGAGGGGAACGTGGATGTGATGGTGTTCCCATGCCCCTGTTGCCCTTGTCATTCTAGGTGGTAGAGGTTGTGGGTTTGGGAGGTATTGTCTATGAAGCCTTGGCTGGTTGCTGCAGTGCATCTTATGGATGCCACACACTGCAGCCACGGTACGTCGTTGTTGGAGGGAGTGACTGTTTAAGGTAGTGAATGGGGTGCCAATCAAGCGCGCTACTTTGCCCTGTATGATATTGAGCTTCTTGAGTGTTGTTGGAGCTGCACTCATCCAGGCAAGTGGAGCGCATTCCCTCACACTCCTGACTTGTGCCTTGTAGATGTTGGAAAGGCTTTGGGGAGTCAAGAGGTCAGACACTCACTGCAGAATACCCAGCCTCTGACCTGCTCATGTTGTCACAGTATTTATGTGGCTGGTCCAGTTAAGGTTCTGGACAATGATAACCCCCAGGATGTTGATGGTGAGGGATTCGGTGATGGTAATGCCATTAACTGTCAAAGGTGGTGGTTAGACTCTCACTTGTTGGAAACAGTTGTTGCCTGGAACTTATATGGCGCGAATGTTACTTGCCACTTATCAGCCAAGCTGTAATGTCGTCCAGGTCTTGCTGCATGCGGGCATGGACTTGGACTGCTCCATTATCTGAGGAGTTGAGAAGTGCAATGGGCACTGTGCAATCATCAGCGAACATCCCCACTTCTGACCTTATGATGGAGGGAAAGTCAGTGATGAAGCAGCTGAAGATGGTTGGGCCTAGGGCACTGCCCTGAGGAACTCCTGCAGCGATGTACTGGGCCAGTTATGATTGACCTCCAACAACAACAACCATCTTCCTTTGTGCTAGGTAAGACTCCAGCCAGTAGAGAGTTTCCCCCCTGATTCCCATTGACTTCAGTTTTACAAGGGTTCCTTAATACTCCACTCGGTCAAATGCTGCCTTGATATCAAGAGCAGTTACTCTCACTTCACCTCTAGAATTCAGCTCTTTAGTCTATGTTTGGACCAGGCTGTAATGAGGTCTGGAGGCGAGTGGTCCTGGCGGAACCCAAACTGGGCATCAGTGAGCAGGTTATTGGTGAGTAAGTGCCGCTTGATAGCACTGTCGACGACACCATCCATCACTTCGCTGATGATTGAGAGTAGTCTGATGGGGCAGTAATTGGCTGGATTGGATTTGTCTTGCTTTTTGTGAACAGGACATACCTGAGCAGTTTTCCACATTGTCGGGTTGATGCCAGTGATGAAGCTATACTGGAACAGCTTGGCTAACTAGAGGCGCAGCTAATTCTGATGCACAAGTCTTTAGCACGACAGCCGGGATGTTGTCAGGGCCCATAGCCTTTGCTGGATCCAGTGCGCTAAGCCGTTTCTTGCTATCACGTGGAGTGAATCGAATTGGCTGAAGAATGGTTTCTGTGATGGTGGGGACCTCAGGAGGAGGCCAATATGGAGCATTCACTCGGCTGAAGATGGTTGCAAATGCTTCAGCCTTGTCTTTTGCACTCGCGTGCTGGGCTCCGTCATCATTGAGGATGCGGATATTCATGGAGCCTCCTCCCGTTAGTTGTTTAATTGTCCACCACCATTCACGACTGAATGTGGCAGGACTGCAGAGCTTTGATCTGATTCGTTGATTGTGGGATCACTTAGCCCTGTCTGTAGCATGCTGCTTACGCTTTTTTGCATGCATGTAGTCCTGTGTTGCAGCTCCCCCAGGTTAGCACCTCACATTTAGAACAGCCTGGTGCTGCTCTTGGCATGCTTTTCTACATTCCTTATTGAATGAGGGTTGGTCCCCTGGCTTGATGGTAATGTTAGAGTGAGGAATATGCCGGGCCATGAGGTTACTGATTGTGGTGGACTACAACTCTGCTGCTGCTGATGGCCCTAAATCTATTCTGAATCTATCCCATTTAGCACGGTGGTAATGCCGCACAACAACATGCAGGGTGCCCTCAGTGTGAAGACAGCACTTTGTCTCCACAAGGACAGTGCAGTGATCACTGATAACAATGCCGTCATGGACAAATGCATCTGTGACAGGTATATTGGTGAGGACATGATCAAGTAGGTTTTTCCTTCATATTGGTTCTCTCACCACCTGTCGCAGGCCCAGTCTGGCAGCTATAGCCTTCAGGACTTGGCTAGCTCATTCGGTAGTGGTGCTGCCGAGCCACTCTTGGTGATGGACTTTGAAGTTCCCCCATCCAGAGTACAGTCTGTGCCCCCCTTGCTACTCTCAGTGCTTCTTCCAAGTAGTGTTCAACATGGAGGAGTAGTGATTCATCAGCTGAGGGAGGGCAGTAGGTGGTAATCAGCAGGAGGTTTCCTTGCCCATGCCTGACCTGAAGCCATGAGACTTCATGGGGTCCAGAGTAAATGTTGAGGACTCCCAGGGCCACTCCTTCCCGACTGTATACCACCTCTGGTGGGTCTATCCTGCCAGTGGGACAGGACATACCCAGGGATGATGATGGAGGAGTCTGGGACATTGACTGAAAGGTATGATTCTGTGAGTATGACTATGTCAGATTGTTGCTTGACTAGTCTGTGGAACAGCTCTCCCAATTTTGGCACAAGTCCCCAGATGTTGGTGAGGATGACTGCAGGGTTGACTGGGCTAGGTGTGTCATTGTCGTGTCCGTAGCCGGTGCTGAGGTCGATGCTGGGTGGTTTGTCCGGTTTTATTCTTCTTGCTGTTTTTTGAGCTTTTTTTACAACTGAGTGGCTTGCTAGGCCATTTCAGAGGGCAGTTAAGGGTCAATCACATTGCTGTGGGTTTGGAATCACATTTAGGCCAGATCAGGTAAGGACGGCTGATTTCCTTCCCTAAAGGACATTAGTGATCCAGATGGGTTTTTACGTCAATCTGGTAGTTTCATTGTCACCATTACTAATACTAGCTTTTTATTCCAGATTTATCATTGCACTTTTTTGAAGAAGAGCAAGGGAGTTCTACCCAGTGTCCTGGCCAATTTTTATTTTTCAACCAACATGGCTACAAACAGATTATCTGGTCATTATCACATTGCTGTTTGTGGGAACTTGCTGTGCGCAAATTGGCTGTTGCATTTCTTACATTACAACTGTGACTACACTTCAAAAGTATTTCATTGGCTGTAAAGCACTTTGGTACGTCCTGAGGTAATTAAAGGCACGATAGAAATATACGTTCTTTCTTCTTTCTTTCTGACTGCTGTCGAAAAACAACAGCGAGAAAGCCTCCAAGTCCAAACATCCAGGATGCAATAGCTTATCATTTCAGACCTTTCTTGCCTTGTTCCCCATCCCTTCATATACACCAGGCCTTTTCACAAACTTGTGGAAAATGAGGTAAACGGACCATCCTACTTTCTCTTGTAGCAGGCCCCGGAAACTCCCCCCAGGCAATATACAGGGCAAAGGCCCACCATCATAGGCTTCTGTCCCTATTTCCTGCACTTTGCCCCCCAGAGATTATGGGGGGGAATTGCGTAGTGCCCCGTTTTGGGGCGGTAACAGGCGCGAGGCAGGACTTCCTGCGCCAGGCGTGGTTGGCCCGTCCTGCTCGCAATATCGGGATTATTGTCTTCGAGAGCCAGGGGAATGCAAAATAACATGCTCCACTTGCTCTATGGAGCACGAACGGGGCAGATGTAAAAGGAGAGGAACGTAGCACTACGCGCTGGGATGCATAACACTGTCACGTAGAAGGGGACCTCCCTTTCATTAATAGGGAGGGCCAAGCTGCCAACTGTGCAGGTCCCTACCTGGACCACCGGGGAGCGAGGTGCTGTGGCATCAGCCCAGCACTCAAGCGGAAGCCAAGCTGCAAGATCATGGCACGGACCCTGCGTTCCACGATTCAACAGGCTGCGACCGGTAAGTTGGCCGATTTTATTTTTATGCAAGCACCATCTCCCCTTTAAGTAGCACCCCGCAAGCGGCCTACAGCCCAGTATGCGCCCCCTGTAGTTGTCATTGGCAAGACCCTGTGGAGCTTCAGAGGGTGCTCCCGAAATTTTGCTCCGGGGCGGAAACGGGTCGCTGGGCACGGGGACACCGATGTCATCGCCGGCACAGCGGAGCAGGTCGCTATCGGTTACCAGAATTTAGCAGGAGTCGTTAGCGGTGCCGCCCCTGGGCGAAAAGTCATTTGTGCCATGTTAGCATAACAGGCGGCACAAACGACCCGAATTTCGTCCCCTAAGTTTTCTTTGGAGCAAACAATCAGCCCAACATATGTTAATCAGAACAGTGATACAATGTGCTGATCAGCAAAGAGATCTATTGATTATAATAGATAAATCAATGAGACCGCACGGTGGGTAGTTGCGGTAACGGACTAAGGTACAGGGATGCAATACAGGATGGATTATAAATCAAAGCAAGCTGTGGTGTGTACATGGCATTGGTTAAAAGAAAAAAAGGAAAGACTTCCATTTATATAGCACCTTTCACGACCACCGGATATCTCAAAGCACTTTACAGCCAATGAAGTACTTTTGGAGTGCAGTCACTGTTGAATGTGGGAACAGTGACTGCACTCCAACATGGTTAGAACCCATCTCGTGTACTTTGTGCAGTTATAGGCACCTAATCATAGAAGGATATTATTACCCTTTCGTGATGACAAACACACCCACAGATCATTCATAAACCAATGTTGTTTATACTTCATTTGCTGTAAAGCGCTTTGGGACATCTGGTGGTCATGAAAGGCACTGTATAATTGCAAGTTTTACTTTTATTTATATTGAACATAATGGGAAGAATTCCTCTGCGCACCATGGGAAAATTGTAAAACTGTTCTTTATAAGTAAGTTTATGATTTTATTACATGTAGTACACAGAAGAACACCTACTTGTTCTGAAGCTTGAAGTTAAATCATACTCTCCATAAATTTTTATGAAACGTATAAAGCATGATTCACATCCCACAAGTGGACTGCTCTGATGACCCATGAACAAAGAAGTTCTACTCAACACTGTAAATTTATGGGGAACATATCCCACCGCACTTTGTCACACTTTTTTTTGTCTTTTCTTCAATGATTTCATTGCAAATTCAAAGAGGAAAATTTCAAAACTGAGATTAATACATTTTTGTTAAGCAGGGGTATGTAGAGGTAAGGAACCAAGGCAGGAAGATGGAGTTAAGATGCTGATCAGCCAAGATCTAATTGAATGGCAGAACACGCTCAAGGGGATGAATGGCCTACTCCTGTTCCTATGTAGTCAGACATTTAATAATTAATAGTTAAGGCAAACATGCTTAAAATGATCAAAAACTGATTTATGCATTGGTTTAGCTGTAGCACATGTTCTTAAAAAAACATTTACAGGAAAACACATTTGATGGCATAGTTGTACATACTTGCACTGTGGTTTTGCATGTTTCAGGTCCAGGAAGGGCTCAGGTGAAAGTTGTTTTAACAGTAAGCTGGTTGCAAGTCAGGCAGTTCTGCTTTACTTCACCTTTGGGGACACTTGTGCAGGTCGTCCCCTATGGGCCGCTTTGTGGTTGTATTCTCTTCCCACCTTTAGGTAACCGTGTACAGTTGTAACAAAACTTCGCTGCTTTTATACTTCATCACCCTTGCAATAAAGGCCAACATTCCATTTGTCTTCCTGATTACTTGCTGTACCTGCATACCAACTTTTTGTGTTTCATGCACAAGGGCCCCCCAGGTATTTCTGTACTGCAGCACTTTGCAATTTTTCTCCATTTAAATTATAATTTGCTTTTCTATTATTTCTGCCAAAGTGGATAACCTTACATTTTCCCACATTATATTCCATCTGCCAAATTTTTGACCATTCACTTAGTCTGGCTATATCCCTTTACAACCTTCCAGACTCAATATCGAGTTCAACGATTTCAGACTATAACCACTGCTCCCATTTTTTTCAAACAGTACGTGCTGGCAATGGTTCTGCTGTTGCCATTCACCCCTCCTCTAGACCTATCTTTCGTTTCTTACCGTTACCGTCCCCTTTTGCCTTGCACCATAAGTCCTTTTGTCATTTAATCTCTCCTGCCCTCCACCCTATCACAGACCTTCCCTTTTGTTCTTTCCTCCCATTCACACCCACCAAAGCCCACCCATGCTTATAAACTGTAAGTTCTTCCAGTTCTGACGAAAGGTCATCAACCTGAAATGTTAACTCTGTTTCTCTCTCCACAGATGCTGCTGACCTGTTGAGTATTTCCAGCATTTTCTGGTGTTACTTCAGATTTCCAGCATCCGCAGTAATTTGCTTTTGTTCTAATATCTCCTTATGTGCCTTGGTGTAAATTTTGTCTGAGAACGCTTGGGATGTTTTACTATGTTAAAGACACTATATAAATGCAGATTGTTGTTGCGTTAACTTGTGATGTATATAACCATCTATACTTCCATTTTTGATGTAACAACCTTGAGGGAGAAATTGGGGTCACCAGACTTATCTGTTCCACGAACCTTTGTTCTTCAATTTCAGCAAGCCCCTCACTCAAACTGATACAAGTGTTCTCATGAGCTCCACATGCGTATATCAAAAATCTCTGTCTATATCTTACATTGAAACTCACTGTCTGAGATCACAAATGAAGAGCGACCACCTGGCTTATTTCTCCGAGTTCTGGGTCACTGAGGCCCACTGTTGTCTGCCCACAACTGATCTGGCAGCGATTAACTAAGTGCAGAGTGCAGGTGGAACCTGAGACCTTCGCGGTTGTGACAGTGCAGGTCTGTTGGTCGCCTCTGAAGCTGAAAGATTGCTAGGTAAAGTCCCACCGCAGGACTCAAACCTATATACTAATACAAAGTGGTGGTACCGCACAGTCGGAGGCACTGTCCTGGGAAAAAGATGTTAAACCAAGGGCCCGCGCAGTATTCCTGTGGTGCAATTGAACGTTAAAAATTGCATGCTGCTATTTATAGGTTGGCAGGTCAATTGCCATGTGTCATAAGAAACATAAGAAATAGGAGCAGAAGTAGGACACCTGGCCCCTCGAGCCTGCACCACCATTTAATAAGATCATGGCTGATCTGATCATGGACTCATCTCCACTTTCCTGTCCGCTCCCGATAACCCTTTATTCCCTTATCGCTCAAAAATCTGACTATCTCCGCTTTAAATATATTCAATGACCCAGCTTCCACAGCTCTCTGCGGCAGAGAATTCCACAGATTTACAATCCTCTGAGAGAAGAAATTCCTCCTTATCACAGTTTTAAATGAGCGGCCCCTTATTCTGAGACTATGCCCCCTAGTTTTAGTTTCCCCTATATGGAAATATCCTCTCTGCATCCACCTTGTCGAGCCCCATCATTATGTTATAAGTTTCAATATCACCTCTCATTCTTCTGAACTCCAATGTGTATCGGCCCACACTACTCAACCTATCCTAAAAAGTCAATGCCCTCATCTCCCGAATCAACCTAGTGAACTTTCTCTGAACAGCCTCCAATGCAAGTGTATTGTTCCTTAAATACGTAGACCAAAACTGTACACAGTACTCTAGATGTGGCCTCACCAATACCCTCTACACTTCCCTGCTTTCATATTCCATCCTCCTTGCAATAAAGGCCAACATTCCATTTGCCTTCCTGATTACTTGCTCTACCTGCATACTAACATTTTTGTGTTTCATGCACAAGGATCCCCAGGTCTCTCTGTACTCCAGCATTTTGTAATTTTTCTCCATTTAAATTAGAATTTGCTTTTCTATTATTTCTGCCAAAGTGGATAACCTCACATTTTCCCACATTATGGGCCCAAGTTTCCACATGATTCGCGCCTGATTTTTAGGAGCAACTGGTGGAGAACGGACTATTTTAGAAATCGCAATTCTCCACATTTTTTTTTCTGCAGTTCTAGTCAGGTAGAACAGTTCTAGTTTAGAACAGAATTTTTTCTTCAAAAGGGGGCGTGTCCGGCCACTGACGCCTGATTTGAAAGTTTCCACAGTGAAAATGTACTCCAAACTAAAGTAGAATGGAGCAAGTGAAGATTTTTGTAGAACTGAAAAAACCTGTTCTACACATTAAAAAATCAGGCGCAGGTTACAAATTAGGCGTCCAGAACGAGGTGGGGGGGGAGGGGGGAAGGGAACTCATTAAATTCGACAATAAATCCTTATTTATACTTCTACAAATATTATACAAATAAATCCAACCAGAATAAACATTTATAAGCCACGAAAAGATTAAATAAACCATCTTCCTACCTGTGTGAAAGTGCTTTAGCCAGGGAGAATTCTGCAGCCGTTCGTGCTGCTGAGCGGGAGAGGGAGAGAGAGGGAGGGAGGGGGAGAGGGAGGGAGGGAGGAGGGAGGGAGGGAGGGAGAGAGAGAGAGAGAGGAGGGAGAGAGAAGGAGAGAGAGAGAGAGAGAGAGTGATGGAGGGAGGGAGGGAGGGAGGGAGGGAGGGAGAGAGGGAGAGAGAGAGGGGAGTGGCGTCGGGTCGGGGAACAGGAGCGCGGGTCAGGTCAGTCGGGTGGGGGTGAGCGGGTGTCGGGTCTCGGGGCGGTGGGGGGGGGGGTGTCGGGTCTCGGGTCGTCGGGGGGGGGGGGTGTCGGGTCGGGTCTGGTCGGCGGGAGGGGGGCAGGGCGGAGAGCGAGTGTCGGGTCTGGTCAGGCGGGGAGCAGGAGCTGGCCGTGGGAGGAGCCCCAGTGAGGCCATTGGGCCAGGGCTAGGGGCTGCGTGCTTCGGGGCCCCTCCCACACAGTTCGGCGCCTGGAGCTACTGCACTTGCGTGCTCACTGTTGCGCGCATGTGCAGACGTCCCGGCACTGTTTTCAGCGCCGGGACCTGGCTCCGCCCCCCCCACAGCTCGTGCTGGCTGCGCTAAGGGCCAGAGGACCTGTAAGTAGGTGGAGAATACCGAGGATTTTTTTAGGCGCCGTTTTAGGCGCGAAAAACGGGCGCCAAGCTCGGAGGGGCGCCCGTTTTTTTTCTTGTGGAAACTTGGGCCCTATATTCCATCTGCCAAATCTTTGCCCACTCACTTAGCCTGTCTATATAACTCTGCAGATTTTTTCTGTCCTCCTCACAACTTGCTCTCCCACCAATCTTTGTATCATCAGCAAACTTGGCTACATTACACTCAATCCCTTCAACCAAGTCATTAATATAGATTGTAAATCGTTGAGGCCCCATCACTGATCCCTGCGACACCCCACGAGTTGCTGTTTGCCAACCAGAAAATTAGCTATTTATCCCGACTCTCTGTTTTCTGTTAGTTAGCCACTCCTCTATCCATGCTAATATATTACCCCTAACCCCGTGAACTTTCATCTTGTGCAGTAACCTTTAATGTGACACCTTATCGAATGCCTTCTGGAAATCCAAATACACCACATCCACTGGTTCCCCCTTATCCACCCTGATCGTTACATCCTCAAAGATCTCCAGCAAATTTGTCAAACATGATTTCCTTTTTATAAAACCATGCTGACTCTGCTTGTTTGAATTCTGCCTTTCCAAATGTCCTGCTACTACTTCCTTAATAATGGACTCCAACATTTTCCCAATGACAGATGTTAGGCTAACTGGTCTATAATTTCCTGCTTTCTGTCTGCCTCCTTTTTTAAATAGGGGTGTTACATTTGCAGTTTTCCAATCTGCTGGGACCTCCCCTGAATCCAGGGAATTTTGGTAGATTACAATCAATGCATCCACTATCTCTGCAGCCACTTCTTTTAAGACCCGAGGATACAAGCCATCAGGTCCAGGGGACTTGTTCGCCTTTAGTCCCATTATTTTGCCGAGTACTACTTCTTTAGTGATAGTGATTGTACTAAGTTCCTCCCTCCCTATAACCCCTTGATTATCCACTATTAGGATGTTTTTATTGTCTTCTACTGTGAAGACTGATACAAAATATTTGTTCAAAGTCTCTGCCATTTCCCTGTTCCCCATTATTAATTCCCCAGTCTCATCCTCGAAGGGACCAAAATTTACTTTAGCCACTCTTTTTCTTTTTATGTACCTTTAGAAACTCTTACTATCTGTTTTTATATTTCGTACTAGTTTGCTTTCATAATCTATCTTCCCTCTATTATTTTTCGTCATTCTTTGCTGGCTTTTAAAAGTTTCCCAATCCTCTGGCCTCCCACTAGTCTTAGCCACTTTGTATGCCCTTGTTTTCAATTTGATACCATCCCTTATTTCCTTAATTAGCCGTGGGTGGTTATCGCTTCTCTTACAATCTTTCCTTCTCATTGGAACATATTTTTGTTGAGTTATGAAATATCTCCTTAAATGTCTGCCACTGCTCATCAACCATCCCACATTTTAATCTATTTTCCCATTCCACTTTAGCCAACTCTGCCTTCATACCTTTGTAGTCTCCTTTCTTTAAACTTAGGACATTGATTTGAGATCTAAATTTCTCACCCTCCAACTGAATTGGAAATTCAACCATGCTATGGTCACTTATTCCTAGAGGATCCTTTGCTAGAAGATCGTTTATTAATCCTGTCTCATTACACAGTACCAGATCTAAGATAGTCAGCTCCCTGGTTGGTTCCACAGTGTACTGTTCAAGGAAACTATCCCGGATAGTCCTGCCCCACAATCCCATGACCAACACTACTAAAAATAGAATAATTAGTCATTCATCACCACCATTTATTTGGGATCTTCCTGTGCACAAATTGTTGCTGCGCCTCCCTACATAACATTTACTGATTTTCAAAATAATGAATTGTATTTGAAGCAAGGCAGATGACCTCTACTGACCGATAGCCCAGCAAGCAGTCAGGAGAGGAGGGTGAAAGTGACAATTTACTCAGTCATTTGCTTAGTCGTTCAATAAACCTTCACCATAGGATTGGCAGAACTGCTTTGGAGAAAAAACAATTTTGATAAATGGCACCCATTATCGTTTTCTAAAACGTCACAATGTGCAATTCTGCTTTCTTTATCATATCAGATTTATCAGTTCACAGAAAGGTTTTTGCACCTTCAGCTTTAATTCCTTTCAATTTTTTAAATGTTTTTAGCTGCTTCTCCACTTCATGACAGCTATAGAATGTTTAATTGCAGCTTAATGCTTTACTAGCATTTGCGTATAGCAATTGATATCATACGGCGAATAGTTAAGTTGCTTGACATTCACACATTTATCACCTTTGCTGTATTTTTCCTTCATATTCCTGATTACATTCCCGAGCCTCAGGAAGTGCAAAGGCAGGGCTATTTCACGGCATATTAGCTTGATTGTATTTCTTCACAAGCAATCTAAGATTGTTTGATGTCTCCTGGTTTCTTTTTATCTATTTCAGTTCATTACAAGTTCAGACATTAGGAGCATAACTAGGTATGAGAGCTTTACACATGACATTACACAAAATTAGATGCATATAGTTACAAATAGTTTTGATATTGCTTTTCATGTATCGTTAGTTAAAGTCCACATACAACAGGAAACAGTCAAGCCAACGGGGAAGGTTATTGAGATAGAACTACGTGTTGCATGGACCAGCAAACTCCTGCCTTTCCAAACAATACTTTGCAACAAAATTTGTACTTGTGTTAGGATCTTAGATGAGAAAAGTAGATTGCAAGCAGATCTAGATGTAATGGAGGAATAAGCCTGCGTCCAACAGATGTAATTTAATATCCATGTTAAATGGGTGCACTGGTGAAATCTAACTAAATTGTGCCGTTATGAGACCATCCCGGGAATCCCAGGCTGCAATGTGTGCCACTGCTGGTGCCAGGTCCACTTCAGGATCCTCCTCCCCTCCTCCTCATGTTGCTCCTGCTCTTCCTCCTCATCCTCATTCTCCTCCTCCTCCGAAGAGGCTCTATGCTCTGCACCTTGCTCCTCCTGCTGCTCCAATCCTCGCTGCTGTGCTATGTTGTGCAGAGCGCAATATACCACCATCATTTGGAGATCCTGGCTGGTGCACATTGAAGGGCTCTTCCAGATCTGTCCAGGCATCTGAAGCACATCTTCAGCATCCTGAATGTTTGCTCTATGACACATCTCGTCGTCATTTGGATTTAATTGTCGTGCTTTTCTGCCTTTTTGCTGGGCCTCCTCAAGGGTGTCATCAACCACGTCTCTAAGCAGCCACCCGGTAAGTCTGGGTGAAGAGCTGACGGAAGGTGAGCTGGCACAGGACAAATGAATCATGATAGCTTCCTGGTGATCTGGCACACAAATGCATGATGATCTTTATGTGGTTGCAAATGAGCTACACATTTAGGGAGTGGAAGCCCTTACGGTGCATGAGCACACCTGGGTGAATTGGGGGTGCTTTGATGGCCACATGAGTGCAGTCGATGACACCCTGAAACTGTGGGAAGCCAGCCAGAGCCACAAAGCCAAGCGCCCGCTCAGTCTGACTGTCTTCATCAGTGGCAAAGTGTACATAAGTGCCTGCTTTGTCAAACAGCGCATCTGGGTGATGTATTTGTGGGCGGCTGTCTGCGAGATTCTGCAAATGTATCACATAGATCCCTGGAAGGAGCCTGAGGCAAAGAAGTTGAGGGCAGTGGTGCCTTTGACAGCCACTAGTAAGGAGTGTCTACCAGGTGCACTTGGCAGCAAGTCTTCTTCCAACAAGATACAAATGTCTGCCACGACCTGACACAATAGCCTGAGTCTCCTGAGGCACTGGTGTTCAGTCATGTTCAGGAAGCTAATCCTCTGCCTCTATACCCTGTGTTGGTGGTATCGCCTCCTGCGAGGTGCACCCCTGGTTCATTCCCTCTCTTCTGTGGAGCAGCAGGTCGGTGAGGAGAAGGCTGCTGCTGCTTCTCTGCTGATGTGGCTGGTGTTGTTGCTGCTGTTGCTCATCTTGGTCTTCATCTGCGGTCCAAGGGGAAACAGCATATGCAGCACCCATGCTGATCTGATATATGACAGAAGTACAGTGGAGATCAGAGGCACAATCCTTCAATGTAGTCAGAGTGACTTCCGAAGATGTTGAAATCGCCTGCAAACTCCTGAAATCAAACTCTTCGTACAAATGGTGTCAGCAAGAGCATTTCCCTTAGGCAAGGAAGCAGGTTTGAGATGTGAGTATTTATGTGATATTTTTTAACTGTCGTTTGTTCAGCTCCCACAGTGGCCACTGTGTTCTTGCCTTACTATCACTGGCGAGGTTCAGCAAGCCTGGAATCCTGTGGCCAGCTAGTAAAAGCTGCAACATCAGGTAAAAAATGCTGTTAATAGCTTCTTAACAATCTCTAACCTGCTTTAATTAGGTCACCCGCCCCTGCCGAGGGGATCTTGTATGCTAACAACGCACTCGAGTTAAATGTAGATGAAATGTAGAGGAACAAAAGGACCTTGGCGTGCAGGTCCACAGATCCCTGAAGGTAGCAGGCCAGGTAGATCAGGTGGTTAAGAAGGCATACGAAATACTTACCTTTATTAGCCGAGACATGGAATACAAGAGCAGGGAGGTTATGCTTGAACTGCATAAAGCAATCATTAGGCCACAGCTAGAGTGCTGCATGCAGTTCTGGTCATCCCATTACAGGAAAGATGTGATTTCATTAGAGAAGGTACAGATGAGATTTATGAGGATGTTGCCTGGACTAGAGAATTTTAGCTATGAGGAAAGATTGAATAGGTTGGGTTTGTTTTCTTTGGAACAGAGGAGGCTGAGGGAGAGACCTGATTGAGGTGTATAAAATTATGAGGGGCCTGGATAGAATGGATAGGAAGGACCTATTCCCCTTAGCAACCAGGGGGCATAGATTTAAAATAATTGATATGAGGTTTAGAGGGGATTTGAGGGGAAATTTCTTCACCCAGAGGGTGGTGGGGGTCTTGAACTCACTGCCTGAAAGGGTGGTAGAGCCAGAAACCCTCACAATATTTAAAAAGTACTTGGATGTGCACTTGAAATGCCGTAACCTGCAGGGTTACAGACCTAGAGATGGAAAGTGGAATTAGGCACAGACACGATGGGCTGAAATTACCTCCTTCTGTGCTGTAAATTTCTATGATTCTATGATGCTGAAGGCAGAAGCCAGCAGGTTGAAGTCGGCTTCCCGACGCTTTGTTAATTTCAGCGCTTTTAACTGCCCAACCGCTCGCAAATCCGCACACTCTTCAAAGTAAACATGCAGCCCTTTATTTCTCTTTCTGTACCTGAATTAACTCTAATTCACCCCATTTCCTATTCCACCATTCATCTGTTTATTTCCCAATCCTTTAATCTCATTGGTTAAGGAGACAGACTGTTGGTTCCGTCATCCACTGAGGTCCCAGATGCCCCGTTGACCTTCCCATGCTGTTATCAGCTCGCACTTCCAGCAAGTTATGGCTCAAAAATATATTTCAAGCTGAAGGGTGGAAAAAATGTCGAACTAATGGGACACGCTGTGAGGTCCCCCACTCCAGCAAAATTTGGCTCATAGGCCTCAAGAAGACTTGATTGAGGCTATTAAAATAGTGAAAGGATTAGAGTCGGTCCATGTAGGTAACCTATTTGAGTTAGTTAGATTAGGGAGGACCGGGGTACATGAGTATAAAGTACATAAGCACAGAATTGGGTTAGAGTCAGGAAGCCTTTGTTTTCACATAGATTAATCAACCTTCGGAACAAGTTACCACCTTGCAAAGTAAGTGCAGGTTCACTACAAGTATTCGAAAGGGAGTTTGTACCACAGCATACAAAAGGTAGAATCATTGAATTATAGAATTATACAGCACAGAAGGAGGCCATTCAGCCCAGTGTTTCTGTGCTAGCTATTTGAATGAGATATCCAATTAGTCCCACCCACCCTGCACTTTTCCCATAGCCTTGCAAATTTCTTCTTTTCAAGTATGTATCCAATTCCCTTTTTAAAGATACTATTGAATCTTCTTCCACCATCCCTTTCAGGCAGTACATTCCAGATCATAAAAATAATTCTCCTCATCTCCCCTCGGGTTCTTTTACCAATTACCTTAAATCTGTGTCCTCTGGTAACTGACCCTCCTGCCACTGGAAACAGTTTCTCCCTATCTACTCTATCAAAACCTCCCATAACTTTGAACACCTTAATCAAATATCCTCTAGACGGAGTATAGGAGACGTGATTCCTGATCACTTCAGACGTCGGAAAGGAACTTCTCAAATATTTTTCACCTAAATTGTTCTAGGGAATTGTTCAATAGTCTAGGAATTGTCCACTTACCATCACCCATTTGCACCGCTGTCCTGCCGTCACTCTAGCGCCCTTCTCTGGCATGGGACTCAGCGGACGTTATTTTGGAGAGGGCCTCAATGCTGCTGATAGCAGCACTGGCCCTGGACAGGTAAATGAAGAGAGGGTGACAACGCCGACTTAAAGTCACCTCAGTGAACTTCGACCTTTGTGCTGAGTTCAGCGCTTGATCCTAAGACTGCTCAGAAAACAGAGCATTCAGCAAACTGACAGAGATGCAGTCAGCACCTCATAAAGGGACATACACATCTTTCAGGTAAGTTTGCATTTAAGCTTTTGGACTGAATTATTTTTATTTTATTGAAGTAGTGGCTTGGTGCAATACATGTTAAAAGTTTTATAAGTGTGCAGGGTGTGCAGGGAGTGCTGCTGGATGTTTGCAAGGCCTCAGATGGTAAAGTAAGGCCTCTGAGAAGACAGAAAATGCAGGAAATACTCAGCAGGTCAGGCAATATCTGTGGAGAGAGAAATAGACTCCACGTTTCAGGTAGAGATGCTGCCTGACCTGCTGAGTATTTCAAGCATTTTCTGCTTTAATTTCAGATTTACAGTATCTCAGAGAGAAGAGGGAGATACAGAAGAGGAAGATGCAGAAAAGGAGAAAGCAGAAGTGCAACCAGAAGAGGAGGAAGCAGAAGGAAGGATGCAACCCAGACAGCTCTTTTCTGACCGGGATACCCGGAATGGAATCATCCACCTGCGGTACCAGTGACCACAACCCCAATTCCCCTTTCAACATTTGTCCCACATCCTTACCTTTGCTCTATTACTGCCCATCGCAGCATCCTCTTGGTCTACAGGGCAGTACCCTCCAATATGGCTCAGAGACGTGGACCATATGGAGTCGACACCTCAAAGCGCTGGAGAAGTACCACTACCGCTGCCTCCGCAAGATCCTGTAAATCCACTGGGAGGATAGACGCACCAACATCAGTGTTCTCGCTCAGGCCAACATCCCCAGCATCGAAGCAATAACCACACTCGACCAGCTCTGTTGGGCAGGCCACATCGTTTGCATGCCCGACACGAGACCCCCAAAGCAAGTGATCTACTCGGAACTCCTACACGGCAAGCGAGCCCCAGGTGGGCAGAGGAAATGTTTCAAGGACACCCTCAAAGCCTCCTTGATAAAGTGCAACATCCCCACTGACATCTGGGAGTCCCTGGTCCAAGACCGCCCTAAGTGGAGGCAGAGCATCCGGGAGGGCATTGAGCACTTCGAGGCTCGTAGCCGAGAGCATGCAGAAAACAAGAGCAGACAGCGGAAGGAGCATGCGGCAAACCAGACTCCCCACCCATCCGTTCCTTCAACCACTGTCTGTCCCACCTGTGACTGAAACTGTAATTCCCATATTGGACTGTACAGTCACCTGAGAACTCACTTTTAGAGTGGAAACATGTCTTCCTCGATTTCGAGGTACTGCCTCTGATGATGATGATCCTCTTTGCCACGATGCTGAAATAAAAGCAACCACAAAGCAAACTTCTAATCCAACTTTATACATCTATCCATCCAATATGACTTGAAGAAATTAACTCATCACCCTTATGCATTCCCTTAGAGACTGTCTTGTGTGAGCCTTTGTCTATCCTACTGAGGTCATGCAGTATTAGTGTTAGGCAGTTCCTCGTATCATAGAAACATAGCAACATAGAAAATAGATGCAGGAGTAGGCCATTCGGCCCTTCGAGCCTGCACCACCATTCAATAAGATCATGGCTGATCATTCACCTCAGTACCTCTTTCCTGCTTTCTCTCCATACCCCTTGATTCCTTTAGCCGTAAGGGCCATATCTAACTCCCTCTTGAATATATCCAATAAACTGGCATCAACAACTCTCTGCGGTCGGGAATTCCACAGGTTAACAACTCTCTGAGTGAAGAAGTTTCTCCTCATCTCAATCCTAAATGGCTCACCCCTTATCCTCAGACTGTGTCCCCTGGTTCTGGACTTCCCCAACATCGGGAACATTCTTCCTGTATCTAACCTGTCCAGTCCCATCAGAATTTTAGATGTTTCTATGAAATCCCCTCTCATCCTTCTAAACTCAAGTGAGTACAGGCCCAGTCGATCCAGTCTCTCCTCATATGTCAGTCCTGCCATCCCGGGAATCAGTCTGGTGAACCTTCGCTGCACTCCCTCAATAGTAAGAACGTCCTTCCTCAGATTAGGAGACCAAAACTGAACACAATATTCCAGGTGAGGTTTCACCACAGCCCTGTACAAATACAGTAAAACCTCCCTGCTCCTATACTCAAATCCCCTAGCTGTGAAGGCCAACATACCATTTGCCTTCTTCACCGCCTGCTGTACCTGCATGCCAACTTTCAATGACTGATGTACCATGACACCCAGGTCTCATTGCACCTCCCCTTTTCCGAATCTGCCACAATTCAGATAATATTCTGCCTTCGTGTTTTTGCCCTCAAAGTGGATAACCTCATATTTATCCACATTATACTGCATCTGCCATGCATTTGCCCACTCACCTAACCTGTCCAAGTCACACTGCAGCCTCTTAGCATCCTCCTCACAGCTCACACCGCCACCCAGCTTAGTGTCATCTGCAAACTTGGAGATATTACATTCAATTCCCTCATCTAAATCATCAATCTATATTGTAAATAGCTGGTACCAGCACTGAGCCCAGCGGCACCCCACTAGTCACTGCCTGCCATTCTGAAAAGGACCCGTTTACCCCGACTCTCTGCTTCCTGTCTGCCAACCAGTTCTCTATCCACGTCAGTACATTACCCCCAATACCATGTGCTTTAATTTTGCACACCAATCTCTTATGTGAGAACTTGTCAAAAGCCTTTTGAAAGTGCAAAAACACCACATCCACTGGTTCTCCCTTGTCCACTCTACTAGTTACATCCTCAAAAACTTCCAGAAGATTTGTCAAGCATGATTTCCCTTTCATAAATCCATGCTGACTTGGACTGATCCTGTCACTGCTTTCCAAATACGCTGCTATTTCATCTTTAATAATTGATTCCAACATTTTTCCCACCACTGATATCAGGCTAACCGGTCTATAATTCCCCGTTTTCTCTCTCCCTCCTTTTTTAAAAACAGATGTTACATTACCTACCCTTCAGTCCATAGGAACTGATCCAGAGTCGATAGACTGTTGGAAAATGATCACCAATGCATCCACTATTTCTCGGGCCACTTCCTTAAGTACTCTGGGATGCAGACTATCAGGCACAGGGGATTTTCAGCCTTTAATCCCATCAATTTCCCTAACAGAATTCCCCGCCTAATAAGGATTTCCTTCAGTTCCTCCTTCACACTCGACCCTCGGTCCCCTAGTATTTTCAGAAGGTTATTTGTGTCCTTCTTCGAGAAGACAGAACCAAAGTATTTGTTCAACTGATCTGCCATTTCTTTGTTCCCCATTATAAATTCACCTAAATCTGACTGCAAGGGGCCTACGTTTGTCTTCACTAATCTTTTTCTCTTCACATATCTATAGAAGCTGTTGCAGTCAGTATCGATGATGACCCACTTCCACACCAAAAAGGGATGAGTTCACACTTGTTTCAATGAGGAACCTGACATTCCAGGTCCCAAACTGCATATTAAAGGGTGGAAGATGCCTGTGCGTAGATTCTTTTAACGTGCAGTGGCCATTGCACACCAGCCACCACACGGGCTTGATAGAGCTTGGTCTTGGTCCAGTGGCAAGTGTTAACCAACACGACTGGAGACCTGCTCTGCTGCACGGACCTAGTGCGCACACATATTCCTATTGTTCATAGATTGCACTGTGGGCGGGCTCGTGCTGCCCCTAGGCCCTTGTCTCTTCTGGGCCCCAAACTCTCACCTCTCCTGGGCTCTGATCTCTCACTGCTCCTTCGCCCCAATCAAAAATGGAGCAGTCAGTAACAGGACATCAATTAGTCTCCTCTTATCTTGGAGACATCAAACATCAAATTGTGTAATGAGAGAGGATTAATTAGCAATCTCATTGTGCGAGGCCCCTTGGGGAAGAGTGACCATAATATGGTGGAATTCTGCATTAGGATGGAGAATGAAACAGTTAATTCAGAGACCATGGTCCAGAACTTAAAGAAGGGTAACTTTGAAGGTATGAGGCATGAATTGGCTAAGATAGATTGGCTAATGATACTTAAGGGGTTGACTGTGGATGGGCAATGGCAGACATTTAGAGAACGCATGGATGAATTACAACAATTGTACATTCCTGTCTGGCGTAAAAATAAAAAAGGGAAAGTGGCTCAACCGTGGCTATCTAGGGAAATCAGGGATAGTATTAAAGCCAAGGAAGTGGCATACAAATTGGCCAGAAATAGCAGCGAACCTGGGGACTGGGAAAAATTTAGAACTCAGCAGAGGAGGACAAAGGGTTTGATTAGGGTAGGGAAAATGGAGTATGAGAAGAAGCTTGCAGGGAACATTAAGGCGGATTGCAAAAGTTTCTATAGGTATGTAAAGAGAAAGAGGTTAGTAAAGACAAACGTAGGTCCCCTGCAGTCAGAATCAGGGGAAGTCATAACGGGGAACAAAGAAATGGCAGACCAATTGAACAAGTACTTTGGTTCAGTATTCACTAAGGAGGACACAAACAACCTTCCGGATATAAAAGTGGTCAGAGGGTCTAGTAAGGAGGAGGAACTGAGGGAAATCTTTATTAGTCGGGAAATTGTGTTGGGGAAATTGATGGGATTGAAGGCCGATAAATCCCCAGGGCCTGATGGACTGCATCCCAGAGTACTTAAGGAGGTGGCCTTGGAAATAGCGGATGCATTGACAGTCATTTTCCAACATTCCATTGACTCTGGATCAGTTCCTATCGAGTGGAGGGTAGCCAATGTAACCCCACTTTTTAAAAAAGGAGGGAGAGAGAAAGCAGGGAATTATAGACCGGTCAGCCTGACCTCAGTAGTGGGTAAAATGATGGAATCAATTATTAAGGATGTCATAGCAGCGCATTTGGAAAATGGTGACATGATAGGTCCAAGTCAGCATGGATTTGTAAAAGGGAGATCATGCTTGACAAATCTTCTGGAATTTTTTGAGGATGTTTCCAATAAAGTGGACAAAGGAGTACCAGTTGATGTGGTATATTTGGACTTTCAGAAGGCTTTCGACAAGGTCCCACACAGGAGATTAATGTGCAAAGTTGAAGCACATGGGATTGGGGGTAGTGTGCTGACGTGGATTGAGAACTGGTTGTCAGACAGGAAGCAAAGAGTAGGAGTAAATGGGTACTTTTCGGAATGGCAGGCAGTGACTAGTGGGGTACCGCAAGGTTCTGTGCTGGGGCCCCAGCTGTTTACATTGTACATTAATGATTTAGACGAGGGGATTAAATGTAGTATCTCCAAATTTGCGGATGACACTAAGTTGGGTGGCAGTGTGAGCTGCGAGGAGGATGCTATGAGGCTACAGAGTGACTTGGATAGGTTAGGTGAGTGGGAAAATGCGTGGCAGATGAAGTATAATGTGGATAAATGTGAGGTTATCCACTTTGGTGGTAAAAACAGAGAGACAGACTATTATCTGAATGGTGACAGATTAGGAAAAGGGGAGGTGCAACGAGACCTGGGTGTCATGGTACATCAGTCATTGAAGGTTGGCATGCAGGTACAGCAGGCGGTTAAGAAAGCAAATGGCATGTTGGCCTTCATAGCGAGGGGATTTGAGTACAGGGGCAGGGAGGTGTTGCTACAGTTGTACAGGGCCTTGGTGAGGCCACACCTGGAGTATTGTGTACAGTTTTGGTCTCCTAACTTGAGGAAGGACATACTTGCTGTTGAGGGAGTGCAGCGAAGATTCACCAGACTGATTCCCGGGATGGTGGGACTGACCTATCAAGAAAGACTGAATCAACTGGGCTTGTATTCACTGGAGTTCAGAAGAGTGAGAGGGGACCTCATAGAAACGTTTAAAATTCTGACGGGTTTGGACAGGTTGGATGCAGGAAGAATGTTCCCAATGTTGGGGAAGTCCAGAACCAGGGGTCACAGTCTAAGGATAAGGGGTAAGCCATTTAGGACCGAGATAAGGAGAAACTTCTTCACCCAGAGAGTGGTGAACCTGTGGAATTCTCTACCACAGGAAGTAGTTGAGGCCAATTCACTAAATATATTCAAAAGAGAGTTAGATGAAGTCCTTACTACTCGGGGGATCAAGGGGTATGGCGTGAAAGCAGGAAGTGGGTACTGAAGTTTCATGTTCAGCCATGAACTCGTTGAATGGCGGTGCAGGCTAGAAGGGCTGAATGGCCTGCTCCTGCACCTATTTTCTATGTTTCTATGTTTCTATCACACAGTACTCTCCCAGTGGCTGCACTTGGCTGAGGAACACTGCAAATGGCCTTGCTGCTTGACCTTAAGGAGCTGATGGCTGGGAGTGTGAAATTCTTATTCTTCTTTCCTCTCCTCGCCCTCTTCTCTCTCCTCTCCTTTTTCTTCCTCTTCTTCTCTCTCTTCTCCCTCCTCTACTTTTTCTTCTTCTTCTTCACTCTCCTTTCCGTCTTCTTGGTCAACCACTGGCTGAGCAGGCTGCATTTCTTGAGTGTGTGAAATGAGGAAGGTACAAGGACGGAGTTGTGGTGATGGGAGGGCAAGAAAGCAAGAAGTGCATGCGAGAAGGAAGATAAGGTATGAGGTTACCAGCAATTTGTATTCTTTCAGTCCCGCTTCTGCCAAGGGCTCATGAATGGTCTGCACCATTTCCTCCAAGGGGGTGAGGTGAAGCTATGAATGGGAGGTGTGTCTTGTGATTGGTACAGATTGTTGGCAGGTGAGTGCAGTCCTGCATTGAGAAGTGTCTGAGGCTAGTGATGCAGTTGGTAGGAGATGGCTTTTAAAGATGCATTCACTGACCTTGACCAGTCCTCTGAGATCGTGAAGCTTCTTTGGGCACTGGAGCCAGGTGGTCGGGGCAAAACTGCTGGCAGTTAGTCTTGGTGATGTGCTCCCATATACCTCTTTCTGGAAGGCCTCCTGGCCCATGTGGGTCGAAGACCTCTCTTGCAGTGTTGACCCCCTCTGGAGTGCTGTTTGCGAGACCCTGGGTGCCCCTTCCCTAGCTGCTGAGCCAGTTGTGTTAATGCTGCAGCACTTTTCCCATTTATTTAGGTGCAGAGCTTGAAGAGCTGAAGACTTCCATTTCGGATTACTTTTTTAAGTATTTTTTTCAGAAGGCAGTTGAACTACAAGTGCTTAAAAACTGCCTATTTTTACATGATTTGTATTTTTTTCATTTCATAAAACAGTTCCCCTTTAAACGACCGGCAATGTTTCTGAAAGGACAGCCTTGAGACTGTTCCAGCTGCAATGCTACATTGGGGCTTCCTACCGGGATGAACACCACCAAGATGCCATTGCACCAATGAGTTTAGTGCTGGGCTAATGTTAATTAGTCCCTATCGCCAATTTTGGGTCTTGCCAGCACCACCATTTTCGACGACTATTCATACCCGCGGGCAGTGGCACTGGCAGCTTTCATGGCGCTCACGAATTTCTAGGCCAATGTCTTTTCTTTCTCGCAGGAGATCCTTTTGCTGGCAGGGAGGGTGGGGAGAGAGAGTGATAGTGATTATGGAATGCTTAAGTTGCGCCATGACCATATGGGCCAGGCTTTATCCTATTCGCTATAGTCACATGATCGCATGTTCAGTAACCAGAGGTCATAGATTTTAAATTATTGGTAAAAGAACTTGAGGGAAAATGAGGAGAAATTATTTCACTTAGAGCGTAGTTAAGATCTGGAAAGGTAGTGGAATCATATTCATAGAATCATAGAAAAATTACGATACAGAAGGAGGCCATTCGGCCCATCATGTCTGTGTCGGTATGCTATAGAAAAATTCAAAACACAATTGGACACATATTTGAACAGAATTAATTGACAGAGATATGGCAGTGGGATTAATTGGAGAACTCTTTCAAAAAGCTAGCACAGGCATGAAGGGCCAAATAGCCTCCTTCTGTGCTGAAAGATTCTATGATTTAATGTTCATAACTAGCTGCAGACTTCAGCTGTAGAAATCAGTAGCTGACTGCAGTTTCAGAATTTATACTGTCCTCGGGGTGATAGAAACATAGAAACATAGAAATTTACAGTGTAGAAGGAGGCCATTTTGGCCCATCGTTTCCGCGCCGGCCGACAAAGAGCCACACGGCCTTCGGTCAGCAGCCCTGAAGGTTACATATAAACCTATGAACAAGGGACATTGGTGGACAGGTAAAGAGCAACCGGCCCAACCAATCCACCCCACACAACTGCGATACCCCATGTATCGCAACATTTTACACTCCACCCCACTCGGAGCCATGCGATCACCTGGGAGGAGCAAAAAAAACAGATAAAATCCCAGGCCAATTGGAGAAAAAAATCAGGGAAAATTCCTCTCCAACCCATCCAGATGATCGAAACTAGTCCAGGAAATCACTCTGGCCATATTGGATTCCATGACGTACTTATCATTGTGTCTGCACCAGCCAACGAGAGATTATCCAGTCTGATTATTCGACTGGTAAGTATAACTCTCTTTTAGACTGACTTTTAGATTGGTTTAATTGGCAGCGAACTACTAAGTAGCTGTTTGGTGTTTAACTAAATTTTAGTAAGTAAATTAATTTAAGGGTTAAGTCATGGCAGGAGAGCTCGGACCCATGTCATGCTCCTCCTGTGCTATGTGGGAAGTCAGGGATGCTTCCAGTGTCCCTGACTACTATGTGTGCGGGAAGTGTGTCCAGCTGCAGCTCCTGACAGACCGCATGACGGTACTGAAGCTGCGGATGGACTCACTCTGGAGCATGCGCGATGCTGAGAATGTTGTGGATAGCACATTTAGTGAGTTGGTCACACCGCAGGTAAGTGAATGGGTGACCAAGAGACAAGGCAAGAGCAGGAAGGTAGTACAGGAGTCCCCTGCGGTCATCTCCCTCCAAAACAGATATACCATTTTGGATACTGTTGGGGGAGATGACTTACCAGGGGAAGGCACCAGCAGCCAGGTTTATGACACTGTGGGTGGCTCTGCTGCACAGAAGAGTGGGAAAACGAGTGGGAGAGCTATCGTGATAGGGGACTCTATTGTAAGGGGAATAGATAGGAGTTTCTGCGGCCGCAACCGAGAATCCAGGATGGTATGTTGCCTCCCTGGTGCAAAGGTCAAGAATGTCTCGGAGTGGCTGCAGAGCATTCTAGAGAGGGAGGTGAACAGCCAGTTGTCATGGTACATGTAGGTACCAACGACATCGGTAAGAAGCGGGAAGAGGTCCTACAAGCTTAATTTAGGGAGCTAGGAGTTAAATTAAAAAGTAGGATCTCAAAGGTCGTAATCTCTGGATTGCTACCAGTGCCACGTGCTAATCAGAGTAGAAGGAGCAGGATAGTTAGAATAAATACGTGGCTTGAGCAGTGGTGCAAGAGGGAGAATTCAAATTCCTGGGACATTGGAACCAGTTCTGGGGGAAGTGGGACCTGTACAAAAGGGACGGTCTGCACTTGGGCAGGACTGGAACTGATGGTCCTAGGGGTAACATTTGCTAATGCAGTTCGGGAGTGTTTAAACTAATATGGCAGGGGGATGGAAACCTATGCAGCGAGATAGGGTGAAGTAATATGGAGTCAGAAACAGATGGTAGAAAGGTAAAAAGCAATAGTGGAAGGCCGAGTAACCAAAGGCAAGAAACAAAAAGGGCCACACTACATCATAATTCTAAAAGGACAAAGGGTGTTAAAAAAACAAGCCTGAAGGCTGTGTGTCTTAATGCAAGGAGTATCCATAATAAGGTGGACGAATTAACTGTGCAAATAGATGTTAACAAATATGATGTGATTGGGATTACAGAGACATGGCTCTGGGATGATCAGGGCTAGGAACTCAACATCCAAGGATATTCACCATTCAGGAAGGATAGAATAAAAGGAAAAGGAGGTGGGGTAGCATTGCTGGTTAAAGAGGAGATTAATGCAATAGTTAGGAAGGACATTAGCTTGGATGATGTGGAATCTATATGAGTAGAGCTGCAGAACACCAAAGAGCAAAAAACGTCAGTGGGCGTTGTGTACAGACCTCCAAACAGTAGTGGTGATGTTGGGGAGGGCATCAAACAGGAAATTAGGGGTGCATGCAATAAAGGTGCAGCAGTTATCATGGGTGACTTTAATATGCATATAGATTGGGCTAACCAAACTGGAAGCAATAAGGTGGAGGAGGATTTCCTGGAGTGCATAAGGGATAGTTTTCTAGACCAATATGTCGAGGAACCAACTTGGGGGGAGGCCATCTTAGACTGGGTGTTGTGTAATGAGAGAGGATTAATTAGCAATCTCATTGTGCGAGGCCCCTTGGGACCAAGTGACCATAATATGGTGGAATTCTACATTAGGATGGAGAATGAAACAGTTAATTCAGAGACAATAGTCCAGAACTTAAAGAAAGGTAACTTTGAAGGTATGAGGCATGAATTAGCTAGGATAGATTGGCGAATGATACTTAAGGGGTTGACTGTGGATGGGCAATGGCAGTCATTTACAGACCGCATGGATGAACTACAACAATTGTACATCCCTGTCTGGCGTAAAAATAAAAAAGGGAAGGTGGCTCAACCGTGGCTATCAAGGGAAATCAGGGATAGTATTAAAGCCAAGGAAGTGGCGTACAAATTGGCTAGAAATAGCAGTGAACCCGGGGACTGTGAGACATTTAGAACTCAGCAGAGGAGGACAAAGGGTTTGATTAGGGCAGGGAAAATAGAGTACGAGAGGAAGCTTGCAGGGAACATTAAGACGGACTGCAAACGTTTCTATAGATATATAAAGAGTAAAAGGTTAGTAAAGACAAACGTAGGTCCTCTGCAGTCAGAATCAGGGGAAGTCATAGCGGGGAACAAAGAAATGGCGGACCAATTGAACAAGTACTTTGGTTCAGTATTCACTAAGGAGGACACAAACAACCTTCCGGATATAAAAGGGGTCAGAGGGTCTAGTAAGGAGGAGGAACTGAGGCAAATCTTATTAGTCGGGAAATTGTGTTGGGGAAATTGAAGGGATTGAAGGCCGATAAATCCCCAGGGCCTGATGGACTGCATCCCAGAGTACTTAAGGAGGTGGCCTTGGAAATAGCAGATGCATTGACAGACATTTTCAAACATTCCATCGACTCTGGATCAGTTCCTATGGCGTTGAGGGTAGCCAATGTAATCCCACTTTTTAAAAAAGGAGGGAGAGAGAAAACAGGGAATTATAGATCGGTCAGCCTGACATCGGTAGTGGGTAAAATGATGGAATCAATTATTAAGGATGTCATAGCAGGGCATTTGGAAAGAGGTGACATGATAGGTCCAAGTCAGCATGGATTTGTGAAAGGGAAATCATGCTTGCCAAATCTTCTGGAATTTTTTGAGGATGTTTCCAGTAGAGTGGACAAGGGAGAACCAGTTGATGTGGTGTATTTGGACTTTCAGAAGGCTTTCGACAAGGTCCCACACAAGAGATTAATGTGCAAAGTTAAAACACATGGGATTCGGGATAGTGTGCTGACGTGGATTGAGAACTGGTTGGCAGACAGGAAGCAAAGAGTAGGAGTAAATGGGTACTTTTCAAAATGGCTGGCAGTGACTAGTGGGGTACCGCAAGGTTCTGTGCTGGGGCCCCAGCTGTTTACATTGTACATTAATGATTTAGACGAGGGGATTAAATGTAGTATCTCCAAATTTGCGGATGACACTAAGTTGGGTGGCAGTGTGAGCTGCAAGGAGGATGCTATGAGGCTGCAGAGTGACTTGGATAGGTTAGGTGAGTGGGCAAATGCATGGCAGATGAAGTATAATGTGGATAAATGTGAGGTTATCCACTTTGGTGGTAAAAACAGAGAGACAGACTATTATCTGAATGGTGACAGATTAGGAAAAGGGGAGGTGCAACGAGACCTGGGTGTCATGGTACATCATTCATTGAAGGTTGGCATGCAAGTACAGCAGGTGGTTAAGAAAGCAAATGGCATGTTGGCCTTCATAGCGAGGGGATTTGAGTACAGGGGCAGGGAGGTGTTACTACAGTTGTACAGGGCCTTGGTGAGGCCACACCTGGAGTATTGTGTACAGTTTTGGTCTCCTAACTTGAGGAAGGACATTCTTGCTATTGAGGGAGTACAGCGAAGGTTCACCAGACTGATTCCCGGGATGGTGGGACTGACATATCAAGAAAGACTGGATCAACTGGGTTTGTATTCACTGGAGTTCAGAAGAATGAGAGGGGATCCCATAGAAACGTTTAAAATTCTGATGGGTTTAGACAGGTTAGATGCAGGAAGAATGTTCCCAATGTTGGGGAAGTCCAGAACCAGGGGTCACAGTCTAAGGATAAGGGGTAAGCCATTTAGGACCGAGATGAGGAGAAACTTCTTCACCCAGAGAGTGGTGAACCTGTGGAATTCTCTACCACAGAAAGTTGTTGAGGCCAATTCACTAAGTATATTCAAAAAGGAGTTAGATGTAGTCCTTACTACTAGGGGGATCAAGGGGTATGGTGAGAAAGCAGCAATGGGGTACTGAAGTTGCATGTTCAGCCATGAACTCATTGAATGGCGGTGCAGGCTCGAAGGGCCGAATGGCCTACTCCTGCACCAATTTTCTATGTTTCTATTTTTCCATGTAATCCCACTTACCAGTTCTAGGTCCATAGCCCTGCATGTCACGGCACTTCAAGTGTACGTCCAAGCACCTTTCAAATGTGGTGAAGGTTTCTGCCTCCACCAATCTTCCAGGCAGCGTGTTCCAGACCCCCACAACCCTCTGCATGAAGAAGTTTCCCCACAAATCCCCTCTAAACCTTCCACCAACCACCTTAAATCTATGCCCCCTCGTAATTGACTCCTCCACCAAGGAAAATAGTCGCTTGCTATCCACTATATCCAGGCCCCTCAAAACTTTATACACCTCAATGAGGTCTCCCCTCAGCCTCCTCTGTTCCAAGGAGAACAAACCCAGCCTATCCAATCTCTCCTCTTGGCTAAGATTCCCCATTCCAGAGAGCATCCTCATAAATTTCTTCTACACCCTCTCTAGTGCAATCACGTTCTTTCTATAATATTGCAACCAGAACTGCACGCAGTATTCCAGCTGTGGCCTAACCAGTGTGTTAAACAATTTAAGGATAACCTCCCTGCTCTTGTATTCTATGCCTCGGCCAATAAAGGCAAGCATTCCGTATGCTTTCTTAACCATTTTATCCATCTGGCCTGCTACTTTCAGGGATCTGAGGACAAGCACTCCAAGGTCCCTTTGTTCATCTACACTTCAGATTGGCCTACCATTTAATGTACATACCCTTTCCTTATTAGCCTTCCTCAAGTGCATTACCTCACACTTCTCCAAATTAAATTCCATTTGCCGCTGTTCTGCCGACCTGACCAGTAGAATGATATCCTCCTGCAGTCCTTAACTTTCCACTTCATTATCAAGCATACAGCCAATTTTAGTGTCATCTGCAAATGTTTTAATCATACTCCCTATATTCAAATCTAGATCATTGATGTATACCAGAAAAAGCAAGGGACTCAGTACTGAGCCCTGCGGAACCCCACTGGCAACATCCTTCCAGTCACAAAAACATCCATCAATCATTACCCTTTGCTTCCTACCTCCAAGCCAATTTTGGATCCAACTTGCCACTTTGACCTAGATCCCGTGGGCTTTAACCTTCGTGATCAGTCTACCATGTGGGACCTTATCAAAAACTTTGCTAAAATCCATATACACTACCTCGTACGCACTACCTTCATCAACCCTCCTGGTTACCTCCTCGAAAAATTCAATCGGGTCAGTCAAATACGATTTTCCCTTTACAAATCCATGCTGACTGTCCCTGATTAATCCTTGCCTTTCTAAATGTAGATTTATCCTGTCCCACCACTGAGGTTAGGCTGACAGGCCTGTAATTACTCGTCCTATCCTTTTCTCCCTTCTTAAACAAGGATACCACATTAGCCGTCCTCCAATCCTCCAGCACAATGCCTGAATCCAAAGAGGACTGGAAAATAATGGTCAACGCCTCTGCTTTTTCCTTTCTTGCTTTGCTCAACAGCCTGGGATACATTTCATCCAGGCTAGGGACTTATCCACTTTCAAAGCTGCCAAAACCCTAATACCTGCTCTCTCATTATGTCTATTTCATCCAGAATTTCACACTCCTCCTCGATAGCAGTATCGACATTGCCCTTTTCCTTTGTGAAAACAGACACAATATATTCATTAAATAGCATACCCACATCTCCTAGACAGCTGCAATCCTGAATTTTAGAAATTCCCATCCTTTGGAACTTTGTATCACAGTTGTCAATTGTGGCTCAGTTGGTTGAATTCTCATCTCTGAACCAGAAAGCATTGAGTTCAAATCCCACTTCAAAAGACTTGAGCACATAATCTAAGCTGGCATGTCAGTTCAGCACTGAAGGAGTTAAACCAAGATTCTGTCTACCCTCTCAGTTAGATATAAAATATCCCATGATGTTGTTTTGTAAACGAGCAGGGAAATTCTCCCTGATATCCTAGCCAATATTTATCCCTCAAGCAACATTAAAACAGATTATCTGGTCATTATCACATTGCTGTTGGTGTGACCTTGATGTGCATAAATTGGCAGCTGCATTTCCTACATTACAACAATGACTACACTTCAGAAGTACATAATTGCCTGTAAAGCACTTGGGAATTCCTGAGGTGATGAAAGACACGATGCAAATGCAAGTCTCTCTTTCTTTTTCATTCAATGCAATGCTGACTTGTTCTTATATAGCCCACTTAATGTAGCAAAACATCCAAAGACACTTCACAAATGGGACTCGGCACTCAGCAGGAGTTTGGAACAAGAACTATGGAGGCTGACTGAAGGTGGGGTCAGAGAGATAGATTTGAGCAGGCTTTTTAAGGTGAGTTGTGTAGCAAGGGATTTAGGGGCCGAAATTGGTGAAGGTCAAGACCTGCCAAGTGCCGCCCAAAGGACCGTCGTTGGCTGCCGAGAGACCAGGTGGTACTTTGCCAGGAAGATTCCTCTAAAAGAGGTGGCAGTACTGCCCGGTGGCCAAATAACGGCATACGCCATCAATCTGGGTGGGAAGGAGCTCTCAATCTCGGTGGCAAAGGCTCTGGCCGCCCAAATGCTGCCGAGGATGGAGTCGGGCCCAGGGAGGGTGGAAAACCTGAAAATAAAAATGATCCCGGTAAGTCGCTGTAAAAAAAAGTTTTTAAAGATGGTCACTAACCTTTTTTTCCGTTCTTCATACCTACCATCGGGGTTAGAACAGCCTCCACGCAGCTGGTGCCGACTCCCGCCGACCACTGCCCGCACCAATCTGGCAGCTCGGTGGGCGGGAGGTAACATATGCAACTTGGCCGCCAGAGGACATCAGCAGGCGGTTCACGGGATACTCCCCTCTCGCCCGCTCCAGCGCAAGTGGAAAATGGCAAAGAGAGGAAAATGGCAGCAAAACTCGGCGGCAGTGGGTGGCAGTGGGTGATAAGGCCACCAATATCAGGGCCTTATAAGGAACATAGAAACACAATGAAGATATACAGGTTGTCAGGTACAGTATCCTTTCAATTGAACAAGGACGACAGCAGCATTTAAAGGTAACTCATCCATTGT
Organism: Pristiophorus japonicus; assembly: GCF_044704955.1. Classification (NCBI taxonomy): domain Eukaryota; kingdom Metazoa; phylum Chordata; class Chondrichthyes; family Pristiophoridae; genus Pristiophorus; species Pristiophorus japonicus. Next base: position 236,362,880 of record NC_091977.1, on the reverse strand, counting down.
ATTTGTGTTCCAATGTATATTCTTCAAAGAGGTACCTAATGCATGTGAAAATTAGCTGCCATTCTAATTGAAGCTCTTCATAGCAAATGCAGTACCTTATGTCATAACTTTTGACTCAATCATCAGGCTTGTAATAGTCTGGTGTAGTAAAATGTTCCCTTACAGCTTTTCACATTGACAGAAATATTACAAGGCAGACAAAAGAGATTCTTACAATTCCTCTCAGGATTTATGTCTAATGTTTAAACCACTGCTACCAATTCATGCTGTATTGATTTCTAATTTGTGCTGTCATGCAATTGTAATAGTTTGTCAATGCCTGCACTGGATTATTGGGATGTCTTTGATCAAGGACTAGCATTTTCTAAAATGGCAATTGATTCACTTTTAATTTAAATTTCATTTTTCCACAAGGCATAATCATATAAAAATGTCAATTGCAGTATACTCTATAGTGAAAACCATTTTAATCATTTGAGTATTGCATTCTTTGTGTAGCTTGTGGAATGTAGCAATGCATTTTATTTAATTTTCTCACTTATTTTAAATGCACAAAATCTCTAGATACTAAAATATTCAATTTTAATTACCTATTTATCAATTACAAATGACTTTCATTAATTTTAAATGATCCTTTTTTTGCATATTTGGAGTGATTCAGAAGCATGATTGCTATGATTAGATTATTCTCTTAATACACATGTCAATTTTCTCAATAAAAAATGCTGGAGGTTTTAAAAGTGATGTTGCTGTCAACAACAACAACTTGCATTTATAAACCACCTCTAACATAGTAAAATGTCTCAAGTCGCTTCAAATCAAAATTTGACACCGAGCCACATAAGGTTATATTAGGACAGGTGACAAAAAGCTTGATCAAAGAGATAGGTTTAAAGGGGCATCTTAAAGGAGGAGAGAGAGGTTGAAGGAATTCCAGAGCTTACGGCCCAGGCAACTGAAAGTACGGCCTCCAATGGTGGAGTGATGAAAATCGGGGCCAAACGGAGGAGGGGCACAAATATTTAAGTTGTAGGGCTGGAGGGGATTACAGAGATTGGGAGGGGCGAGAACATGGAGGGATTTGAAAACAAGGATGAGAATTTTAAAATTGAGGCATTGCTGGAACAGGAGCCAATGTAGGTCAGCGAGCACAGGGATGATGGGAGAACGGGACTTGGTATGAGTTAAGATAAGAGTTTTCGATAAGTTCAAATTTACGGAGGGTAAACTTGATCACAGAGAAAAAATTATAAATTATAGCGTTAATAGTTTAGTGTTGCTATCTTTACCAACAGTGAATCTGGAGGGTTATTTCAATCAACAACAACAACTTGCTTTTATATAGCACCTTTAACGAAGTACAGATCCAACGCATATCGGGAGCGAGGACATTTGCCAGGGCAAGATTGCAGTATTTACCTATATCTTGCCCAGCAAATGTCCTCAAAACTCTTGCGCCTGATAAAAGCAGATGCATAACCTACTGTTACAGGCGTAAGAGTTATAAAATACACAAAAACAGTTTAAAATAAAATTATAAAAACACATTTTATTGTTAACAACCCTCCCCACTATGGTAAGTTTATTTTAAACTATTATTAAAAAAACTTTTTTAAAAATCAGGATTTTTTTTTTAAATAGATAAATAACTTTAATTTAAATTAATAAAAATACGTTGTGTTTTTTTTCTATTTTTTTATTATTGGTTTTGTGTGTTTTGGGGGCTGTTTCTCATTCATAATTATGGGAACTCCAACTTACGGAGTCCCGACGTGCACGCGCTGTGACTTGCAGTCAGTGGAGGCCTCAGGAATAGGAACACGCGTGGGTGCAGCAGGATGTAAGTACGCATTTTTAAAAAGTTTTTTACCCGATCGCTCGCGAGAAGCAGCCGACCGGGATTTCTAGGCCAATATGTTTCAATGAGATCACCTATCATTCTTCTAAACTTCAGAGAGTATAGGTCCATTCTACTCAATTCGCGAATGTACAAGAGGCACAGAATTGGTGAGGAATCTCAGAGAGCTGTAGGGCAGGAGGAGTTTCATCATAGGCAGTCCCTCGAAATCGAGGAAGACTTGCTTTCACTCTAAAAGTGAGTTCTTCGGTGACTGAACAGTCCAACACGGGAATTACAGTCTCTGTCATAGGTGGGACAGACAGTTGTTGAAGGAAAGGGTGGGTGGGATTGGTTTGCCACACGTTCCTTCCGCTGCCTGCGCTTCTTTTCTTCATGCTCTCGGAGATGAGACTTGAGGTGCTCAGCACCCTCCCGGATCCACTTCCTCCACTTAGGGCAGTCTTTGGCCAGGGACTCCCAGGTATCGGTGGGGATGTTGCATTTTATCAAAAAGGGTTTGAGGGTGTCTTTGAAACGTTTCCTCTGCCCACCTCGGGCTCGCTTGCCGTGTAGGAGTTCCAAGTAGAGCGCTTGCTTTGGGAGTCTTGTGTCAGGCATGCAAACAATGTCGCCCGCCCAACGGAGCTGGTCGAGTGTGGTCAGTGCTTCGATGCTGGGGTTGTTGGCCTGATCGAGGATGCTAACATTGGTGCGTCTGTCCTTTCAGGATCTTGCAGAGACATCATTGGTGGTATTTCTCATGAGTCATCAGTGCGTATGCCCCAACACTCGATGCAATAGATGAGACCAATGAGGGTTTTTACTCCAGCTTCGAAAAATCCCTGTCCCGCGTTCCTAAGGACGACAAACTGATCCTCCTCGGCGACTTCAATGCCAGGATTGGCAAGGACACAGTCCTCTGGGGAGGAGTAATCATCAGAGAATAGGTAGGGAAAACCAATTCCAGTGGTAACCTGCTCCTGACAAAATGCCTAGAGCGTGACTTTATCATCACTAACACCTTGTTCCACCAGAGGGACAAATACAAGGCATCGTGGCAACACCCTCGCTCCAAAAACTGGCACTTGCTCGACTACGTCATTGTTCAAGCTAGGAATCGCAAGGATGTGCGCATCACCCGTGCCATGACAGGAGCTGATGACTGCTGGATGGACCACCACCTAATCCATTCCATCATCAACATTAACATAGCCCCAAAGCGGCGACGGCAGCAGAAGCAATGCCGCAAAAAAGTCAATGCTGGAGCACTCAAAGACCCAGCTAAGAGAGCCCTATGCAGCCAGTGCCTCACTGCTAACCTGGCGACCCTTGATGACCCCGAGACACAGAATGCCCACAGAGTGCTTGGTCTGCCCTCCAGGCCACCATAACCAGTGCCTGCGAAGAGAGACTCGGTCACTCAACCAGGAAACACCAGGACTGGTTTGATGAGAATGACCAGGAGATCCAAGAACTAATAAATCGCAAAGGCAAGGCATTTCTGAACGTAAAACAACAACCCAACTCGGGAGCAGCAAAGCAGCATTACAGACATCTTAAGGCCGAGGTTCAACAAAAAACCCGCGACCTAAAGAATAGATGGTGGGTGGAGAAAGCACAGGAGATTCAGCAGCTGGCCGACAGCCATGATGTGCGAGGATTCTTCACCATAGTCAAGGCCACCTACAGTCCAAACACCCAAGGCCCTACCCCACTGCTGGCCAAGAATGGGGAGACACTCATCAAGGACACTGGGGCAGTCAAGGCCCACTGGAAGGAGCACTTTGAAGATCTCCTTAACCGAGACTCTGCCTTTGACTCGAGTGTCCTCGACTCCATCCCACAGCATGCCACCCGCCACATCTCAGCAAAACCACAGCTCTGCAGAAGGAGTTTACAGAGATAAGGAGGGGCGAGGCCATGGAGGAATTTGAAAACAAGGATGTAGGTCTGCGAGCATATGGGTGATGGGTGAATGGGACTTGGTACAAGTTAGAAAATGGGCAGCAGACTTTTGGGTGAGTTCAAGTTTCTGGAGGCTGGAAGATGGGGGTCCAATCACTGCAAATTTTGACAATAAATAGATGACTGCAGGATTTTACCGACTGGGCTCAATTTTCCCTGGTCATTTGCTCTATTTTTATGGCGCGCGCCGTTTTTTTTGGTGTATTTATTTTTTTCCAAGTTTCTCCCTGCGATCTGCGCCGGCGTAACTGACTCAGTTACAATTTTTCTAGGCAAGTTTTTTTTAACGTCATTGGGGCATTCCCTCATGTCTGCGACACTTAATTTCAATTGTTCGCACTTTGGCCAATAATTTTTCCTGTTAGGTCGGTGTAACAGGCAATTCCCAAAACACCTTCTGGTGAGTTAAGAAAACCAGCGCACATTCACAAATCGGCACTGAAAGACGTCATTGTTTTAAAATCAAAGATTTTGGAGGGAGTCAAGAACACTGTCAAAATCAATAATAAAGTTCAACTTTGCTTTACCTGTCAACGTAGAAGTGTAAATTTGTTGGATTTCAGAAGTTTTCTCATTTTTTTACTCACTCACATGCCACCACTTGAAGCAGGGCTGGAGGGTCGTAGGTTTGGCCGGCAGAATCGGCCCCACGCCCGGACACAGCGGCTCGGGGCTCGGCTACAAAACAAGCCGTGGGGGGCGGAGGAGAGAGAGAGAGAGAGAGAAAGAGTGAGGTGCCGATCGGAAGGCTTAGCGCCTGGGGAGTAAGGTGCCTTCTGCACTAAAGACTGCAATGAGTGGGGGGCAGGGGGCGGGGGGGGGCAGGTGGATGGAGGGACAGGGAGAAGGGGAGCAGTCACAAGACTCCAATTAGTTAAGTGGGGGGGGAGAGAGGAGAAGTTACTAGACATTTCGGTGTAGTCCATCCATACAGACCTTGGGGAGAGAGGGAACTGCGAACCTGTCCAGCCTGTCTGCTTTCCTACCACTTTGTGCTTCTTTCAAAGGTTTAAGTATGGGGTCAATGCTACACGTTGCACGAGCCACCAACATCATGGTGCTATATAGGAGACAATTGATTCAACTTGATCACATCAGGAACATCAGAGTCCGTAGGGTGCTGGGCAGAAGGCCTTAGCCACCTCGGGTATATCGAGACAGGCGTTCGTACCACCACCTGAGTGATGCAGACTGTGTCAGAAGGCTCTCAAAGAAGTTGTAAGTGAGATCTGTGAGTTGGTGAAAGCAGACCAGCAACCAAGAAGCATCATGAGGACTGTTTTCTCTGTTAAAGTGAAGGTTACAGCTGCACTTTCATTCTATGCCTCCGGCTCATTTTAAGCTGCAACTGGGGATATGTGCACCATATCTCAACATGCAACACATGTTGTTATATATGTATACTTGTATTTACTCTGTACAGCCAGAGGGCTCATCCCCTGCAGTCCCAAGGGATCCCATAATTCCTTGGGAGCACAGGTATTTAAGGAAGCTTCACAGGTTGGAGAGGCACTCTGGAAACCTGCAATAAAAGACTAAGGTCACACTTTGAGCTCACAGTGTTTAGTCTGACTCTTTCTCCATACACAACAACTGGCGACGAGAGACAGATAGCAAACCCAAAGATGCAGAGAACAGTGAGCATCCTGGAGAAATTCTCGGAGGGAGATAATTGGGAAACTTTTTTGGAGCAACTCGACCAATACTTCGTGGCTAATGAGCTAGATGAGGAAGAGAGCGTTGCCAAATGCAGGGCGATGCTCCTCACTGTCTGTGGGGCACCAACGTATGGCCTCATGAAGAATCTGCTCACTCCAGTGAAACCCACGGAGAAATCGTATGACAATTTGTGCACACTGGTCCGAGAGCACTTGAACCTGAAGGAAAGCGTTCTGATGGCGAGGTACCGGTTCTACACCTACAAAAGGTCTGAAGACCAGGAAGTGGCGAGTTATGTCGCCGGGCTAAGACGCTTGCAGGACATTGTGAATTTGAAGGACATTTAGAGCACATGTTCAGAGACTTTTTCGTACTTGGCATTGGCCAGGAAACCATACTTCACAAACTTTTGACTGTAGAGACCACAACCTTCAGTAAGGCCATAGCGATAGCCCAGGCATTCATTGCCACCAGTGACATTATGAAGCAAATCTCTCAGCATAAAAGTGCTGCCACAAGTACTGTGAACAAAGTGATGTTGTTTTCAAATCGTAACATACAGGGCAGGTCACACATACCTGCAGCTACACGTCCGCAGATGTCTTGGAGTCCACCATCAAGGGTGATGAATGCAAGGCCATTAACACCTTGTTGGCAGTGCGGGGGTGATCATCATTTCCATTCATGCCGATTGAAAGAATACGTTTTCAAAGGCTGTGGAACAATGGTACACCACCAATGAGTGTGCAGGCGAGCTGCAAAGCCTGTTAAACCTGCAAACCACCATGTTGCAGAGGAGGACAGATCCACGGAGGATCACGACGAACCAGAGTCTCAGATCGAGGAGGCAGACATGGGGTGCACACAGTCACCATGAATTGCCCCCCGATAATGCTGAATGTTGAACGAAATGGACTCCCAATGTTAATGGAGCTGGACAAGGGCGCGAGCCAGTCCATCATCGGCAAAAGGACTTTCAAAAGGTTGTGGTGCAACAAGGCCTCAAGGCAAGTCTTAACTCCAATTCGCACGAAACTAAGAACTTACACGAAAGAAGTGATTCCTGTATCGGCAGTGCTACCGTAAAGGTCTCCTACGATGGAGCGGTGCACAAACTACCACTCTGGGTGGTACTGGGAGATGGCCCCATGCTACTCGGCAGGAGCTGGCTGGGAAAGATATGCTGGAACGTCCGAGCACTATCGCCTGCTGACGACACTTTGTGTGCCCAGGTCTTAAACAAATTTCTTTTGCTGTTCGAACCAGGCATCAGGAAATTCCAAGCAGCAAAAGTGCAGATCCATCTAATTCTGGGAGCGTGACCCATCCATCACAAGGCGAGAGCAGTACCGTACATGATGAGAAAAAGGGTAGAGATCAAGCTAGACCGGCTGCAAAGAGAGGGCATCATTTCCCCGATCGTGTTCAACGAGTGGGCCAGTCTTATCGTCCCAGTCCTCAATGGAGACGGCACCGTCAGAATCTATGGCGATTACAAGATAACTATCAATCATTTCTCCCTGCAGGACCAATACCCTCTACCAAAGGTCGACGACCTCTTTACAACGCTAGCGGGAGGAAAGACTTTCACAAAGCCGGACCTGACTTCAGCCGACATGACGCAGGAACTGGAGGAATCATTGAAAGCCCTCACCTGCATCAACACGCACAAAGGTCTTTTCGTTTATAACAGATACCCATTTGAAATCCGATTGGCAGTGTCGATATTCCAGAGAAACATGGAAAGTTTACTGAAGTTGGTCCCGCACACCGTAGTCTTCCAGGACGACATCTTGGCCACCGGTCGGAACACAGTCGAGCATCTGCAGAACCTGGAGGAGGTTCTTAGTCGACTCAACTGCGTGGGGCTCAGGTTAAAATGTTCAAAGTGCGTTTTTCTGGCACCTGAAGTGGAGTTCTTGGGAAGGAGGTTTGCAGCGGACGGCATCAGGCCCACCAATGTGAAGACAGAGGCAAGCGAGATCGCACCGAGGCTGCGGTCGTTTCTGGGACTCCTGAACTACTTTGGTAACTTCTTACCGGGTCTCAGCACGCTGTTAGAACCACTGCATGTCTTACTATGAAAAGGGGGTGAATGGGTTTGGGGCAAAAGCCAAGAAAATGCCTTTGTAAAAGCGAGAAAATTGTTATGCTCCAACAAATTGCTTGTGTTGTATGATCCATGTAAGCATTTGGTCTAGCATGTGATGCGTCGTCATATGGTGTCGGGTGTGTATTGCAACAAGCTAATGATTGCAGGAAACTGCAATCGGTTGCTTATGCATCCAGGAGTCTGTCTAAGGCTGAGAGAGCCTACAGCATGATTGACAAAGAAGTGTTAGCGTGTGTCTATGGGGTAAAGAAAATGCATCAATACCTGTTTGGGCTAAAATTTGAATTGGAAACTGATCATAAGCCACTTAGATCCCTATTCTCCGAGAGTAAAGGGATAAATACTAACGCATCGGCCCGCATCCAGAGATGGGCGCTCATGCTGTCCGCAAACAACTACGCCATCCGCCACAGGCCAGGCACAGAAAACTGCGCCGATGCTCTCCGTAGGCTGCTACTGTCCACCAAGGGGGTGGAAATGGCGCAGTCCACAGATCTAGTCATGGTTATGGAAGCATTTGAGAATGAGCAATCACCCGTCACTGCCCGGCAGATCAAAACCTGGACAAGCCAGGACCCCTTACTATCTCTAGTCAAAAGCTGTGTGCTTCACGGGAGCTGGTCCAGTGTCCCAGTGGAAATTCAGGAAGAGACAAAGCCGTTCCAGCAGCGCAAAGATGAAATGTCTCGACAGGCAGACTGTCTTCTGTGGAGCAATCGAGTAGTGGTCCCCAAGAAGGGCAGAGAAACCTTCATCAATGACTTCCACAGTACCCACCAGACATCGTAATGATGAAAGCGATAGCCAGATCCCACGTGTGGTGGCCCGGTATCGATGCGGACTTAGAGTCCTGTGTTCACAGATGTATTACATGCTCACAGTTAAGCAATGTACCCAGGGAGGCGCTGCTAACTTTATGGTCTTGGCCCTCAAAACCGTAACGGGATCAAACATGTCACGTCCGTTTAAACCAGCGCCCAATGGTCAGGCAGGGAGAGCAGTGCAAACCATCAAGCAAGGTTTGAAGAGGGTACCTGAAGGCTCACTGCAGACTTGCCTATCCCGAGTCCTGCTTAGCTACCGCACGAGACCCCACTCACTCACTGGGATCCCACCTGCTGAACTGCTCATGAAAAGAGCACTTAAGACAAGGCTCGCATTAGTTCACCCTGATCTACATGAACAGGTAGAGAGCAGGCAGCTTCCACAAAGTGCATACCATGATAGCGCAAATGTGTCACGCAAGATTGAAATCAATGATCCTGTTTTTGTATTAAATTATGGACAAGGTCCCAAGTGGCTTCCCGGCACTGTCGTGGCCAAAGAGGGGAGCAGGTTGTTTTGGGTCAAACTTTCAAATGGACTCATTCACCGGAAACACTTGGACCAAATCAAACTCAGATTCACGAACTATCCTGAGCAACCCACCTTGGACCCGACCTTTTTGGATCCCCCAACATACACACCAGTGGCAACTGGCACCACGGTTCTCCACGAAGCAGAACCCATCATCCACAACAGCCCAGCAGGGCCCAATACACCAGGCAGCTCAGCTAAATGATTCAACAACACCAGCTTTCACACCGAGACGATCAACCAGGGCAAGAAGGGCCCCAGATTGACTCGCATTGTAAATAGTAACACTATTGACTTTGGAGGGAGAATGTTGTTATTTATGTATACTTGTATTTACTTTGTACAGCCACCAGAGGGCTTATCCCCTGGAGTCCCAAGGGATCCCATAATCCCTTGGGAACACAGGTATTTAAGGAGGCTTCACAGGTTGGAGAGGCACTCTGGAGACCTGCAATAAAAAACTAAGGTCACACTTTACTTTGAGCTCATAGTGTTCAGTCTGACTATTTCTCCATACACAACACATGTCTCCATTCGCTAGATGGCGGCTGCACTGTATGCGCATAGGAATGACTTCATAAAGTTTCCCATGACTGCCCAAGCAATCCATGACAAGGCTGTGGGCTTCTCCAATGTTGATAGCTTCCCAAAGGTACAGGGCTGCATTGATTTTACCCACATTGCCTTGCGAGCACCTTTGGAGGATTCCGAGATGTACAGGAACAGAAAGGACTTACACTTCATTAATGTGCAGCTCGTGTGTGACGACATGCATCATATCATGTCAGTCGATGCAAGATACCCTGGCAGCACCCATGATGTGTTCATCCTAAGCGACAGCGTTATATGTACCATGTTTCAGCAGCAGCAGCCAGAAGGGCGACGCTGGTTACTGGGAGACAAAGCCACCTGGCTCATGACGCCCCTAAGCGTAACCCGGACGGAAGCTGACGGTGAATACATGTCGCACATTGCGACGCGCAGCTTCATAGAGAGAACCATTGGCATATTGAAACAGCATTTCTGATGCCTGGACCATTCCGGGAGCGACTTGCTGTATTCCCCTGAGATTGTCGGTCAGTTCACTGTTGTGTGCTGCATGCTGCATAATTTAACCATCATGAGTCAGCAGCAGCTGGTAGTGGAAGACCCACCTGCGGTGAGAGTGGCTGATGATAATGATGTGGAAGATGCAGGTGACGAGCTGGAGGAGGAGGAGGAGGAGGACGACAAGGATGAGGAAGCCATGCACGTGCCTGAGGCCGGAGCATGACGGCAGAGGAGGGCGGGCCATCGTGCTCCTTTAATGATTACTTGAGCCTTGCACCAGCAGCTCATCCTTGAACGCTTTACTGATGGCTGATGGCTCAGCGACAACTATTCCACATGGACATGTTTAGTGTTTGGAGTTGTTCCGTAATGTTCTGTTGTGTTAATGGAACATGATTCAGTTTTCATTTAAAATATATTTTATTCAAAAGTTTATAATGTACTTAACTTAACTTTAATGAAAGTATTCTTACATCAAACTATACTTTAAGATCACTCTTTAAGATCATTTAAAAACTTCAAGATCACTTATAAACTTGTAAATTTACATAACTTAAAAAATCTTTTAATTTGAGAACAGTTACAACAGCAACAACAATAATAATAATAACAACAGTGGCAGCAAAGAAAGGCTGCACCCATCTCTCTTCCCCCTTATTCTAAGACTACCCACTGCCCCTGCCCGCAGGCCGTGGCGCAGTGTTTCTGGGCTTGATACCAAGCTTTTTCTTGCTAACATCTTGGGTACTGCGCACCTCTTGAGGGTGGGGGGCGTCGGTGTCAGGCGGCAAGTTGGAGGGCCAAGCTTTTGGGCTCTTCAGAGGCTGGTGTGGGGATTGGAGTGGGAGTGACAGTTGATTCCATCAATGGGCACGGGGTCTGGGCATGTTCCCTTATTGCAGCAGCTAACTCCCACATACCGTCCCTCATGCGCCCTGACAGTGTCTCAACGACCTGCAACATTCCCTCCCTCATTTTGAGCAAAACTGTCTGAACTACCTACAACATGTCCTCCCTGATGGTCAGAGGTTTGCACTACCTCTGACATTCCCTCTCTCATTTTGAGCAAAACTGTCTGAACTACCTACAACATTCCCTCCCTCATGGCCACTATTCCCTCACTCATGGTCCCGGATATCATTCCCATTTCTCATGTCATTGTTGTTACTTCTCCTGACAGACCCACTACATCACCACTCATCCCACTGATGGCATCCTGGAGTGATCGGGTAAGGTCAATGCTCTTCACACTCAATGACATCATCTGAACCACATCTGTTAAACCCTGCACCTCAGGAGAGTGTGGTCGAGCTCTCCTTCCCCTCCTCCCCACGGGTGTGGCTCGCACCCCACCACTGGGACCTACAGCCTGGGACGGTGGGGCCCTGGGTGTGCCTCTCTGCACCACACCACTGGGACCAGCAACTTCGGAAGGTTTGAAACCATGGAATGCCCCACCAATACTCAAACCAGTTACGGAAGGGGCTGTCACCTCAGTGAGCGGCACCTCCTCAAAAATCAGTACAACAGTGGGAGCTCTATCCGCTCCCCCTCCCCTTCATCCCCATGTTGGTCTGAAGGGTTGGATTGGAAGATGTTCTCCTCTTCAGGATCGCCCGTGTCTAAATCTTCTTCTGCAGTGTCAGGGTTGGCCTCAAGTTCTGAAAAATATATCAGAACAGTCAACTGGTTAGCAGCAGAGGAGTGGGCAGGGTTTGTGACATGAGTAGGCTCACACATCTCGGGCCAGGCAGCAGGCTGATTTGAAGGACCATGATGAATTTGCAGGACTTACCCTCTCCCTCGAGTGTGGGCCCAGCTTGTGCAGTACTGATGACTTTTTTCCAGGAAGGACCCATCAAAGCAGCGACCCTCTCTTCCAAGGGGTGCAGATTTGCCGGGCCTCCTCCTCTTCAAGTTCTTTCCTTTTTGTTGTGTGCCATCTTCCTCTGCAAAGATGAAAATGCAACTTTTTAGAGAGGGTGTCTTTCTGCTGGGTGGGACATATACAGCTGGTCACATTTACAATTGCATTGAATAAATGAAAATATTACTTACACTAACTACTTGACCAAGGTCCTGCTACTTTTTGCACTGGCCTCCAGATCTCGTGGTGGTCACCATTGCACAGTAATCTTCTGAAACTTGGATTCCAGCATTTCTTCATTTCTTTGGGTGGAACTTTTATGTGACCTCTGCTGGTGTCCAGCTCCTGCTATCTGTTCTCAATCACAGTAACTAGTGCCTCCACTTCATCCGGATAAGAAATTCTTGGTCCTTGCACCGCGTTGCATCTTGTATTGCTGCAGCTGCGATTTTTCCAGTGCTCTCACACAGCACTCAACGTTCTTACACACATAACTGGCTCTTTAAAAATGTCCGATTGCCGAACCCGAGCTGTACCGAGCTGTCCATTGGAATGATGTGACTTTTTTTCCGTGTATGCGCAGAAGTTGCAGCTTCATTTTTCAACGCAGACAGCATGCTCCAACCCCGAGGCGACTGAATATGCTGCGCGGCGCCAAATTCCAATTATACATCGGGGAAACTTTGGCAAATTATTTCTGCCGCATTTCTGGTCTCGAAAAATGGGCCTAACTCTGGCAATACGCCAGAAAACGGGCTTGGGGAAAATTGAGCGCATTGAGTGGAGGAGACACAGCTTTTTAATTTCATAACTCCCTACTGGAGTAAGCTTAGCTGCAATTAAATTCACTGTAACTTTCATTTGTCTTCTAAGACAGAGAGAGCAACCAAGTGAACTGATTGTAAGTTGATAATTATGTGCATTACCAGAGGGACAGGATGTCAACAGTGGCTTTGTTTCCTGGTTGGTCTTGATTGATAGCATTACTTGAACTCTGTTAATAGGAATCATTATTCAGATGTCAAAAAATTCAAATTATAAAAACTTAATGGGAAATAAATGATCTAAGCCCACTGGTGAGGAATCTACATTCCGACATGAATATTACACATGTGTGGATGGGAACCTTTTGAACTTGTCTATGATATCTCGAAGGACTTTGTCTCGTTTCTCGAGGCATCTATCTAACATCCATTGTGATTATACTTCAGGCAAAGGTAATGTAACTGCTTCATTTAATAATTATAACAGAGCGACATTAACTTCGTATCCACTTACTCTAACTAAACGATGCATATAACATGACACAGGCAGGAGGGTTGATAATGGTAATATAAAGCTTGGAGAGTACAGTATTGTGTTGAGGAAGAACACTGTGTTTCGTGGTGAGACTATTTCAGGAGTGCACCTCACTATGCATGTTAATGTAAAGGCTGAGACATTATGGGTAATCCATTAACAGACATTAAAATTCTTCTCAGTAGCATTGTGCTAGCGAAGGAAAACTCCAGGTGTAATGCCTGAAATATCTTGGGCTAGAAATTTAGCTCCATAGCGTCTGATTTTTCGGCGCTACCGATGCCGTTTAGTAAAAAAAATGGCGTCCACACCGAGCGCGCACACTCATGGTACGTGCTGTGCCGAACACCATCTTGGTGAGGACAGTAGGGTAGGCGTTAGGAACATACGCTGGAAATATGTTAAGTGTGCAGATCATGATGTCAATCAGCGTGCAATCATGATTTGATGCCAGCACTGCATTTTTCACCTTCAACGCTAGAGCTAACGCCCTGTCTTAACCTTGCACAGCTGAACATGCATTCAGCAGCAGCAAGGACCTCCCAGCAACGATATTTAAAGGATCAGCAACCACTCTAAGGTTAGTTACTGATTAATTTCTACTGGCTCTGTGTATGTTTGTGCAAGTGCTTGGAGCCTTCTAGAGTTGTTTAAAGTTGGTGAGGTTACAGGGAGTACAGAAGGCCTTGCTTCTGACAGAGGGTTCTGGTCAGACCATTTGCTCTCAGTCATGGGTGCTTTAGTTATCATCCCCCTTGGCCTGCAGCGTGACAGGGAGATGGAGTAGAGACAGCAAAGAATAGGAAAAGTTGCTTGCAGAGGAGGAGGAGGGGGAGATGGGCTCTTAGCAAGAGGTCTTACCCACCTAGGGTCTTCCAAGAGCAATTCTCTTACCTCAACCTGAGCCAGGAGCAGTGTGTGAGGCGTCTGTGCTTTACAGAACACTGTTAGCTCTTGCAACCAGACCTGCAGCCTTATACCAGGGTAGCCACAAAGGTTACCGCTCGGTGAATGTGCAGTTGGTGTGCACAGGATGCTCAGCACATCATGATGGTGAATGCCCGATATCCTGGCAACAGTCATGATGCTGTTATTCCGCAGCAATCCACTGTTCCCTCAGTCTTTGAGCCACCACGATAAACCAGAGGGTAGCTACTGGGCAACAAGGGCTATCCACTGACCACCCGGCTCATGATTCCACTGAGGAACTGTTATGTATGTAACCCTTGGCAACCTGTATCACACCACCACCCAAGGGCCTATCTGTTGGTCCCAAGGGATCCCAGCATCCCTAGGGAGCACTGTATATAAGCAGGTCTCCCACACTGTACCGACACTCTGGAGTCTAATTAAAGGAGCTAAGGTCACACTTACTCATTGCATACAGTACTTAGTTTCATCCTTTACCCAGGAAGTGGCGAGCTACTTCGCCGAACTAAGGTGCCTTGCAGGACATTGCGAATTTGATGGATTCCTTGAACAAATGTAAAGAGACTTTTTTGTGCTTGGCATTGGCCATGAGGTAATCCTTCACAAACTATTGACTGTTGAAACACCGAATCTGAACAAAGCCATAACGATAGCCCAGGCATTTATGTCCACCAGCGATAACACCAAACAAATTTCTCACCCATAAGCCGCTCATATCGCTATTCTCAGAGAGCAAAGGGATTAACACCAATGCCTCTACCTGCATCCAAGGATGGGCACTCACGCTGTCGGCATACAACTATGTAATCCGTCACAGACCGGGCACAGAGAACTGCGCTAATGCTCTCAGTCGGCTACCATTGCCCACCACCAGGGTTGAAATGGCACAGCCTATAGACTTGCTCATGGTGATGGATGCATTCGAAAACAAAAAGTCACCCATTACTGCCGGTCAGATCAGGACCTGGACCAACCAGGATCCTTTACTGTCCCTGGTAAAAAAACTGCGTCCTCTATGGGAGCTGGTCCAGCATCCCAGTGGAGATGCAGGAAGAGATCAAGCCGTTCCACAGGCGCAAAGACGAAATGTCCTTACAGACAGACTGTCTTTTGTGGGGAAATCGCGTGGTCTTGCCCAAGAAAGGCAGAGAAACGTTCATACGCAACCTACACAGCACCCACCCAGGCATAGTAATGATGAAAGCCATAGCCAGATCCCATGTGTGGTGGCCCAGCATCGACTCAGATTTGGAGTCATGCATGCGCCCAACTGAGCAATGCACCCATAGAGGCATCGCTAAGTTTGGGGTCGTGGTCTAGGATCCACGTTGACTATGCGGGCCCATTTCTAGGCAGAATGTTCTTGGTTGTTGTGGATGCTCATTCAAAATGGATTGAATGTGTAATAATGTCTGTAAGCATGTCCACCATCACCATCACAAGCCTACGAGCCATGTTTGCCACACACGGCTTGCCTGATATTCTAGTCAGCGACAATGGGTCATGTTTCACCAGTGCTGAATTCAAGGAATTCATGACCCGCAATGGGATCAAGCACGTCACATCTGACCCGTTCAAGCCCACATCCAACGACCAGGCAGAACGGGCAGTTCAAACCATCAAGCAAAGCTTGAAACGCATGTTGGAAGGCTCTCTACAGACCCGACTGTCCCGAGTTCTGCTCAGTTACCGCACCAGACCCCACTCGTTCACTGGGGTTCCCTCAGCTGAGCTGCTCATGAAAAGGGTGCTCAAAACAAGGCTCTCTCTTGTCCACCCTGACCTCCATGATCACGTCGAGGGCAGGCGGCATCAACAAAGCATGTATCATGATCGCACAAGCTTGTCACACGATATCATCATCATCATAGGCAGTCCCTCAGAATCGAGGAACACTTGCTTCCACTCCCAAAGTGAGTTCTTTGATGGTTGAACAGTCCGATACGAGAGCCACAGATCCTGTTACAAGTGGGACAGACATTGGTCGAGGGAAGGGGTGGGTGGGGCTGTTTTGCCGCGCACTCTTTCCGCTGCCTGCGCTTGTCCTCTTCACGCTCTTTGCGTTGAGACTCGAAGAGCTCAACGCCCTCCCGGATGTACTTTCTCTACCTTGAGCGGTCTTCAGCCAGGGTCTCCCAGGTGTCAGTGGTGATGTCGCACTTTACCAGGGAGACTTTGAGGGTATCCTTATAACGTTTCCGCTGCCCACCTTTGGCTCGTTTACCATGAAGGAGCTCCGCATAAAGCATTTGCTTCGGGAGTCTCGTATCTGGCATGCGTACTATGTGGCCTGCCCAGCGAAGCTGATCGAGTGTGGTCAGTGCTTCAATACTGGGGATGGTGGATTGGACGAGGACACTGATGTTCGTCCGCCTGTCCTCCCAGGGGATTTGCAGCATCTTGCAGAGACATCGTTGGTGATATATCTCCAGCGACTTGAGGTGCCTTCTGTTGTGTCTGGAGAAAGAGTCAGACTGAACACTGTGAGCTCAAAGTAAAGTGTGACCTTAGTCTTTTATTGCAGGTCTCCAGAGTACCTCTCCAACCTATGAAGCCTTCTTAAATATCTGTGCACTCAAGGGATATTGGGATCTCTTCGAACTCCGGGGAATGAGCCCTCTGGTGGCTGTACAGAGTAAATACAAGTCCACATATATAACAACACTTCCCCGCCAAAGTCAATAGTGTAACTATTTACAATGTGAGTCGATCTGGGTCCCTTTTTGCCCTGGTTGATCGACTTGGTGTGAAAGCTGGTGTTGTTGAATCATTTGTTGGGCCCTCGCTGAGCTGCTGTGCAGCTGGCCTTGCTGGGCTGCCTAGTGTTTTGGGCCCTGTAGGGCTGCTGTGGATGATGGGTTCTGCTTCGTGATCAACCGTGGTGCCGGTTGCCACTGGTGTGTATGTTGGGGGATCCAAAAAGGTAGGATCCAAGGTGGGTTGCTCAAGGTAGTCCGTGAATCTGAGTTTGATTTGGTCCAAGTGTTTCTAGTGAATGAGTCAATTTGAAAGTTTGACCCGAAACACCCTGCTTCCCTCTTTGGCCACGACAGTGCCGGGAAGCCACTTGGGACCTTGTCCATAATTTAATACAAAAACAGGATCATTGACTTCAATCTCGCTTGACACATTTGCGCTATCATGGTAAGCACTTTGTTGAAGCCGCCTGCTCTCTATCTGTTCATGTAGATCAGGATGAACTAATGAGAGCCTTACCTTAAGTGCTCTTTTCATGAGCAGTTCAGCAGCTGGAATCCCAGTGAGTGAGTGGGGTCTTGTGCGGTAACTAAGCAGGACTAGGGATAGGCGAGTCTGCAGTGAGCCTTCAGTTACCCTTTTCAAGACTTGCTTGATGGTTTGCACTGCTCTCTCTACCTGACCATTGGACGGTGATAGATATGACATGTGTGTCCCGTTGCGGGTCATGAATTCTTCGAACTCAGCACTGGTAAAGCATGGACCGTTGTCGCTCACCAGGCTATCAGGTAAGCCGTGTGTGGCAAACATGGCCTGCAGGCTTTCAGTGGTGGCAGCGGACGTGCTAGCCGACATTATCTCACATTTAATCCACTTGGAGTATGCGTCTACAACCACAAGGAACATTTTACCCAAGAATGGGCCTGCATAGTCAACGTGTACCCTAGACCACGGTTTGGAGGGCCAAGACCATAAACTTAGCGGCGCCTCTCTGGGTACATTGCTTAACTACGAGCATGTATTACATCTGTGAACGCGGGACTCTAAGTCCGCATCAATACCGGGCCACCACACGTGGGATCTGGCTATCGCTTTCATCATGGGTGGGTACTGTGGAGATCATTGATGAAGGTGTCTCTGCCCTTCTTTGGGACCAATACTCGATTGTCCCACAGAAGGCAGTCTGCCTGTATAGACATTTCATCTTTGCGCCGCGGGAACAGCTTTATCTCTTCCTGCATTTCCACTGGGATACTGGACCAGCTCCCGTGAAGCACACAGCTTTTGACTAGAGATAATAAGGAGTCCTAGCTTGTCCAGGTTTTCATCTGCTGGGCAGTGACGGGTGATTGCTCATGCTCAAATGCTTCCATAACCATGGCTAGATCTGCAGGTTGCGCCATTTCCACACCCGTGGTGGGCAATGGCAGCCTACTGAGAGCATCGGCGCAGTTTTCTGTGCCTGGCCTGTGGCGGATGGTGTAGTTTCTGCAGACAACGTGAGCACCCATCTCTGGATGCGGACCGATGCGTTGGTATTTATCCCTTTACTCTCGGAAAACAGAGATATAAGTGGCTTATGGTCAGTTTCCAATTCGAATTTTAGCCCAAACAGGTATTGATGCATTTTCTTTACCCTATAAACACATACTAACGCTTCTTTTTCAATCATGCTGTAGGCTCTCTCGGCCTTAGACAGACTCCTGGATGCATAAGCAACCGGTTGCAGTTTCCCCAAATCATGAGCTTGTTGCAATACACACCCGACGCCATGTGACAATTTTCTAGTTTTTACAAAGGCATTTTCTTGGCTTTTGCCCCAAACCATTCGCCCCCTTTTCATAGTAAGACATGTAGTGGTTCTAGCAGGGTGCTAAGACCTGGTAAGAAGTTACCAAAGTAGTTCAAGAGTCCCAAAAACGACCGCAGCTCCGTCACGTTCTGTGGCCTCGGTGCGTTCTCGATTGCTTCCGTCTTTGTGTTGGTGAGACTGATGCCGTCCACCGCAATCCTCCTTCCCAGGAACTCCACTTCAGGCAGCAGGAAAACGCACTTCGAGTGTTTTAACCTGAGCCCCACGAGGTTGAGTCGACTAAGAACCTCCTCCAGTTTTCTGCAGGTGTTCGACTGTGTTCCGAACTGCGACCAAGATGTCGTCCTTGTCATGTATTCAACTGTCATTGTAACCCATGTATAAACTGACCTAAGTTGTACACTGTGAGAACACTGACCACTAGGTGGTGAACTTGTGGGAGACACTCCTAACCTGGACTTTCAGGTATAAAAGGGGAAGCTCCACCCACCTTCTTCACTTCAGTGCTGGCTAATAAAGGTTACTGGTCACAGAGTGACATCCTCTCAAGTATGGACCTCGTGTACATTTGTACTGTATAGTAAAGACCTATTAGTCCTGGAAGATCACGGTGTATGGGACCGACTTCAGTAAACTTTCCTTGTTTCTCTGGCATATCGCCGCCGCTGATCGGATTCCAAACAGGCATCTGTTATAAACAAAAAGACCTTTGTGCGTGTTGATGCAGGTGAGGGCCTTCGATGATTCCTCCAGTTCCTGCGTCATGTAGGCTGAAGTCAGATCCAGCTTCGTGAATGTCTTTCCTCCCGCCAGCATTACAAAGAGATCGTCGGTTTTTGGAAGTGGGTATTGGTCCTGCAGGGAGAAACGTTTGATAGTTACTTTGTAATCGCCACAGATTCTGACAGTGCCGTCTCCCTTGAGGACTGGGACAATTGGACTGGCCCACTCGCTGAACTCGATCGGTGAAATGATGTCCTCTCGTTGCAGTCGGTCTAGCTCAATCTCTACCCTTTCTCTCATCATGTACAGTGCTGCTCTCGCCTTGTGATGGATGGGTCGCGCCCCCGGAATTAGATGGATCTGCATTTTTCCTCCTTGGAATTTCCCGATGCCTGGTTCGAACAGCAAAGGAAATTTGTTTAAAACCTGGGCACATGAAGTTTCATCAGTGGGCGATAGCGCTCGGATGTCGTCCCAGCTCCAGCGTATCTTTCCCAGCCAGCTCCTGCCGAGCAGCGTGGGACCATCGCCCGGTACCACCCAGAGTGGTAGCTTGTGCACCATTCCATCGTAGGTAGGACTGCCGATTACAGGAATAATTTCTTTCGTGTAAGTTCTTAGTCTCGTGCGAACTGGTGTTAAGACTGGCCTTGAGGCCTTGTTGCACCACAACCTTTCGAAAGTCTTTTTGCCCATGATGGACTGGTTCGCGCCCGTGTCCAACTCTATTGACACCAGGAGTCCATTTCGTTCAACATTCAGCATTATTGGTGGACAATTCGTGGTGAATGTGTGCTCCCCATGTACCTCTAACTCTTCTATCTGAGGCTCTGGTTCGTAGTGATCCTCCGTGGATCTGTCCTCCTCTGCAACTTGGTGGTTAGCAGATTTAACAGGCTTAGCAGCCCTTGCAAACGTATCGTTTCAATCGGCATGAATGGAAACGATGATCCCCCCGCAGTGCCAACATGGTGTTAATGGCCTTGCATTCATCACCCTTGATGGTGGACTCTGAGACATCTGCAGATGTATAGCTGCAGGTATGTGTGACCTGCCCTGTACGTTACGATTCGAAAACAACATCACTTTGTTCACAGTACTTGTAGCAGCACTTGTGTGCTGAGAGATTTGCTTCGTATTGTCACTGGTGGCAATGAATGCCTGGGCTATCGCTATGGCCTTATTCAAAGTTGGGGTCTCGACAGTCAAGAGTTTGCAAAATATGATTTTGTGGCCATTGCCAAGTACGAAAAAGTCTCTGAGCATGTGCTCCAAATTCCTTCAAATTCGCAATGTCCTGCAAGGTGTCTCAGCTCGGCGACATAACTCGCCACTTCCTGGCCTTCAGACCTTTTGTCGGTGTAGAACCGGTACCTCGCCATCAGAGCGCTTTCCTTCAGGTTCAAGTGCTCTCGGAACAGTGTGCACAAATCATCGTACGATTTCTCTGTGGGTTTCGCTGAAGTGAGCAGATTCTTCATGAGGCCATACGTTGGTGCCCCACAGACAGTGAGGAGGATCACTCTATGTTTGGCAACGCTCTCTTCCCCATCTAGCTCATTGGCCATGAAGTATTGGTCAAGTTACTCCACAAAAGTTTCCCAATCATCTCCCTCCGAAAATTTCTCCAGGATGCCCACTGCTCTCTGCATCTTTGGGTTCGCTATCTGTATCTCGTCGCCAGTTGTTGTGTGTGGAGAAAGAGTCAGACTGAACACTGTCAGCTCAAAGTAAAGTGTGACCGTAGTCTTTTATTGCAGGTCTCCAGACTGCCTCTCCAACCTGTGAAGCCTTCTTAAATACCTGTGCTCCCAAGGGATTATGGGATCCTTTGGGACTCCGGAGAATGAGCCCTCTGGTGGCTGCACAGAGTAAATACAAGTCCACATATATAACACCTTTTATACATCACCCAAGCCTCAGATCCATACAGGAGGGCGGGTATGACTACAGCCCTGTAGACCAGGAGCTTGATGGTAGATTTGAGAACACTCTTCTCCCCAGACAGCCGAAGGCTGCACTGGTGCACTGGAGGTGATGTTGAATCTCCGCATCAATGTCTGCCTTTGTTGATAAGAGGCTCCCGAGGTATGAGAAGTGGTCCACGTTGTCGAGGGCGGAGCCGTGAATCTTGATGATTGGAGGGCCGTGCTGTGCGGCGGTGACAGGCTGGTGGAGGACCTTTGTCTTATGGATGTTAAGCATAAGGCCCATGCTTTCATATGCCTCAGTGAACTATATCCTGGAGTTCAGCCTCAGACGCAGGCGCGTCCTCATACTGCAGCTCAATGACAGAGGTTGGTGTGATCTTGGACCTGGCCTGGAGGCGGCATAGGTTAAACAGCTTCCCACTGGTTCTGTAGTTTAGTTCCATTCCAGCGGTGAGCTTGCTGATTGTGAGGTGGAGCATGGCGGCGAGGAAGATTGAGAAGATGTTTGGAGCTATGACGCAGCCCTGTTTGACCCCGGGTCCGGACGTGGATTGGGTCTGTAATGGATCCGTTTGTAAGGATCACGGCCTGCATGTCTTCGTGAAGCAGACAAAGGATGTTGACAAACTTTTGGGGGCATCCAAAACGGAGGAGAACGCTCCATAGACCCTCACGGTTGACAGTGTCAAATGCCTTTGTAAGATCGCAATATTGTGGTCAATGACCCTATGTTTGTACTCAATTATAGACATGATCCCAAATGGCTCGCTGGCACGGTCATAGCCAAAGAAAGGAGTAGGGTGTTTCAAGTCAAATTGGCCAATGGACTAATGTCCAGAAAGCATTTGGACCAAACCAAATTGCGGTTCACTAACAGCTACGAGCAACCCGAAGAGGACACCACCAACTTCAACCCTCCAACACACACACAAGTGGCAACTGACATCATGGTTGACCACGAAGCCGAACTCACCATCCCCAGCAGCCCGGCAAGGCCAGTTGCCCAACAGCCCGGTGAAGAACTAACCAACTCACCCACACCAGCATTTGTACCGAGACGATCAACAAGGGAGTGAAAAGCCCCAGATCTTCTCACCCTGTAAATAAGTGTACTATTGACTTTACGAGGGAGTGATGTTATGTATTTAATCATTCGCAACCTGTATCACACCACCACCAGAGGGCCTACCTGTTAGAGTCCCAAGGGATCCCAGCATCACTTAGGAGCACTGTATATAAGCAGGCCTCCCACACGGTAACGACACTCTGGAGTCTAATTAAAGGAGCTAAGGTCACACTTATTCATTTGCATACAGTACTCAGTTTCATCCTTTATTCAGAGCATAATAGGAACCATCGCGCACATGGACAGCATGCATACAATGAAAGCCATGCTGCCACATGGAATCAGGCAGAGCAATCATTGGCTTCCTTAAACAACGCTTCTACTGCCTGGAGAAACCCTGCAGTACTCACCAGAGCACATTTCAAGATTCATCGTGGTCTGCTGCATGCTCCATAACCTTACCATCACGAGGGCACAGCCCTTGCCACCAGGCATGCAGCAACTAGCTGAGGAGGAGAAGAAGGATGAAGAGGAAAAGGAGGAAGCAGAATGGAGAAGGCAACCCAGACTGCCTCTTTCTGCCCGAGCTGTCCGTGATCGAATCAGCCAACTGAGGTAGCATTGAACACAACCCTAATTCCCACACATTACCTTCCCTCTGTTACTGACCATCACAGCCTCCTCTTGGCCACAATGCTGAAGTAAAAACATTCCATTCCATCAATTATACATCAATCTATATAATATTACATAACAAAGTCAACGAATCATCCTTGTGCATTTCCTTGGAGCCTGTCTACAGTGTGCCTTTTCATGTCCTAGTTCTCATATGAAGTGCTACCCCAATGGCTGCAACGTGGCTGGTGGAAGACTGATGACTTTCAGTGGAGGAGACTGTAGATGGCCTTGCAGGACGTCCTCAAATATCTCTGGGCCTAGAAGGCCCAACTGCGGAATACTCCACCTCAGCACTGGTGGCAACAGTCTGTGCTGGCTGGCTGACAGCAAGGACACTGGCAGAGTGGCAGTGGTGGGAGGACAAATGCTGTCATCCTGAGACAGGACAGCAGGTTCGGGCTCCACAGAGTCACTGCCACTCCATTGGGGCCATGCCTCAATATTCCTAGTAATGTATTGGAGGGTAAATTGCTGAATTACTGTGACACCCTGCAAGCCCTTTTCCACACTGGTAAATGCAGCCATGATGGCAGCAGTCTGAGCTTGCATGACAAAATGAGCTTCCATTGCAACACTCAGTTGTTGGGTGGCTTCTGTTTATACCACAATAGAAGCGGAGACGTCAGCCATCAGATGCTCCGTGATGGTTAGGTCCACAAGTCCGTTAATTGAGTTGCCCAATCACTTCCATGCTGGAAATCATAGAAATTTGTAGCACGGAAGGAGGCCATTTTGGCCCATCGTGTCTGCACTGGCCGATCAAGAGCTATCCAGCCTAATCCCACTTTCCAGCTAGTGGTCCATAGCCCTGTAAGTTATGGCACTTCAGGTGCACATCCAAGTATTTTTTAAATGTGGTGAGGCTTTCTGCCTCTACCATCCATTCAGGCAGTGAGTTCCAGACATCACACCACTTTCTTGGTGACGAGATTTCCCCTCATATCTCCTCTAAACCTCCCCGCAATTACTTTAAATCTATGCCCTCTGGTTGTTGACCCCTCTGTCAAGGGAAACAAGTCCTTCCTATCCACTCTATCCAGGCCGCTCATGATTTTATAAACCTCCATCAGATTTCCCCTCAGTCTCCTCTATTCCAAAGAAAACAGACCCAGCATCTCCAATCTTTCCCCATAGCAAAAATCCTCCATTCCAACATTCATGTAAATCTCCTCTGCACCCTTTCCAGTGCAATCATGTCTTTCCTATAATGTGGTGACCAGACCTGCATGCAATACTCCAGCTGTGGCCTAACCAGTTTTTTATACAGTTCAAGCATAACCTCCCTTCTCTTGTATTTCATGCCTCGATTAATAAAGACAAGTATTCCATATGCCTTCTCAACCACCTTATCTACCTGGCCTGCTACCTTCAGGGATCTGTTGTCTTGCACTCCAAGGAAATCATGGGCTCCAAAGCCCGGTGCAAAGTTGGTGCTGAGCTCCTTCATGCTCCTTGACATTGCATTCAGGTTTTCTGACAGGCCTTCCAATGCACCAAGCATTTCATCATGCATACCCATCAGCATTCTTCTGTAGGCCGCTCCATCGAAGTCCTCATCTGAGTCCTCTGCAGCAGAACTCGTGTGTGATCTCACCCTCGGGGAGTTGGCACTTGTGCTATTCTTTCCCCCTGCCCTGGTTGCAGGACACTCGTGCCCGGTATCTCACCACATGCAGATCCGGCCTCTAACCTATCCCCGAAACAACACAGTGTCAATATCTGAGCTAGTGGCTGCAAGTGTGAAGTCGTGTGACGGTGACATGTCTTCATCATCAGTGCCTTGGTGTTCTTATATTTCATGCTCCTCTATCCGTGCTGAGTTAGATGTTAGTTCTTGGCTATCTGAAAGGAGAAAGGCACAAGGTTAAGGTTGTGGTGAAGGGAAGGAGGCAGGGATGGGAGAAAGCATGTTTAAACCTTGTGCAGCTGAAATTGTGGAACAAAAGGTGTTAAGTATGAATAGAGAGTCTGACTGGATACTGTGAGCTCAAAGTAAAGTGTGACCTTAGTCTTTTATTGCAGGTCTCCAGAGTGCCTCTCCAGCCTGTGAGGCCTCCTTAAGTGCCTGTGCTCCCAAGGGATTGTGGGATCCCTTGGGACTCCAGGGGATGAGCCCTCTGGTGGCTGTACAAGGTATATACAAGATTATATATATAACAACACTCACCCCTCAAGTCAACAGTGTAACTATTTACAATGTGAGTCGATCTGGGGCCTTTCTTTTCCTGGTTGATCGCCTCGGTGCAAACTGGTTTTGATGAATCGTTTGTTGGGCCCTCGCTGGGCTGTTGTGCAGCTGGCCTTGCTGGGCTGCCTGGTGTGGTGAGTCCTGCTGGGCTGCTGCGGGTGATGGGTTCTGCTTCATGGCCAACCGCGGTGTCGATTGCCACTGGTGTGTATGTTGGAGGATCAAAGCAAATAGAGTCCAAAGTAATTTGCTCAGGATAATCCGTGAATCTGAGTTTGATTTGGTCCAAATGTTTCTGGTGAATGAGTCCATTTGAAAGTTTGACCCGAAACACCCTGTTCCCCTCTTTGGCCACGACAGTGTCAGGAAGCCACTTGGGACCTTGTCCATAATTCAATACAAATACAGGATCGTTGATTTCAATTTCCCGTGACACATTTGCGCTATCATGATATGCACTTTGTTGAAGCTGCCTGCTTTCTACCTGTTCATGTAGATCAGGGTGAACTAACAAGAGCCTTGTCTTAAGTGCCCTTTTTATGAGCAGTTCAGCGGGTGGAATCCCAGTGAGCGAGTGGGGTCTCATGTGGTAGCTAAGCAGGACTCGGGATAGGCGAGTCTACAGTGAGCCTTCCTGCTTGATGGTTTGCACTGCTCTCTCTGCCTGACCATTTGATGCTGGTTTGAACGGGGCAGATGTAACATGTTTAATCCCGTTACGGGTCATGAACTCTTTGAATTCGGCACTGGTAAAACATGGCCCGTTGTCACTCATAAGGACATAAGGTAGTCCGTGTATGGCAAACATGGCCCGCAGGCTTTCAGTGGTGGCAGCGGTATGCTTGTCGACATTATCTCACATTCAATCCATTTGGAGTACGCATCTACAACCACAAGGAACATTTTACCCAAAAACGGGCCTGCATAGTCGACATGGACCCTAGACCATGGTGTGGAGGGCCAAGACCATAAACTTAGTGGCGTCTCCCTGGGTGCATTGCTTAACTGCGAGTATGTGTTACATCTGTGCACGCAGGACTCTAAGTACACATCGATATCGGGCCACC
Source organism: Pristiophorus japonicus (assembly GCF_044704955.1). NCBI lineage: Eukaryota > Metazoa > Chordata > Chondrichthyes > Pristiophoridae > Pristiophorus > Pristiophorus japonicus. The sequence goes on along the minus strand of NC_091977.1, from coordinate 236,336,638 downwards.
ACACGTGGGATCTGGCTATCGCTTTCATCATTACGATGCCTGGGTGGGTACTGTGGAGGTCACTGATGAAAGTGTCTCTGCCCTTCTTGGGGACCACTACCTGATTGCCCCAAAACAGGCAGTCTGCCTGTATGGACATTTCATCTTTGCGCCGCTGGTACGGCTTTTTCTCTTCCTGCATTTCCACTGGGACACTGGACCAGCTCCCATGAAGCACACAATTTTTTACTAGGGACAGTAAGGGGTCCTGGCTCATCCAGGTTTTAATCTGTCGCGCTGTGACGGGTGATTTCTCGCTCTCGAATGCTTCCAAAATCATTAATAAATCTGCGGGCTGCGCCATTTCCACCCCCGTGGTGGGCAACGGCAGCCTACTGAGAGCATTGGCACAGTTTTCTGTGCTTGGCTTGTGGCAGATGGCATAGTTGTATGCGGACAACATGAGCGCCCATCTCTGGATGCGGGCCGATGCATTCGTATTTATCCCCTTGCTCTCGGAAATCAGGGGTATTAGTGGCTTATGGTCAGTTTCCAATTCAAATTTTAGCCCAAACAGATATTGATGCATTTTCTTTACCCCATAGACACACGCCAACGCTTCATTTTCAATCATGCTGTAGGCTCTCTCAACCTTAGACAGACTTTTGGATGCATAAGCAACCAGTTGCAATTTCCCAGAATCATTAGCTTGTTGCAATACACAGCCGACGCCGTACGACGACGCATCACATGCTAGTACCAAACGCTTACATGGATCATATAACACAAGCAATTTGTTTGAGCATAACAATTTTCTAGCTTTTACAAAAGCATTTTCTTGGCTTTTGCCCCATGCCCATTCATCTCCTTTGCGCAGTAAGGCGTGCAGTGGTTCTTACAGTGTGCTGAGACCCTGTAAGAAGTTCCCAAAGTAGTTCAGGAGTCCTAGAAACGACCGCAGCTCCGTCACGTTCTGTGGCCTCGGTGCGTTCTCGATTGCCTCCGTCTTCGAATTGGTGGGCGTGATGCCATTCGCCGAGATTCTTCTCCCCAGGAACTCCACTTCAGGCGCCAGGAAAACGCACTTTGAGCATTTTAACCTGAGGCCCACGCGGTTGAGTCGACTAAGAACCTCCTCCAGGTTCTGCAGATGCTCGACTGTGTCCCGACCTGTAACCAAGATGTCGTTCTGGAAGACCACCATGCGGGGGGATCGACTTCAGTAAACTTTCCATGTTTCTCTGGAATACCGCCACGGCTGATCGAATTCCAAATGGACATATGTTATAAACGAAGTGACCTTTGTGCGTGTTGATGCAGGTGAGGGCCTTCGATGATTCCTCCAGCTCCTGCGTCATGTAGGCCAAGGTCAAGTCCAGTTTCGCGAATGTCGTACCTCGCCAGCGTAGCAAAAAGGTTGTCAGCCTTTGGTAGTGGATATTGATCCTACAGGGAGAAACGATTGATAATTACTTTGTAATCGCCACAGATTCTGACGGTGCTATCTCCCTTGAGGACTGAAACAATAGGACTGGCCCACTCGTTGAATTCGATTGGTGAAATGATGCCCTCTCTTTGCAGCCGGTCTAGCTCGATCTCTACACTTTCTCTCATCATGTACGGTACTGCTCTCACCTTGTGATGGATGGGTCGTGCCCCCGGAATTAGGTGGATCTGCACTTTTGCTCCTTGGAACTTCCCGATGCCTGGTTCGAACAGCAAAGGGAACTTGTTTAAGACCTGGGCACACGCAGTGTCATCAGCGGAAGAGAGCGCTCGGACATCGTCCCAGTTCCAGCGTATCTTTCCCAGCCAGTTCCTGCCGAGCAGTGTGGGACCGTCGCCCTGTACCACCCAGAATGGTAGCTTGTGCACCGCCCCATGATAGGAGACCTTTACAGTAGCACTGGCAATTACGGGAATCAGTTGCTTTATGTAAGTTCTCAGTTTTGTGCGAATGGGAGTCAAGACTGGCCTTGAGGCCTTGCTGCACCATAATTTTTCGAAAGTCGTTTTGCTCATAATGGACTAGCTCGCGCCCGTGTCCAGCTCCATTGAAACCAGGAGTCCATTTAATTCAACCTTCAGCATTATCGGGGTCACTTTGTGGTAAATGTGTGCAACCCATATACCTCTGCCTCCTCAGTCTGAGGCTCTGATTCGTCGTGATCCACCGTGGATCTGTCCTCCTCTACAACATGGTGGCTTGCAGGATTAACCAGGTTTGCAACTCACCCGCACATACATTGGAGGTGTCTAATTGTTCCACAGCCCTCACAAATGTACCCTTTGAAGCGGCATGAATGGAAATGATGATCACCCCCGCAGCACCAACAAGGTCTTAATAGCCTTGCATTCATCGCCCTTGATGGTGGACTCTGAGACATCTGCGGATGTACAGCTGCAGGCATGTGGGGCCTGCACTGTACATTGCGATTTGAAAACAACAACACTTTGTTCACAGTACTTGTTGCAGCACTCCTGTGCTGAGAGATCTGCTTAGTATTGGCACTGGTGGCAATGAACGCCTGAGCTATCGCTATGGCCTTATTCAAAGTTGGGGTCTCTACAGTCAAAAGTTTGCGAAGTATCACTTCATGACCAATGCCAAGTACGAAAAAGTTTCTGAGCATGTGCTCCAAATGTCCTCCAAATTCACAATGTCCTGCAAGGTGTCTTAGCTCCGCGACATAACTCGCCACTTCCTGGCCTTCAGACCTTTTGTAGGTGTAGAACCGGTACCTCACCATCAGAACGCTTTCCTTCGGGTTCAGATGTTCCCGGACCAGTGTGCATAAATCATTACATGATTTCTCTGTGGGTTTCGCTGGAGCAAGCAGATTTTTCATGAGGCCATATGTTGGTGCCCCACAGATGGTGAGGAGAATCGCTCTACGTTTGGCAGCGTTCATTTCTCCTTCCAGCTCATTGGCCACAAAGTATTGGCCGAGTGTCTCCATGAAGGTTTTCTAATCATCTCCCTCCGAGAATTTCTCCAGGATGCCCACTGTTCTCTGCATCTTTGGGTTCATCATCTGTATCTCATCGCCAGTTGTTAAGTATGAATAAAGAGTCTGACTGGATACTGTGAGCTCAAAGTAAAGTGTGACCGTAGTCTTTTATTGCAGGTCTCCAGAGTGCCTCTCCAGCCTGTGAGGCCTCCTGAAATGCCTGTGCTCCCAAGGGATTGTGGGATCACGTGGGACTCCAGGGGATGAGCCCTCTGGTGGCTGTACAATGTATATACAAGTTTACATATATAACCAAAGGGAAGTGGGATGTGAGAAGGAGTAATAACATATAAGGATACTGTCATCTAGTATTCTTTCAGTCCCACCGCTGAACACGTGCTCAGCGATGACCCTTCCAATAATGGCTAGCACCGTCTCCTCCATGGGGGTCAGGTTATGCAGGCGAGCCTGTCCTCCACTGGTTTGGTCCAGCCAATCCCTGTTGTGAACTACCTGTTCCTGCAAGAGAAAGGGAAGTGTGTCAGTGAGAGTGAAGTAATGTGGGTGATATGCCTGTCATGGTTGAATAACTGACAGTGTGTGCAAACTGTGAGATGTGGGTGTGAGGCTTGCAGTGGTGGTAAGTGTGTGAGGGTGAAGTGAAGCTATGACTGTGAGGTATGTGGGGTATTTAATTATGGGATCATCACACCTGAACATGATCCTGGTTGTTGTTAGAAATTGTTGGTAGGTGAATGATAGTGGTGTGGTGCATTGAGCAGTGTGTGATAGTGAAATATGGCATTTGAAGATGAATTCACTGATCTTGACCTTGACCTTGTGTGAGGTCATTAATCCTCTTCCTGCACTGCGTTCAGGTCCTCAAAGCTATACTGCTGGCATTCACCACAGCAGCTTTCTGCTCCCATTGGATTTTACGCATTTGCCTGGAGAGCCTCCTGGCCTCCTGTGGAAAGAGGACCTCTCTCCTCATATTGAACTTCAGCACCAAGGCATCCAGTTCTTCATCAGAGATCCTTGGTGCATGCTCTCTCTCCTGTTGTGACATCATTGGTGTTTTTCCTTCTCTCTTCCCGAGCTGCTGCAGGCAGAATGCATCTCCCCTTTAAGAGGTGCAGGCTAGCTTTAAGAAGTGCAGGTTAGCTTTACGAAGTGCAGGCTGGCTTTAAGAAGAGAAGGCTGGCTTTAATTGGTGCTAGACTCGCATGAACTTGAGCCCACAGCTGAACAATCCACCACTCAGCAGTGTGTTCAGTGTTGGGCCGAATGCCATAATCATGCTAATCAACAAGCAGCACAAAGTTAGCGTGCTACCTGCATTCCTTTGAACAAGCACGGGGTGATCACGTATCATGATCCCTGTGCCCGTTTTCGGGGGCATACGAATGTTTAGCCCCTTATCTCTATCCAGCGGTACCTGCCAGAAGATGAAAGATTGTCGCTTTGAGGTGAACGTAGGATCATGTTCAGGTGTGATGATCCCATAATTAAATACCTCACTATCGATTTGACATGGCTCATACGGAAGGAGAGCCAATTTGCGAGTTTTCAGGGGGCTGCCAGCAATGGTGGAAGGTGCAGGAGTCTGTGCCTTTGAGATGGTACGGGAGAAAATTGGAATTTAAACAAAAATTGTTGCAACGTTAATAATCATTTAATGTTAATAATAATAACAAAATGCCTCTTTCCACATGTACATCAGTGTTTTATCTATCTTGCCAAAAGTTTGCACTGGCTATTTGCCTGTTTATTGTTGCTTGTGTTGATGGTCTAGTAATGGGCTTTACATCCAACTGCCTGATAGTGTAGTTAGTGGGTCTCAATCTCCAGCACTGGACCAGTATCTGTATTTTCCAGCAGTGTAATTGATTGTTTTGCTTGAAATTCAATCTTTGTGAATACTTGAATGTTACAGTCCATAAAGTTGAAATCCAATGAACTTGAATGTTCCTCCCTGGAGAGAAATGCCTGAGAGAAACTATGGAAAAAAGGATAGAAATCTGAGGAATGGTTATGAAAGACTGATTACTTGAAGGACAGACATTCTGCAGAAAGACACAGCAAGTTACTTGACTGGGCACAATATTCTTTTGCCTCAACACTTGGGTTTGAGTCCAGCCCAGACTGATGGGATGAAAGTCTCTTTCTGCTGGGAGTAAGAAGCCCTAGCATAGAAACATAGGATCAGCAGTAGGCCATTTAGCCCCTTGGGCATGTTCCGCTATTTAATGAGATTATGGCTGACCTGCGACCAAACTCCATGTACCGGCCTTTGCCCCATATCCCTTAATATCTCTGGTTAACAAAAATCTATCAATGTCAGATTTAAAATTAACAATTGACCGAGCATCAACTGCCATTTGCGGAAGAAAGTTCCAAATTTTTACCACCCATTGGGGCCGAATTTGGCTATCGCCCCGGTTGGTGGCGGTAACTTCTCTGGGGCCAGACAGTCTGCGCAGGCGCAGCAGTCCCGCCAGGGAAACTAAATTCAGATTACCGCCCCTCACATGGAGTGCAATGTCAATCACTCCATTTCGTTTCGGAGTGGGATCGGGGGCACTATCTGGGCGCATCGCTGAGCACTACGTGTAGTGCTGACATGTGTCAATGCCCCTCCTTTTCTGTTAAAGGGGAGGCTGCGAGCTCTGCAGGCCCTTTGATGGACTCCACTGGGCCAAAAGGGATGAGGGGTGCCGTGGCCGCAGCCCGGCACCGAAATAAAGTACCAGGCTGCATGATCGCGGCCCGGACCCCACGACATTTTTGGACAGCGGCCCAACCGAGGACTCGTGCAAAAGAATGGTGGCGCGCAGCACGCACATGGTATGCACACGGCGCACTCACAACACACCACCCCTTTAACTTTCACTCCGTGATGGGTGTGTGGCCCAGTTTGCGACCCATGTGAGGCTGGTATGGGCATCATACGTGGAGGCCTCATGGGGCGCTGGCCAATTTCGCCACGGGGCGGAAAGGTGTTGCGGTGCACGCCGATGACATCATCGCCAGAGGCACTGCGGCCCATGGCTCTATCAGTGGGGCACAGCGCTATTGCATTCACACCTCCGCTAACTCCCACGTCATTTTCCACTAGCCCCCACCCGGGCGAAAACACTTTAGTGCCCCCCGGAGGCGCACAACAGGGGAATTTCGCCCCCTTTGTGTGTAGAAGTGTTTCCTAACTTCACTCCTGAAAGACATGGTGCTAATTTTTGGCTATGTCCCCTAGTCCTAGACTCCCCAACCAGCGGAAATCATCATCATAGGCAATCCCTCAGGATCGAGCAAGACTTGCTTCCACTCTAAAAATGAGTCCTTAGATGACTGGACAAACCAATACGGGAATTACAGTTTTTGTCACAGTTGGGACAGATAGTCGTTGAGGGAAGGGTGGGTGGGACTGGTTTGCCACAAGCTCTTTCCGCTGCCTGCTCTTGATTTCTGCATGCACTCGGCGATGAGACTTGAGGTGCTCAGCGCCCTCCTGGATGCAATTCCTCCACTTAGAGCGGTCTTTGGCCGGGATCTCCCAGGTGTCAGTGGGGATGTTGCACGTTATCAGGGAGGCTTTGAGGGTGTCCTTGTAACATTTCTGCTGCCCACCTTTGGCTCGTTTGCCGTGAAGGAGTTCCGAGTAGAGCACTTGCTTTGGAAGTCTCTTGTCTGGCATTCGAACAATGTGGCCTGCCCAGCGGAGTTGATCAGGTGTGGTCAGTGCTTCAATGCTGGGGATGTTAGCCTGGTCGAGGACGCTAACATTGGTGCGTCTGTCCTCCCAGGGGATTTGTAGGATCTTGTGGAGACATCGTTGGTGGTATTTCTCCAGCGATTTGACTTCAGGTGTCTCACCAGCGGAAATAGTTCCTATCTATCTATCCTCTCTGTTCCCCTTAATATCTTGAGAAGTTCGATCAAATCACCCTTTAACTGTCTAAATTCCAAGGAAATGACCCTAGTTTTTGCAATCCTTCCATGTAATTTAACCCTTAGAGTTGAGCTATCATTCTAGTAAACCTACGCTGCACTTCCTCCAAGACCATCATATCCTTCCTAAGGTGTGGTGTCCCGAACAGAACATAGTTCTCCAGGGGGCCAAAATTCAGGGTCCAGATAAGGCCCGTTACTATTGTTTTGCGGCAGCCACGCGGCGGAATCAAGTGGCCGCTACATTGCAGTCAATTGGCCATCACAATCCAAATTCACCTCGGGGATTTTTCAGCCGGTCCCGACTTCCACCCCGCTGCTGTCGACTGCCCCAAGCTCGTCATCAAAGCACGTACCGCCGATCTCCCGCACCTCCATCCCAAATCCGCGCAAAATTTACCTGAAAAAATCCACGCTCCACCATGCGGTGCTCCCAACAACTTTTTCTGTCGGTGCACCTTGATTTCTGTGTGTGAGCCACAGCACTGCTGCGGCCCTTCTACGGGAGGGCGCACTGCCATGACCGCCATGTTTTTCTTTGCCAGCTGCCTTCCCGATCGGCCGGGCCGCCAACAGGCAGCCTGATGTCCCCTCTTGGGTGCCAGGCCGCTGGCTCAGCCGAAACCCTCCCTGGTGATCCAGTGACCGAACCTAAAAAATCGCTGCTTTTCTCCCGTTTAAAGGAAGGGAGAGACGTCGTGACACACACGCGCTGTGACGACACCACCACTCCGCTGCTGAGTGACAGCAATGCAGACTCTGTCCCACCCAACTTCCGCCCCTCACCAGCACTTACCGCCACACTTTCGCCCCCATTATGACCAACATCTGATCCGATGTGAAAACGAATCAAGAATCCGCCTTGTCGGACCCGATGATAAAAACATCTAGAAAAAGGTAGGTGTGCCAGCTTTCTTGCAGGCCTGAATTTTGGCCCCTAGGTGTGATCTCACTGGGATTTTGTGTTTGGGCAGTCTCAATCCACTTCTTGGTGGATATGGTTCCACAGCACCAATCTGCCCCTTGATTTGTCACGATCAAGTAAATTCCTCAATCTTGTGCTCTCCGCATTGAATCGTACTCAACAAAAGTGCTATTCAAAGATAGGGCTACAACACTTGCCCTATTTCTCCAAACTGCTTTGTGTTGGCTTAAAGCTGGGAGCACAGGAATGCTGAATTTCATACCTGGCAATCTCACTCAAAAGACCATAAGATCAATTGGTAAAAGAAATGGGAAAATCACATTGGTGCAGCAGAGAGTGCTCTTCTGAAATGGGGTAATGCATGTTGTTGAGGTAGTGCAAAGGACATTTCAATGGTCTTGGAGTACTTGATGTTGACTCTAAGTCCCCAGCACCAACAGCCACACTAAGTAATTTAAAACCAATCCTCAAATATCAAAATATAATGAAATCATGTTATTTATCGAAGAGGCATGCAAAGCAGTTACTTACACTCATAACACCCAGCTCTACCTCACCACCACCTCTCTCGACCCCTCCTGAAAAGGCTAAAAGATAATACAAAAGGAAATAATAAGGAATTTTATAACTATATGCAAAGTAAAATAGCTTAAAAAGTAATTAGGTTTGCTCAGGGATAAAGGGAGGAGGGAATCTAATTGTGGAGGATGAAGAAATTGAATAAGTATTTTAGAAACATAGAAACATAGAAAATAGGTGCAGGAGTAGGCCATTCGGACCTTCGAGCCTGCACCGCCATTCAATAAGATCATGGCTGATCATTCCTTCAGTACCCCTTTCCTGCTTTCTCTCCATACCCCTTGATCCCCTTAACCGTAAGGGCCATATCTAACTCCCTCTTGAATATACCCAATGAACTGACATCAACAACTCTCTGCGGCAGGGAATTCCACAGGTTAACAACTGCGTTGGTTTTTGCAAATGACAGTGATAATTAGAATATTAAAGAACAATTGCTTCTGTAAACAGCCTCAGCATTCAAGGTGGAATTGTCACTGGACCCTGGTAGAATACACCCAAATCTGTTGAAAGAAGTAAGGAGTAAAGAGAGCAGAGGCTCTGGCTGTAAATTTTCAAATATGCAAATTGTGTTGTGGGAATGGTGTAGCCAATGTGACATCTTTGTTCAAGAAAGAAGCAAAGGATAGGCTGGGTAATGATAATCTGGTTAGTCTAATGTCAGTTGAGGGCAAATTCTTGAAATCTACTAAGTTGAGATAAAATTAGTACGCATTTAGAAATATATGGGCAATCAAGGACAGCAGGAATAGATTTGTTAAAGGCAAGTAATGTTGGACAAATATTGAATTGTTTAAAGAAGTGAGTGAGCATTAAGAAGGATAATGGGAAGGCAGTGAATGTAACCACAGGTGAAGGGTCCACAGCCAGCTAGGGAATGGAAGACCAACAGGAAGAGCAGTGCAAGGAAGGTAGTGCAGGGGTCCCCTGTGGTCATCCCCCTGCAAAACAGATATACCGTTTTGAGTACTGTTGAGGGGGATGACTCATCAGGGGAGGGCAGCAGCAGCCAAGTTCATGGCACCATGGCTGGCTCTGCTGCACAGGAGGGCAGGAAAAAGAGTGGAAGAGCGATAGTGATAGGGGATTCGATTGTAAGGGGAATAGATAGGCGTTTCTGCGGCCGCAACCGAGACTCCAGGATGGTATGTTGCCTCCCTGATGCAGGGATCAAGGATGTCTCGGAGCGGGTGCAGGACATTCTGAAAAGCGAGGGTGAACAGCCAGTTGTCGTGGTGCACATTAGTACCAACGATATAGGTAAAAAAAGTGATGAGGTCCTACGAGATTAATTTAAGGAGAGAGGAGCTAAATTAAAACGTAGGACCTCAAAAGTCCTCAGGATCGCTACCAGTGCCACGTGCTATTCAGAGTAGAAATCGCAGGATAGCTCAGATGAATACGTGGCTTGAGCAGTGGTGCAGCAAGGAGGGATTCAAATTCCTGGGGCATTGGAACTGGGGGGAGGTGGGACCAGTACAAATTGGACGGTCTGCACCTGGGCAGGACCGGAACCAATGTCCTAGGGGGAGTGTTTGCTACTGCTGTTGGGGAGGAGTTAAACTAATATGGCAGAGGGATGGGAACCAATGCAGGGAGACAGAGGGAAACAAAAAGGAGACAAAAGCAAAAGACAGAAAGGAGATGAGTAAAAGTGGAGGGCAGAGAAACCCAAGGCAAAAAAACCTGAAGATAAAGGAGCTGCAGGAGAGGTCAAAACGAAAAATCATGGTTTAAAAACTAGTATTAAAACACTCTATCTAAACGCACGCAGCATTCGAAATAAAGTAAATGAGTTGACGGCACACGTCATTACAAATGGGTATGATTTGGTGGCCATTACAGAAACGTGGTTGCAGGGTGGCCAAGACTGGGAATTAAACATACAGGGGTACCTGATGATTCGGAAAGATAGACAAGAAGGGAAAGGAGGTGGGGTAGCTCTTTTAATAAAGGATGATATCAGGGCAGTTGTGAGAGATGATATTGGCTCCAATGAACAAAATGTTGAATCATTGTGGGTGGAGATTAGAGATAGTAAGGGGAAAAAGTCACTGGTGGGTGTAGTTTATAGGCCCCCAAATAATAACTTCATGGTGGGGCGAGCAATAATCAAGGGAATAATGGAGGCACGTGAAAAAGGAACGGCAGTAATCATGGGGGATTTTAACCTACATATTGATTGGTCAAATCAAATCACACGGGGTAGCCTGGAGGAGGTATTTATAGAATGCATGCAGGATTGTTTCTTAAAACAGTATGTGACAGAACCTACAAGGGATCAAGCTATCTTAGATCTGGTCCTGTGTAATGAGACAGGAATAATAAATGATCTCCTCGTAAAAGATCCTCTCGGAATGAGTGATCACAGTATGGTTGAATTTGTAATACAGATTGAGGGTGAGGACGTAATGTCTCAAACGAGGGTACTATGCTTAAACAAAGGGGACTATAGTGGGATGAGGGCAGAGTTGGCTAAAGTAGACTGGAAACATAGAGTAAACGGTGACACAATTGAGGAACAGTGGAGGACTTTTAAGGAGCTCTTTCATAGTGCTCAACAAAAATATATTCCAGTGAAAAAGAAGGGCGGTAAGAGAAGGGATAACCAGCCGTGGATAACCAAGGAAATAAAGGACAGTATCAAATTAAAAACCAATGCGTATAAGGTGGCCAAGGTTAGTGGGAAAATAGAAGATTGGGAAAATTTTAAACGACAGCAAAGAATGACTAAGAAAGCAATAAAGAAAGGAAAGATAGGTTACAAAGCTAACTTGCGCAAAACTTAAAAATGAATATTAAAAGCTTTTACAGATGTATAAAACGGAAAAGAGTGACGAAAGTAAATGTTGGTCCCTGAGAAGATGAGAAGTGGAATTTAATAATGGGAAATGTGGAAATGGCTGAGACCTTAAACAATTATTTTGCTTCGGTCTTCACAGTGGAAGACACAAAAACCATGCCAAAAATTGCTGGTCACAGGAATGTGGGAAGGGAGGACCTTGAGATAATCACTATCACTAGGGGGGTAGTGCTGGACAGGCTAATGGGACTCAAGGTAGACAAGTCCCCTGGTCCTGATGAAATGCATCCCAGGGTATTAAAAGAGATGGCGGAAGTTATAGCAGATGCATTCGTTATAATCTACCAAAATTCTCTGGACTCTGGGGAGGTACCAGCGGATTGGAAAGCAGCTAATGTAACGCCTCTGTTTAAAAAAGGGGGCAGACAAAAGGCAGGTAACGAGAGGCCGGTTAGTTTAACATCTGTAGTGGGGAAAATGCTTGAAACTATCATTAAGGAAGAAATAGCTGGACATCTAGATAGGAATAGTGCAATCAAGCAGACGCAGCATGGATTCATGAAGGGAAAATCATGTTTAACAAATTTACTGGAATTCTTTGAGGATATAACGAGCATGGTGAATAGAGGTGTACCGATGGATGTGGTGTATTTAGATTTCCAAAAGGCATTCGATAAGGTGCCACACAAAAGGTTACTGCAGAAGATAAAGGTACGCGGAGTCAGAGGAAATGTATTAGCATGGATAGAGAATTGGCTGGCTAACAGAAAGCAGAGAGTCGGGATAAATGGGTCCTTTTCGGGTTGGAAATCAGTGGTTAGTGGTGTGCCACAGGGATCGGTGCTGAGACCACAACTGTTTACAATATACATAGATGACCTGGAAGAGGGGACAGAGTGTAGTGTAACAAAATTTGCAGATGACACAAAGATTAGTGGGAAAGCGGGTTGTGTAGAGGACACAGAAAGGCTGCAAAGAGATTTAGATAGGTTAAGTGAATGGGCTAAGGTTTGGCAGATGGAATACAATGTTGGAAAGTGTGAGGTCATCCACCTTGGGAAAAAAAGCAGTAAAAGGGAATATTATTTGAATGGGGAGAAATTACAACATGTTGCGGTGCAGAGGGACCTGGGGGTCCTTGTGCATGAAAACTCTTTTAGAGTTTACCTGTAACACATAAACATTAAATGGTGCCACCCGACCTGGATGACACACCAGATCTTTACAAGGCCCATTTTTTTCTTTTTTGTGTTTTTTTTTGTGTTTTTCATTTTTTGGGGTTTTTTTTTGGGCACTAAAATCAATTTTTTTTTTCTCCTCCAGTGCCCCCTATAAAAGGGGAGGGGGACACTAAAAGCACCGGCAATTAAAACAAATTAAACTTTAAAACGTAAAATCAAATTAAAATTTGGTTGCCGGGCGTGATGATGCACTCCAGTCCCTCCGGCGCCCACCTCTCGCGGAAGGCCGCGAGCGTACCGGTGGACACCGCGTGCTCCATCTCCAAGGACACCCTGGACCGGATGTAAGAGCAGAAGAGAGGCAGGCAGTCAGGTTGAACGACCCCCTCGACCGCCCGCTGCCTGGACCGGCTGATGGCACCCTTGGCCGTGCCCAGGAGCAGTCCTACGAGGAGGCCTTCGGACCTACCCGCTCCCCTCCGCACAGGGTGCCCAAAGATCAGGAGAGTGGGACTGAAGTGCAGCCAGAATTTCAGGAGCAGCCCCTTCAAATAATGGAACAGGAGCTGCAACCTCGTGCATTCCATAAAAACATGGAACACGGACTCTTCCAGGCCGCTGAAATTGCAGGCGGCCTGGGAGTCCGTGAACCGGCTTAAAAATTTGTTGCACGGCACTGCTCCGTGCACCACCCTCCAGGCCAAGTCCCCGATGAATAGTGGGAGGACCCCTGCGTAGAGTGCCCTTCATCGGGGACCCCCGCCTCCTCCGGACGGCAGGATGGTACGCCATGGCGTGTCCGGACGGCAGGCGAGGATGGCAAAGTTGAGAGTGTGCAGGAGCAGCCCGTACAGGAAACCCCTCCGCGCGGAACTGAAAGGCACGGAGGGGATTTCCCCGAGGCGGCTCAAGTTGTGAGGCGCCGGCCCCCGAGGGAGGTTCCGGGGTTTGGCGCCGATGAGGAATTCCGTCCGGATGGGGGTCAGTTCGGACGGGATCTCCCCACATGCTTGAGCCTCCTCGATGCACCTGACGGAGTCAGGGCCCAAAGCTGTTTTTAGCGACTCGATGGCTTCGACCGCGCGGCGGATGTCGGCTGAATTTAGGCGCCGCGCCAGCGTGCCTGGCGCCATCCAGCCCGCTCCTCCGCCATGGAGCAGGTCCCTGACCCTGGTCACCTCACCAGCCACAGCCCTCTCTTCCGACCGCCACATAAAACCTCGGTCGTGGAGGTACGGATTCCCGAGCAGCGGCTCCTGCAGGACGGCTGCCACTCCAGCCGGCGGAGAGCTGCGCTTGGTGGAGACTTTGTTCCAGACCCTGATGAGTTTCTTGTAAAAGACAGGCAGCTCCCGGAGGGCGGTCCTGACACCCCCCAAGTTCACAAACAGGAGCTGCGTGTCGTAATTGAGGTTGCGCTGCTGGCGGAAGAAATACGTCGCCAGAGCACACCACCTAGGAGGGGGCTCGACGTAAAGGTATCTCTGCAGGGTCTGAAGACGGAAAGTCGCAAGCTGGGCGCTGACGCACACCAACGACTGACCGCCCTCCTCAAGCGGGAGACTCAAGACCGCGGCAGAGACCCAGTGCTTCCTGTTGTTCCAGAAGAAGTCCACCAGCTTCTTCTGTATCTTGGCGACAAACGCAGGGGGAGGGGTCAAAGTGACCAGCCGGTACCACAACATTGCGGCCACCAGCTGGTTTATGACTAGCGCTCGACCCCTGTAGGACAGCACTCGGAGCAGTCCTGTCCAGCGCCCTAGGCGAGCGGCGACCTTGGCCTCCAGCTCCTGCCAGTTCGCCGGCCAGGCTCCCTCGTCGGGGCTAAGGTAGACTCCCAGATAGAGGAGATGGGTCGTGCTCCAGGCAAAAGGCCTGAGCTCCTCCGGCAGGGAGTCCACCCGCCACTGACCCACCAGGAGTCTGGAACATTTCTCCCAGTTGATTCTGGCGGAGGATGCGGCCGAGTAAATCTCTTGGCACTCACGCATCCTCCGCAGGTCAACGGGATCGTCTACCGCGAGGAGCACGTCATCGGCGTAAGCCAAGAGGATGACCTCCACGCCCGGCCCTTGCAGAGCCAGTCCCGTCAACCTCGTCCGCAAGAGGCGCAGGAAAGGCTCCACGCAGGTGGCATATAACTGGCCGGACATGGGGCATCCCTGGCGCACCCCTCTCCTAAAGCGAAGGGGCGCAGTCAAGGATCCGTTAACCTTAATCAGACACTCCGCGGCAGCGTACAAAAGTCGGATCCGGGCGACGAAATGCGTCCCGAACCCGAAAGCGCGCAGAGTTCCGAGCAGATAGTCGTGATCCACCCTGTCGAACGCCTTCTCTTGGTCGAGAGATAAGAAGGCGACTGACAGACCAGCCTCCTGGGAATGATGGATGAGGTCCCGGACCAGATGGATGTTGTCGTGGATTGTCCGGCCCGGGACCGTGCAGGACTGGTCGGGGTGGATCATGTGGTCCAGCACGGCACCAAGGCGAGCAGACATCGCCCTGGCGAAGATTTTGTAGTCCGTGCTGAGGAGGGAGACTGGGCGCCAGTTCTTAAGGAGGCGGAGATCGCCCTTCTTAGGCAGCAGGACGATGACTGCCCTGTGCCAAGAGAGGGACATCTCCCCAGTCGCCAGACTTTCCCCCAGGACCCGCGCGTAGTCGCCCCCCAGGACGTCCCAGAACGCCCTGTGGAACTCCACGGTCAGCCCGTCCAGCCCCGGGGATTTTCCCCTCGAGAGCCGGTCGAGGGCACCGGTCAGCTCCGCCAGGCTTAGCGGAGCTTCCAAATTTTCGGCGCCCTCCGGGCTGACCTTCGGCAGGTCCTCCCACAAAACTCTACGTGCTTCCTCGCTGGACGGATCCGGAGAGAACAGAGCCCCGTAATATTCACGGGCCCTGTTGTTGACGCCCTGCGGATCCGAGACGAGAGAGCCGTCGTCGGCCAGCAGCGTCAAGAGCTGCTTACGGACACTCTGCCTTTTTTCCAGCGAGTAGAAGAAGGGGGAGCCGCGGTCCAGATCCCACAGGAACCGGATCCGCGACCTCACGAACGCGCCTCGGGACCCGACGAGCTGCAGGTCCTTCAGTGCGGCCTTCTTCGCTTCGTACACCGTCCGCAGGGCCGGGTCCTCGACGACTTGACCGAGACGGGCTTCCAGGTCGAGCACCTCTTTTTCTAGGCGCCCGACCCTGGCTGCCCGCCTCTTGTTCGACCCCCTCGCGTACTCTTGACAGAAGACGCGGACGTGAGCCTTGCCTACGTCCCACCATAGCCTCAAGGAGGGGAAGCCCCCCTGCTTCCTTCTCCAGTCGGACCAGAATCGACGGAACGAGTCCTGGAACCGCACGTCCTCCAGCAGCCGGTTGTTAAAGTGCCAGTACGCGGACCCCGTCCTTGCGCGGAGCGAAGCGAGCTCCGCCCACACCAGGTGGTGGTCCGAACACGGCACCGGCTTCATGGAGGCCGCCGGGACGCAGGAAACGTACGCCCGAGACACGTAAAGGCGGTCGACTCTGGACCATCCTACTCCAGGCCTCACCCAAGTAAAGGCGCTGGAGTCGGGGTGGAGATTTCGCCAGACGTCCACCAAGTCGAAGGACCCGACCAGGTCCCTCAACTTCTCCATCGCCGTCATGCACTGCGGGGCACCGGAGCGGTCCCTCGCCTCGAGGGTGCAGTTAAAATCCCTCCCGAGGACAATGCAGTCGCCGACGTCGACGGAGCCAAGAACAGCGGACACCTCTTCAAAGAAGCGCTTTTGCTGCGGGCCGGGCTGAGGGGCGTACACGTTCACGAGATGGAGCGGCACGTCCCCCAGGCGAACCGTTACGTGCAGCAAGCGGCCTGGCACGGGCTCCTCGACGCCCAAGATCTCCGGCTGAAAATGCGGGCCCAGCAAGATGGCCACCCCACTAGAAGTGGCGGTGAGGTGGCTCATGCGGACCTCTCCTTGCCATTCCAGGAGCCACGTGGCTTCGTCTCCCGGAACGGTGTGGGTTTCTTGCAGGAAGCACACCGCATATTTCCCCTCCCGCAGGAGCGAAAAATTGTCAAATCTACGGCGTGCCCCTCTGCCGCCGTTGATGTTGAGGCTGGCTATGGTTATCTTCATGGCAAAAGCATAGTGCAACCTCTACCTTAACCTATTGTGGGGGAGGGAGCGGAGTCTTTTGTTGAACTCCACTCCCTCCGCAGCCCAGCGAGGAGTCCCTCGAGCTCGCGCAGCTCAAGGTATTGCGCCTTTGTCAAGGGCCCGCCCGCGGCCATGGTTTTAGCGGCGGCGCGGACGGACCCCTTGATCAGCTCTGGTTCGGACCATTTTTCCAGGGCCAGTCGGGCTTGGTCGCAGCGACCCCGGCTCTGGGCCAAAAAGTCCCGGAGTTCCTTTGCAGGAATGAGGAGGGCCTCAGCGGCGGCCGCGAGCAGATCCACCGCCTACCTGGCGGTGGTCTCTAGTTCTTCTCCCGCGTCCCCCACCGAGTCCCCGTCCTCCTCCGGGAGGTGGCCGCCAGCAGCCGGCCCATCGACCGCACAAGGTACGGCAAATGACCCGGCCGCTCCAACTGGCCCTGGCTCTGCCCTGATCCCACCCCCAGGATCATCGGCAGAGGAGTCCCCACTGGGCTCTTTTAAAAATGGTGCTGGGTCGGGAAACGACAGCGGAAGGGGTTCCCCCTCCGCGCCAGGAACCGGGGAACAAGGAGAGACCCGGTCATAGGAAATCCCCAGGCTCCCCAAGTGCTCCAGCTCCAAAGTAAGGGGCGAGGGTGGGTGTTCCTCCCCCTCCCCGCTGCCACCCCCCGGCCCAGCATTTACAGTGTCATTAAAATTGTTAATAATTTGTGTTTCTTCCGGGTCGAGCAAATCCCGGGGGAAGTTGGATATTGGCTGGGCGGGCTCAGGTTCGGCCTTTTCGGCCCCGCCCGCCTCAGTCCCCGGGACGCCCGGCCCGGCGGCAATGCATTCCTCCGCGATCCCCACGACAGGCAGATCTTCCCTGCCATCCCCGGGAGGCAGAGGCTGGGCAGCCTCGACTGTCTCACCTTCCCCGGGGACAGACTCCTCCCGCCTACGGCGCTGCTTGGGGGCGCTGGTGGGGGACGCGGGACACGCGGCGGGCACCGACTCCTCCGCGGAGGGATGTTGTTCCCTCTCCGCCTCAACGGAGCGGCGCCTCCTTTTGTTGCTGCGGGTGCGTTGAGGCAGGGAGATCTCCATGTCGGCCGAGGCCTCCCGCTCCGCCCTCCCTTTTCCTTTTCTTGCCCGCACCCGGGCCCCTCTGTGGTGTTGTTCAAGGGCTCGGGCACGGGCTCAGGGCACCCCGCGCTCGCCGGTGACTGGGTTGGGCCGAGCGCAGTGGTCAAACTTTCTGGCGCACTGAGGGGACCCGCCTCTAGATGTTTCGCCTTGTTCCGCGCCTTCTTTCCGGTCAGACGCTCTCCCTCCCCCCCGCCGGAGGCCCTGAAAACAAAGGCCTCCGACGATGCCCGCGCACCTACGGCTCCCGGCACGCGGACGCAACTAGGGGGAGGGGTGGCGGCGGCGCCAGCCTTGGCCGCCTTCGGTGGTTTGGCGGCCTTGGAGGCGGGGCAGTTCTTACGAACATGCCCCACCTCCCTACAGGCATGGCACCGCACGCCGTCCGACATCCAGAAGACGCGGTAGGCAGTCCCCTCGTGCACCACATTAAAGTGCCCTTCCGTCGTGTCCTCCCGCGCCAGCCGGACAAAGAGCTGGCGGCGGAAGGAGAACACGTGGCGCAGGCTGTTCTCCCTGAGGCCGAGCGGTATGGGGTTGATCCCCGACCTTACCTCCCCCAGTTGGTGTAGGTGAGGGAGGAGGAGCTCAGCGGGAACAAAGGGCGGGACGTTTGACACGATGACCCTCTGCGCGGTGGCCTCGAGAGGGTCCACCGGCAGGAACGTCCCGCCCACCGTGAGCCCCTTTTTGAGGGCCAGGGACACCGCCCGCTCTGACCCCAGGAAGAACACTGCCTTCCCAGACATCTTGGAGGCTGCGACAATGGCCGAGGGGCCGACGACCCCAGCCATCGCCCGCACGCACTCCTCGATGCTCATTGTGGGGTGAGTGTAGCTCTTGACCCCGTGTTTCTTCGTTATTAGTGTAAAAGGTGGCAGGGCAGCGGGTGGCGCAGGAGGTGCCGTGGATGTGGACACCGCCTGCGCATATGTCCTTGCTGGCCCCGCCACCGGCGTGGATGGGGTCGCCATCAAGGGGTCCCTTTAAGGGCTACACCCACCCCAAAGTCACAGGCCTTAATGGTCTTGGTTGGCCTCGTTTAATATGACTGAGCAGAGGAGCACTTAACGAGGCACACCTCTCCCCTAGTTGGCAATTGGGGAGGGGCCTTGCTCCCTCTGCTCAGTTGTCTCAATTGTTTTGTTTTTTTTCCAATTTGGGAGGAAGGGCTCTCAGAGAGAGAGGGGAGAAACAGTGAGTAACAGAGAAAGAGAGAGGGGGGTGGGAAGGGGGGGGAAACTGCGAGGGCAGGTCTCCCATCGCAGCTGTGGGTGGGTGCAATCCCCAGATGGCAAAACACAAATAGTCTTTGGGGTGGTCTTCGGGTGAGGGGAGAAGATGTCTTCACCTGGGGCGGCTAGAGCCACCCAGGCACACACTCCCAACGATGTTTAACGGGTGATTGAAGAAATCTTCAGCCTGGTAGTTCCAGCTACCCCAGGCAAGGCAATGGGGGGGGTTCAATTGTGTGTGGGGCCTAGTTATAAGCAAGGCCCCCACACACACTATCCACACACACACACCCCCCGCGATGTTCCGGCCCTCAGTGGTCTTCTTTCCTCCCCCCACCGATACAACAAAGTCTATTGGGGACTGCACCAATAGAATAGTAGAGTCTCCCTCCTTCCACACTGGATGTTGTTGTTGGTATTTCCCCCTCTCTCCAACTCTTTGTAGAATGGAAAAAGATGTTGAAAGATTTCTGCTTTCCTCCTCTCCCTCTGGGTGAAAGTTGGTGGTGAAGCCCCTTCCTTCCTTCTCTTCCTCAGGGCTGTTCTCAGGGCTCTGCAGGCCTTCCAAGGCAGGAGCTAAGGTTGGTAGCTGCTCCTCTCACTGCAGCTCAGCTCCAACTGAGCAGGACACGCCTCCACTGCTCCACCATTGGTGCATGAAACTCTTTTAGAGTCTACCTGCAAAACATAAAACATTTATCCGTGCCACCCGACCTGGATGACACACCAGACATTTACAAGGCCCTTTTTTTCTTTTTTTTTTTCTTTCTTTTTTTTGGGGTTTTTTTTTTGGGCACTAAAATCAAATTTTTTCCTTTTTCCAGTGCCCCCTATAAAAGGAGAAGGGGACACTAAAAGCACCGGCAATTAAAACAAATTAAACTTGAAAACGTAAAATCAAATTAAAATTTGGTTGCCGGGCGTGGTTATGCACTCCAGTCCCTCCGGTGCCCACCTCTCGCGGAAGGCCGCGAGCGTACCGGTGGACACCGCGTGCTCCATCTCCAAGGACACCCTGGACCAGATGTAAGAGCGGAAGAGAGGCAGGCAGTCAGGTTGAACGACCCCCTCGGCCGCCCGCTGCCTGGACCGGCTGATGGCACCCTTGGCCGTGCCCAGGAGCAGTCCTACGAGGGGCCCCTCGGACCTACCCGCTCCCCTCCGCACAGGGTGCCCAAAGATCAGGAGAGTGGGACTGAAGTGCAGCCAGAATTTCAGGAGCAGCCCCTTCAAATAGTGGAACAGGGGCTGCAACCTCGTGCACTCAATAAAAACATGGAACACGGACTCCTCCAGACCGCAGAAATTGCAGGCGGCCTGGGAGTCCGTGAACCGGCTTAAAAATTTATTGCACGGCACTGCTCCGTGCACCACCCTCCAGGCCAAGTCCCCGATGAAAAGTGGGAGGACCCCTGCGTAAAGTGCACTCCATCGGGGACACCCGCCTCCTCCGGACGGCAAGATGGTATGCCATGGCGTGTCTGGACGGCAGGCGAGGATGGCAAAGTTGAGAGTGTGCAGGAGCAGCCCGTACAGGAAACCCCTCCGCGTGGAACTGAAAGGCACGGAGGGGATTTCCCCGAGGCGGCTCAAGTTGTGAGGCGCCGGCCCCCGAGGGAGGTTCCGGGGTTTGGCGCCGATGAGGAATTCTGTCCGGACGGGGGTCAGTTCGGACGGGATCTCCCCACGTGCTTGAGCCTCCTCGATACACCTAACGGAGTCGGGGCCCAGAGCTCTTTTTAGCGACTCGATGGCATCGGCCGCGCGGTGGACGTTGGCAGAATTTAGGCGCCGCGCCAGCATGCCTGGCGCCATCCAGCCCGCTCCTCCTCCATCGAGCAGGTCCCTGACCCTTGTCACCTCACCAGCCACAGCCCTCTCGTCCGACCGCCACATAAAACCTCGGTCGTGGAGGTACGGATTCCCGAGCAGCGGCTCCTGCAGGACAGCCGCCACTCCAGCCGGCGGAGGGCTGCGCTTGGCGGAGACTTTGTTCCAGACCCTGATGAGTTCCTTGTAAAAGACAGGCAGCTCCCGGATGGTGGTCCTGACGCCCCCCACACTCACAAACAGGAGCTGCGTGTCGTAGTTGAGGCCGTGCTGCTGGTGGAAGAAATACGTCGCCAGAGCACGCCACCTAGGAGGGGGCTCGACGTAAAGGTATCTTTGCAGGGTCTGAAGACGGAAAGTCGCGAGCTGGGTGCTGACGCACACCAAGGACTGACCGCCCTCCCCAAGCGGGAGCCTCAAGACCGCCGCAGAGACCCAGTGCTTCCTGTTGTTCCAGAAGAAGTCCACCAGCTTCTTCTGTATCTTGGCGACAAACGCAGGGGGAGGGGTCAAAGTGACCAGCCGGTACCACAACATGGCGGCCACCAGCTGGTTTATGACTAGCGCTCGGCCCCTGTAGGACAGCACTCGGAGCAGTCCTGTCCAGCGCCCTAGGCGAGCGGCGACCTTGGCCTCCAGCTCCTGCCAGTTCGCCGGCCAGGCTTCCTCGTCGGGGCTAAGGTAGACTCCCAAATAGAGGAGATGGGTCGTGCTCCAGGCAAAAGGCCTGAGCTCCTCCGGCAGGGAGTCCACCCGCCACTGACCCACCAGGAGTCCGGAACATTTTTCCCAGTTGATTCTGGCGGAGGATGCGGCCGAGTAAATCTCCTGGCACTCACGCATCCTCCGCAGGTCAGCGGGATCCTCTACCGCGAGGAGCACGTCATCGGCGTAAGCCGAGAGGACGACCTCCACGCCTGGCCCTTGCAGAGCCAGTCCCGTCAACCTCGTCCGCAAGAGGCGCAGGAAAGGCTCCACGCAGACGGCGTATAACTGGCCGGACATGGGGCATCCCTGGCGCACCCCTCTCCCGAAGCGAAGGGGCGCCGTCAAGGACCCGTTAACCTTAATCAGACACTCCGCGGCGGCGTACAAAAGTCGGATCCGGGCGACGAAATGCGTCCCGAACCCGAAAGCGTGCAAAGTTCCAGCAGATAGTCGTGATCCACCCTGTCGAACGCCTTCTCTTGGTCGAGGGATAGGAAGGCGACCGACAGACCAGCCTCCTGGGAATAATGGATGAGGTCCCGGACCAGATGGATGTTATCGTGGATTGTCCGGCCCGGGACCGTGTAGGACTGGTCGGGGTGGATCATGTGGTCCAGCACGGCACCAAGGCGAGCAGACATCGCCCTGGCGAAGATTTTGTAGTCCGTGCTGAGGAGGGAGACCGGGCGCCAGTTCTTAAGGAGGCGGAGATCGCCCTTCTTAGGCAGCAGGACGATGACTGCCCTGCGCCAAGAGAGGGGCATCTCCCCGGTCGCCAGACTTTCCCCCAGGACCCGCGCGTAGTCGCCCCCCAGGACGTCCCAGAATGCCCTGTGGAACTCCACGGTCAGCCCGTCCAGCCCCGGGGATTTCCCCCTCGAGAGCCGGTCGAGGGCACCGGTCAGCTCCGCCAGGCTTAGCGGAGCTTCCAGATTTTCGGCGCCCTCCGGGCTGACCTTCGGCAGGTCCTCCCACAAAACTCTACACGCTTCCTCGCTGGACGGATCCGGAGAGAACAGAGCCCCGTAATATTCACGGGCCCTGTTGTTGACGCCCTCCGGATCCGAGACGAGAGAGTCGTCGTCGGACAGCAGCGTCAAGAGCTGCTTATGGACACTCTGCCTTTTTTCCAGCGAGTAGAAGAAGCGGGAGCCGCGGTCCTGATCCCGCAGGAACCGGATCCGCGACCTCACGAACGCGCCTCGGGACCCGACGAGCTGCAGGTCCTTCAGCGCGGCCTTCTTCGCTTCGTACACCGTCCGCAGGGCCGGGTCCTGGACGACTTGACCGAGACGGGATTCCAGGTCGAGCACCTCTTTTTCTAGGCGCCCGACCCTGGCCTCCCGCCTCTTGGTCGACCCCCTCGCATACTCTTGACAGAAGACGCGGACGTGAGCCTTGCCCACGTCCCACCATAGCCTCAAGGAGGGGAAGCCCCCCTGCTTCCTTCTCCAGTCGGACCAGAATCGACGGAACGAGTCCTGGAACCGCATGTCCTCCAGCAGCCGGTTGTTAAAGTGCCAGTACGCGGACCCCGTCCTCGCGCGGAGCGAAGCGAGCTCCACCCACACCAGGTGGTGGTCCGAACACGGCACCGGCTGCATGGAGGCCGCCGGGACGCAGGAAACGTACGCCCGAGACACGTAAAGGCGGTCGACTCTAGACCATCCTTCTCCAGGCCTCACCCAAGTAAAGGCGCTGGAGTCGGGGTGGAGATTTCGCCAGACGTCCACCAAGTCGAAGGACCCGACCAGGTCCCTCAACTTCTCCATCGCCGTCATGCACTGCGGGGCACTGGAGCGGTCCCTGGCCTCGAGGGTGCAGTTAAAATCCCCCCCGAGGACAATGCAGTCGCCGACGTCAACGGAGCCAAGAAGAGTGGACACTTCTTCCAAGAAGCGCGTTTGCTGCGGGCCGGGCTGAGGGGCGTAAACGTTCACGAGATGGAGCGGCACGTCCCCCAGGCGAACCGTTACGTGCAGCAAGCGGCCTGGCACGGGCTCCTCGACCTCCAGGATCTCCGGCTGAAAATGCGGGCCCAGCAAGATGGCCACCCCACTAGAAGTGGCGGTGAGGTGGCTCATGCGGACCTCTCCTTGCCATTCCAGGAGCCACGTTACTTCGTCTCCCGGAACGGTGTGGGTTTCTTGCAGGAAGCACACCGCATATTTCCCCTCCCGCAGGAGCGAAAAATTGTTAAATCTACGGCGTGCCTCTCTGCTGCCGTTGATGTTGAGGCTGGCTATGGTTATCTTCATGGCAAAAGCATTGTGCAACCTCTACCTAACCTATTGTGGGGGCGGGAGTGGAGTCGTTTGTTGACCTCCACTCCTTCAGCAGCCCAGCGAGAAACTTTTTGAGCCGATGCAGCTCAAGGCCATGAGCCTTTGATAAGGGCCCGCCCGCGGCCATGGTTTTAACGGCGGCGCGGACAGACGTGACGAGCAGCCCCGGCTCGGACCATCTTTCCAGGGCTAGACGGGCTTGGTCGCGGCGACCCCGGCACTGGACCAAAAAGTCCCGGAGTTCCTCTACGGGAATGAGGAGGGTCTCAGTGGCGGCCGCGAGCAGATCCACCGCCTCACTGGCGATGGACTCGAGATCTTCACCCGCGTCCTCCACCGAGTCCCCGTCCCCCTCCGGGAGGTCGCCGCTAGCAGCCGGCCCGTCGACCGCACGAGGTACGGCAAACGGCCCGGCCGCTCCATCTGGCCCTGGCTCTGCCCCGATCCCACCCCCAGGATCGTCGGCAGAGGAGTCCCCACTGGGCTCTTTTTAAATTGGTGCTGGGTCGGGAAGCGACAGCGGAAGGGGTTCCTCCTCCGCCCCAGGAACCGGGGAACAGGGAGAGACCTGGTCAAAGTAATGTTCCAGGTCCTCCAATTCCCCCAGCTCCACAGTAGGGGGCGAGGGTTGTTGTTCTTCCCCCTCCCCGCCGCCATCGCCCAGCCCAGCGTGTGGATGTTCTGTGGTATTAATCATATTTTCAGTTTCTACCGAGTCGAGCAAATCCCGGGGGAAGTTGGGTATTGGCTGGGCGGGCTCAGGTTCGGCCTTTTCGGCCCTGCCCGCCTCAGTCCCCGGGACGCTCGACCCGGCGGCTACGCATTCTTCCGCTGGCCCCACGCCCACCACGACAGGCAGATCTTCCACGCCATCCCCAGGAGGCAGCGGCTGGGCAGCCTCGACTGCCTCACCCTCCCGGGGACAGATTCCTCGTGCCTGCAGCGCAATTTGGGGGCGCTGGTGGGGGACGCGGGACACGCGGCGGGCACCGACTCCTCCGCGGAGGGATGTTGTTCCCTCTCCGCCTCAACGGAGCGGCGCCTCCTTTTGTTGCTGGGGGTGCGCTGAGGCAGGGAGACCTCCATGTCTGCCGAGGCCTTTCGCTCCGCCCCCCCCTTTTCTTTTTCTTGCCCGCGCCCGGGCCCCTCTGTGGTGTTGTTCAAGGGCTCGGGCACGGGCTCAGGGCACCCCGCGCTCGCCGGTGACTGGGTTGGGCCGAGCGCGGTGGTCAAACTTTCTGGCGCACTGAGGGGACCCGCCTCTAGATGTTTCGCCTTGTTCCATGCCTTCTTTCCGGTCGGACGCTCTCCCTCCCCCCCGCCGGAGGCCCTGAAAACAAAGGCCTCCGACGATGCCCGCGCACCTACGGCTCCCGGCACGCGGACGCAACTAGGGGGAGGGGTGGCGGCGGCGCCAGCCTTGGCCGCCTTCGGTGGTTTGGCGGCCTTGGAGGCGGGGCAGTTCTTACGAACATGCCCCACCTCCCTACAGGTATGGCACCGCACGCCGTCCGACGTCCAGAAGACGCGGTAGGCAGTCCCCTCGTGCACCACATTAAAATGCCCTTCCGTCGTGTCCTCCCGTGCCAGCCGGACAAAGAGCTGGCGGCGGAAGGAGAACACGTGGCGCAGGCTGTTCTCCCTGAGGCCGAGCGGTATGGGGTTGATCCCCGACCTTACCTCCCCCAGTTGGTGTAGGTGAGGGAGGAGGAGCTCAGCGGGAACAAAGGGCGGGACGTTTGACACGATGACCCTCTGCGCGGTGGCCTCGAGAGGGTCCACCGGCAGGAACGTCCCGCCCACCGTGAGCCCCTTTTCGAGGGCCAGGGACACCGCCCGCTCTGACCCCAGGAAGAACACGGCCTTCCCACAGATCTTGGAGGCTGCGACAATGGCCGAGGGGCCGACTACCCCAGCCATCGCCCGCACGCACTCCTCGATGCTCATTGTGGGGTGAGTGTAGCTCTTGACCCCGTGTTTCTTCGTTATTAGTGTAAAAGGTGGCAGGGCAGCGGGTGGCGCAGGAGGTGCCGTGGATGTGGTCACCGCCTGCGCATATGTCCTTGCTGGCCCCGCCACCGGCGTGGATGGGGTCGCCATCACGGGGTCCCTTTAAGGGCTACACCCACCCCAAAGTCACAGGCCTTAATGGTCTTGGTTGGCCTCGTTTAATATGACTGAGCAGAGGAGCACTTAACGAGGCACACCTCTTCCCTAGTTGGCAATTGGGGAGGGGCCTTGCTCCCTCTGCTCAGTTGTCTCAATTGTTTTGGTTTTTTTCCAATTTGGGAGGAAGGGCTCTCAGAGAGAGAGGGGAGAAACAGTGAGTAACAGAGAAAGAGAGAGGGAGGTGGGAAGGGGGGGGAACTGCGAGGGCAGGTCTCCCATCGCAGCTGTGGGTGGGTGCAATCCCCAGATGGCAAAACACAAATAGTCTTTGGGGTGGTCTTCGGGTGAGGGGAGAAGATGTCTTCATCTGGGGCGGCTAGAGCCACCCAGGCACACACTCCTAACGATGTTTAATGGGTGATTGAAGAAATCTTCAGCCTGGTAGCTCCAGCTACCCCAGGCAAGGCAATGGGGGGGGGTTCAATTGTGTGTGGGGCCTAGTTATAAGCAAGGCCGCCACACACACTATCCACACACAAACACCCCCTGCGATGTTCCGGCCCTCAGTGGTCTTCTTTCCTCCCCCCACCGATACAACAAAGTCTATTGGGGACTGCACCAATACACCCACCTGTAGAATAGTAAAGTCTCCCTCCTTCCACACTGGATGTTGTTGTTGGTATTTCCCCCTCTCTCCAACTCTTTGTAGAATGGAAAAAGATGTTGAAAGATTTCTGCTTTCCTCCTCTCCCTCTGGGTGAAAGTTGGTGGTGAAGCCCCTTCCTTCCTTCTCTTCCAAGGCAGGAGCTAAGGTTGGTAGCTGCTCCTCTCACTGCAGCTCAGCTCCAACTGAGCAGGACACGCCTCCACTGCTCCACCATTGGTGCATGAAACTCTTTTAGAGTCTACCTGCAAAACATAAAACATTTATCCGTGCCAACCGACCTGGATGACACACCAGACATTTACAAGGCCCTTTTTTTCTTTTTTTCTTTTTTTGTTTTTTCTTTTTTTTTCTGGTTTTTTTTGGGGCACTAAAATCAAATTTTTTCCTTTTTTCCAGTGCCCCCTATAAAAGGAGAGGGGGACACTAAAAGCACCGGCAATTAAAACAAATTAAACTTAAAAACGTAAAATCAAATTAAAATTTGGTTGCCGGGCGTGATGATACACTCCAGTCCCTCCGGTGCCCACCTCTCGCGGAAGGCCGCGAGCGTACCAGTGGACACCGCGTGCTCCATCTCCAAGGACACCCTGGACCGGATGTAAGAGCGGAAGAGAGGCAGGCAGTCAGGTTGAACGACCCCCTCGACCGCCCGCTGCCTGGACCGGCTGATGGCACCCTTGGCCGTGCCCAGGAGCAGTCCTACGAGGAGGCCCTCGGACCTACCCGCTCCCCTCCACACAGGGTGCCCAAAGATCAGGAGAGTGGGACTGAAGTGCAGCCAGAATTTCAGGAGCAGCCCCTTCAAATAGTGGAACAGGGGCTGCAACCTCGTGCACTCAATAAAAACATGGAACACGGACTCCTCCAGACCGCAGAAATTGCAGGCGACCTGGGAGTCCGTGAACCGGCTTAAATATTTATTGCACGGCACTGCTCCATGCACCACCCTCCAGGCCAAGTCCCCGATGAAAAGTGGGAGGACCCCTGCGTAGAATGCCCTCCATCGGGGACCCCCGCCTTCTCCGGACGGCAAGATGGTACACCATGGCATGTCCGGACGGCAGGCGAGGATGGCAAAGTTGAGAGTGTGCAGGAGCAGCCCGTACAGGAAACCCCTCCGTGCGGAACTGAAAGGCACGGAGGGGATTTCCCCGAGGCGGCTCAAGTTGTGAGGCGCCGGCCCCCGAGGGAGGTTCCGGGGTTTGGCGCCGATGAGGAATTCCGTCCGGACGGGGGTCAGTTCGGACGGGATCTCCCCACGTGCTTGAGCCTCCTCGATGCACCTAACGGAGTCGGGGCCCAGAGCAGTTTTTAGCGACTCGATGGCATCGGCCGCGCGGCGGACGTTGGCAGAATTTGGGCGCCGCGCCAGCATGTCTGGCGCCATCCAGCCCGCTCCTCCACCATCGAGCAGGTCCCTGACCCTTGTCACATCACCAGCCACAGCCCTCTCGTCCGACCGCCACATAAAACCTCGGTCGTGGGGGTACGGATTCCCGAGCAGCGGCTCCTGCAGGACAGCCGCCACTCCAGCCGGCGGAGGGCTGCGCTTGGCGGAGACTTTGTTCCAGACCCTGATGAGCTCCTTGTAAAAGACAGGCAGCTCCCGGAGGGTGGTCCTGACGCCCCCCACACTCACAAACAGGAGCTGCGTGTCGTAGTTGAGGCCGTGCTGCTGGCGGAAGAAATACGTCGCCAGAGCACGCCACGTAGGAGGGGGCTCGACGTAAAGGTATCTCTGCAGGGTCTGAAGACGGAAAGTCGCGAGCTGGGTGCTGACGCACACCAAGGACTGACCGCCCTCCCCAAGCGGGAGCCTCAAGACCGCCGCAGAGACCCAGTGCTTCCTGTTGTTCCAGAAGAAGTCCACCAGCTTCTTCTGTATCTTGGCGACAAACGCAGGGGGAGGGGTCAAAGTGACCAGCCGGTACCACAACATGGCGGCCACCAGCTGGTTTATGACTAGCGCTCGGCCACTGTAGGACAGCACTCGGAGCAGTCCTGTCCAGCGCCCTAGGCGAGCGGCGACCTTGGTCTCCAGCTCCTGCCAGTTCGCCGGCCAGGCTTCCTCGTCGGGGCTAAGGTAGACTCCCAGATAGAGGAGATGGGTCGTGCTCCAGGCAAAAGGCCTGAGCTCCTCCGGCAGGGAGTCCACCTGCCACTGACCCACCAGGAGTCCGGAACATTTTTCCCAGTTGATTCTGGCGGAGGATGCGGCCGAGTAAATCTCCTGGCACTCACGCATCCTCCGCAGGTCAGCGGGATCCTCTACCGCGAGGAGCACATCATCGGCGTAAGCCGAGAGGACGATCTCCACGCCCGGCCCTTGCAGAGCCAGTCCCGTCAACCTCGTCCGCAGGAGGCGCAGGAAAGGCTCCACGCAGACGGCGTATAACTGGCCGGACATGGGGCATCCCTGGCGCACCCCTCTCCCGAAGCGAAGGGGCGCCGTCAAGGACCCGTTAACCTTAATCAGACACTCCGCGGCGGCGTACAAAAGTCGGATCCGGGCGACGAACTGCGTCCCGAACCCAAAAGCGCGCAGAGTTCCAGCAGATAGTCGTGATCCACCCTGTCGAACGCCTTCTCTTGGTCGAGGGATAGGAAGGCGGCCGACAGACCAGCCTCCTGGGAATAATGGATGAGGTCCCGGACCAGATGGATGTTATCGTGGATTGTCCGGCCCAGGACCATGTAGGACTGGTCGGGGTGGATCATGTGGTCCAGCACGGCACCAAGGTGAGCAGACATCGCCCTGGCGAAGATTTTGTAGTCCGTGCTGAGGAGGGAGACCGGGCGCCAGTTCTTAAGGAGGCGGAGATCGCCCTTCTTAGGCAGAAGGACGATGACTGCCCTGCGCCAAGAGAGGGGCATCTCTCCGGTCGCCAGACTTTACCCCAGGACCCGCGCGTAGTCGCCCCCCAGGACGTCCCAGAACGCCCTGTGGAACTCCACGGTCAGCCCGTCCAGCCCCGGGGATTTTCCCCTCGAGAGCCGGTCGAGGGCACCAGTCAGCTCCGCCAGGCTTAGCGGAGCTTCCAGATTTTCGGCGCCCTCCGGGCTGACCTTCGGCCGGTCCTCCCACAAAACTCTACGCGCTTCCTCGCTGGACGGCTCCGGAGAGAACAGAGCCCCGTAATATTCACGGGCCCTGTTGTCGACGCCCTCCGGATCCGAGACGAGAGAGTCGTCGTCGGACAGCAGCGTCAAGAGCTGCTTATGGACACTCTGCCTTTTTTCCAGCGAGTAGAAGAAGCGGGAGCCGCGGTCCTGATCCCGCAGGAACCGGATCCGCGACCTCACGAACGCGCCTCGGGACCCGACGAGCTGCAGGTCCTTCAGCGCGGCCTTCTTCGCTTCGTACACCGTCCGCAGGGCCGGGTCCTGGACGACTTGACCGAGACGGGATTCCAGATCGAGCACCTCTTTTTCTAGGCGCCCGACCCTGGCCGCCCGCCTCTTGGTCGACTCCCTCGCATACTCTTGACAGAAGACACGGACGTGAGCCTTGCCCACGTCCCACCATAGCCTCAAGGAGGGGAAGCCCCCCTGCTTCCTTCTCCAGTCGGACCAGAATCGACGGAACGAGTCCTGGAACCGCACGTCCTCCAGCAGCCGGTTGTTAAAGTGCCAGTACGCGGACCCCGTCCTCGCGCGGAGCGAAGCGAGCTCCACCCACACCAGGTGGTGGTCCGAACACGGCACCGGCCGCATGGAGGCCGCCGGGACGCAGGAAACGTAGGCCCGAGACACGTAAAGGCGGTCGACTCTAGACCATCCTACTCCAGGCCTCACCCAAGTAAAGGCGCTGGAGTCGGGGTGGAGATTTCGCCAGACGTCCACCAAGTCGAAGGACCCGACCAGGTCCCTCAACTTCTCCATCGCCGACATGCACTGCGGGGCACCGGAGCGGTCCCTCGCCTCGAGGGTACAGTTAAAATCCCCCCCGAGGACACTGCAGTCGCCGACGTCGACGGAGCCAAGAAGAGTGGACACTTCTTCGAAGAAGCGCGTTTGCTGCGGGCCGGGCTGAGGGGCGAACGGGCCCAGCAAGATGGCCACCCCAGTAGAAGTGGCGATGAGGTGGCTCATGCGGACCTCTCCTTGCCATTCCAGGAGCCACGTGGCTTCATCTCCCGGAACGGTGTGGGTTTCTTGCAGGAAGCACACTGCATATTTCCCCTCCCGCAGGAGCGTAAAATTGTTAAATCTACGGTGTGCCTCTCTGCTGCCGTTGGTGTTGAGGCTGGCTATGGTTATCTTCATGACTAGAGCATAGTGCAACCTCTACCTAACCTATTGTGGGGGAGGAGTGGAGTCGTTTGTTGACCTCCACTCCTTCAGCAGCCCAGCGAGGAACTTTTTGAGCCGACGCAGCTCAAGGCCATGAGCCTTTGATAAGGGCCCGCCCGCGGCCATGGTTTTAGCGGCGGCGCGGACGGACGCGACGAGCAGCCCCGGCTCGGACCATCTTTCCAGGGCTAGACGGGCTTGGTCGCGGCGACCCCGGCACTGGACCAAAAAGTCCCGGAGTTCCTCTACGGGAATGAGGAGGGTCTCAGTGGCGGCCGCGAGCAGATCCACCGCCTCACTGGCGATGGACTCGAGATCTTCACCCGCGTCCTCCACCGAGTCCCCGTCCCCCTCCGGGAGGTCGCCGCTAGCAGCCGGCCCGTCAACCGCACGAGGTACGGCAAACGGCCCGGCCGCTCCATCTGGCCCTGGCTCTGCCCCGATCCCACCCCAGGATCATCGGCAGAGGAGTCCCCACTGGGCTCTTTTAAAAATGGTGCTGGGTTGGGAAACGACAGCGGAAGGGGTTTCCCCTCCGCCTCAGGAACCGGGGAACAAGGAGAGACCTGGCCATAGAAAATCCCCAGGCTCCCCAAGTGCTCCAGCTCCAAAGTAAGGGGCGAGGGTGGGTGTTCCTCCCCCTCCCCGCTGCCACCCCCCGGCCCAGCATTTACAGTGTCATTAAAATTGTTAATAATTTGTGTTTCTTCCGGGTCGAGCAAATCCCGGGGGAAGTTGGATATTGGCTGGGCGGGCTCAGGTTCGGTCTTTTCGGCCCCGCCCGCCTCAGTCCCCGGGACGCCCGGCCCGGCGGCAATGCATTCCTCCGCGATCCCCATGCCCCCCACGACAGGCAGATCTTCCATGTCATCCCCGGGAGGCAGAGGCTGGGCAGCCTCGACTGTCTCACCTTCCCCGGGGACAGACACCTCCCGCCTACGGCGCTGCTTGGGGGCGCTGGTGGGGGACGCGGGACACGCGGTGGGCACCGACTCCTCCGCGGAGGGATGTTGTTCCCTCTCCGCCTCAACGGAGCGGCGCCTCCTTTTGTTGCTGGGGGTGCGCTGAGGCAGGGAGACCTCCATGTCTGCCGAGGCCTCCCGCTCCGCCCCCCCCTTTTCTTTTTCTTGCCCGCGCCCGGGCCCCTCTGTGGTGTTGTTCAAGGGCTCGGGCACGGGCTCAGGGCACCCCGCGCTCGCCGGTGACTGGGTTGGGCCGAGCGCGGTGGTCAAACTTTCTGGCGCACTGAGGGGACCCGCCTCTAGATGTTTCGCCTTGTTCCGCGCCTTCTTTCCGGTCGGACGCTCT
This sequence comes from Pristiophorus japonicus, assembly GCF_044704955.1. NCBI lineage: Eukaryota > Metazoa > Chordata > Chondrichthyes > Pristiophoridae > Pristiophorus > Pristiophorus japonicus. The sequence goes on along the minus strand of NC_091977.1, from coordinate 236,304,577 downwards.
CCCTCCCCCCCGCCGGAGGCCCTGAAAACAAAGGCCTCCGACGATGCCCACGCACCTACGGCTCCCGGCACGCGGACGCAACTAGGGGGAGGGGTGGCGGCGGCGCCAGCCTTGGCCGCCTTCGGTGGTTTGGCAGCCTTGGAGGCGGGGCAGTTCTTACGAACATGCCCCACCTCCCTACAGGCATGGCACCGCACGCCGTCCGACGTCCAGAAGACGCGGTAGGCAGTCCCCTCGTGCACCACATTAAAATGCCCTTCCGTCGTGTCCTCCCGCGCCAGCCGGTCAAAGAGCTGGCGGCGGAAGGAGAACACGTGGCGCAGGCTGTTCTCCCTGAGGCCGAGCGGTATGGGGTTGATCCCCGACCTTACCTCCCCCAGTTGGTGTAGGTGAGGGAGGAGGAGCTCAGCGGGAACAAAGGGCGGGACGTTTGACACGATGACCCTCTGCGCGGTGGCCTCGAGAGGGTCCACCGGCAGGAACGTCCCGCCCACCGTGAGCCCCTTTTTGAGGGCCAGGGACACCGCCCGCTCTGACCCCAGGAAGAACACTGCCTTCCCAGACATCTTGGAGGCTGCGACAATGGCCGAGGGGCCGACGACCCCAGCCATCGCCCGCACGCACTCCTCGATGCTCATTGTGGGGTGAGTGTAGCTCTTGACCCCGTGTTTCTTCGTTATTAGTGTAAAAGGTGGCAGGGCAGCGGGTGGCGCAGGAGGTGCCGTGGATGTGGACACCGTCTGCGCATATGTCCTTGCTGGCCCCGCCACCGGCGTGGATGGGGTCGCCATCACGGGGTCCCTTTAAGGGCTACACCCACCCCAAAGTCACAGGCCTTAATGGTCTTGGTTGGCCTCGTTTAATATGACTGAGCAGAGGAGCACTTAACGAGGCACACCTCTCCCCTAGTTGGCAATTGGGGAGGGGCCTTGCTTCCTCTGCTCAGTTGTCTCAATTGTTTTTTTTTCCAATTTGGGAGGAAGGGCTCTCAGAGAGAGAGGGGAGAAACAGAGAGTAACAGAGAAAGAGAGAGGGGGGTGGGAACGTGGGGGAACTGCGAGGGCAGGTCACCCCTCGCAGCTGTGGGTGGGTGCAATCCCCAGATGGCAAAACACAAATAGTCTTTGGGGTGGTCTTCGGGTGAGGGGAGAAGATGTCTTCACCTGGGGCAGCTAGAGCCACCCAGGCACACACTCCCAACGATGTTTAACGGGTGATTGAAGAAATCTTCAGCCTGGTAGCTCCAGCTAACCCAGGCTAGGCAATGGCGGAGGGGGGGGGGTTCAATTGTGTGTGGGGCCTAGTTATAAGCAAGGCCCCCACACACACTATCCACACACACACACCCCCCGCGATGTTCCGGCCCTCAGTGGTCTTCTTTCCTCCCCCCACCGATACAACAAAGTCTATTGGGGACTGCACCAATACACCCACCTGTAGAATAGTAGAGTCTCCCTCCTTGCACACTGGATGTTATTGTTGGTATTTCCCCCTCTCTCCAACTCTTTGTAGAAAGGAAAAAGATGTTGAAAGCTTTCTGCTTTCCTCCTCTCCCTCTGGGTGAAAGTTGGTGGTGAAGCCCCTTACTTCCTTCTCTTCCTGGACTGTTCTCAGGGCTCTCCAGGCCTTCCAAGGCAGGAGCTAAGGTTGGTAGCTGCTCCTCTCACTGCAGCTCAGCTCCAACTGAGCAGGACACGCCTCCAAAGCAGGGAGGTCCTTCTGCAACTGTATAGGGTATTGGTGAGGCCGCACCTGGAGTACTGCATGCAGTTTTGGTCACCTTACTTAAGGAAGGATATACTAGCTTTGGAGTGGGTACAGAGACGATTCACTAGGCTGATTTCGGAGATGAGGGGGTTACCTTATGCTGAGAGATTGAGTAGACTGGGTCCTTACTCATTGGAGTTCAGAAGGATGAGGGGTGATCTTATAGAAAGATTTAAAATAATGAAAGGGATAGACAAGATAAAAGCAGAGAGGTTGTTTCCACTGGTCGGGGAGACTAGAACTCGGGGGCACAGCCTCAAAAAAGGGGTAGCCAATTTAAAATCGAGTTGAGAAGGAATTTCTTCTACCAGAGGGTTGTGAATCTATGGAATTCTCTGCCCATGGAAGCAGTTGAGGCTAGCTCATTGAATGTATTCAAGTCACAGATAGATAGATTTTTAACCAATAAGGGAATTAAGGGTTACGGGGAGCGGGCGGGTAAGTGGAGCTGAGTCCACGGCCAGATCAGCCATGATCTTGTTGAATGGCGGAGCAGGCTCGAGGGGCTAGCTGGCCTACTCCTGTTCCTAATTCTTATGTTCTTATGTAACTGGTGGCATCAATGGTGAGGAAGATTGTAAAAGACCTCAAGAAGACATAGGACAGGTTCCCAGCAGGTGTATCTCAGCAAATACACTGGGATGCGTCTCCACGTGGATTTTCAGAGCCTTATTGTTCTGAGTAACATTAGTAAGCCTATGCAAGAATAAAGGAGGCCATAATATAAAATTTGCAATGAGCAATAGCAAGTCTCTTGTTTGGTGTAATTGCAAAATATCTCTGCAGTGCAACAGTATGGAACATTTCACTGCATTATAAGTCACTCATTTCAAATACTTTTGCATCATCTCTACGCAGTCTATTTTAATCCATTTTTCTGACATTTATTTTACCAGACATCAGATCTTGCTTTGGCAGTGTAATCAAAATAGATCAGGCTATCTGATGTCCCATGGCACTCCTTGTACAGAGTCTGAGATCTGAAACAATGTGTGATGGTCATTTGCTAACCTAGCATTTTCTTTTAATTTCACTGGTAAGGTACTCGGAGTGAGGAATAGTCGTTTAAGGATTGGGGCCACAGAGACTAATTATTATTCTTGTTCGATGTTTTTGGAGATTAGTTCCTCTTCTTGTTTTGCTAACAACCTCACCAGGTTATCTCAAGGTTGGAAAAACAGCTAGAGATGCCAGGTTTCCTTTTTGTGTACATTTTAAAAGCTTGTTCGGTTGTGATTTGTGCATGCTTATGCAATGTCTGAAGTTTTTGTTATTTAAGTATCTTCCTTTTGAGAATCGTGTAAATGAGTGGAACCATTCACAGGCTGATCAGCAGTGTGAGAGGCCAAGTCATGAACGTACGTTCCATAGTCGTAATCACCTTTATTCCTGCCGATGGGGTAGTTAGTCCATTAAGCAGGAGGGTATTATGTGTGCCTACAATGCACCAGGGAAGGGAGTTAGTTTGCCCAAGTCAGGAAAGCTCACTGGATAAGATACGAAGCACGAGGGACCCAGAACAGTGGCAAGTGGGCTACTTCTCCACAGAGACTGAGTGGAAAGCAGCCAAGGACTTAGAATCCTGGGATTCAGACTTCAAGGGTACCTGCCTCAAGAGATGCATACCCCAGCAACACAAGTGGTACATGATTGCGCTAAGGGTCATCTCATGTGATTTGTGGCATCTCACCGGTGCGGCTGCAGAAGCACGGCTCTGATTTACCGCAAAATCAAGGAAGCTTTGTCTTCAGCCATTGATTTAGCCGTATCCAGATATGCAATATCAGATCAGGTCAAAGGCAACCAGGGCATAATCATAGCTTCAATCTCCATGGAAGCACACAGAGGCTATGGTGGCATTACAGAAAGCGATTAGGAAGACAAATGGTATGTTAGTTTTTATTGCAAAGGGACTGGAGTATAAGAGTAAATCTTGCTGCACATATATAGGGCTTTGGATGAGTTGGATGAGAGGACCAAATGTAATATATCCAAGTTTGCTGGAATACAAAGCTAGGTGGGGATGCAAAGAGACTTCAAGGGGATTATAGACAGGCTAAGAGAGTGGGCAAGAACATGGCAAAGGGAATATAATGTGGAGAAATGTGAAGTTATCCACTTTGGAGGAGATCAACACAATAATAAGGAAAGATATTAGCTTGAAGGATGCGGAATCTATATGGGTAGAGCTGCGGAACACCAAAGGGCAGAAAATGCTAGTGAGAGTTGTGTACAGACCACCAAACAGTGGTAGTGAGGTTGGGAATGGCATCAAACAGGAAATTAGGGATGCGTGCATTAAAGGTCCAGAGTTATCATGGGTGACTTTAATCTACATATGGATTGGGCTAACCAAACTAGCAGCAATACGGTGGAGGACGATTTCCTGGAGTGTATAAGGGATGGTTTTCTCGATCAGTATGTCGAGAGACCAACTAGAGAGCGGGCCTTCCTAGACTGGGTGTTGTGTAACGAGAGAGGATTAATTAGCAATCTTGTTGTGCGAGGTCCCTTGGGGAAGAGTGACCATAATATGGTAGAATTCTTCATTAAGATGGAGAGTGACACAGTTAATTCAGAGACTAGGGTCCTGAACTTAAAGAACGATAACTTCAATAGTCGAAGACATGATTTGGCTAGGGTAGACTGGCGAATGATACTTAAAGGGTTGATGGTGGATAGACAATGGCAGACATTTAAAGATGACAAGGATGAACTTCAAACAATTGTACATCCCTGTCTGGCATAAAAATAAAACGGGGAAGATGGCTCAACCGTGGCTAACAAGGGAAATTAGGGATAGTGTTAAATCCAAGGAAGAGGCATATAAATTGACCAGAAAAATCAGCAAACCTGAGGACTGGAAGCAATTTAGAGTTCAGCTGAGGAGGACAAAGGTTTAATTAGGAGGGGGAAATAGAATATGAGAGTAAGCTTGCAGTGAACATAAAAACTGACTGCAAAAGCTTCTATAGATATGTGAAGAGAAAAAGATTAGTGAAGACAAATTTAGATCCCTTGCAGGTTAATTTATATTGGGAAACAAAGAAATGGCAGACCAATTGAACAAATACTTTGGTTCTGTCTTCACTAAGGAAGACACAAATAACCTTCCAGAAATACTAGGGGACCGAGGGTCTAGCGAGAAGGAGGAACTGAAGGAAATCCTTATTAGTCAGCAAATTGTGTTAGGGAAATTGATGGGATTGAAGGCCGATAAATCCCCAGGGCCTGATAGTCTGCATCCCAGAGTACTTAAGGAAGTGGCCCTAGAAATAGTGGATGCATTGGTGGTCATTTTCCAACATTCTATAGACTCTGGATCAGATATACCGCTTTGGAGACTGCTGGGGGAGATGACTTCCCAGGGGAAGGCACCAGCAGCCAGGTTCATGGCACCATGGGTGGCTCTGCTGCACAGAAGGATGGGAAAAAGAGTGGGAGAGCTATAGTGATAGGGGACTCAATTGTAAGGGTAATAGATAGGAGTTTCTGCGGCTGCAACTGAGACTCCAGGATGGTATGTTGCCTCCCTGGTGCAAGGGTCAAGGATGTCTCGGAGCAGCTGCAGAGCATTCGGGAGAGGGAGGGTGAACAGCCAGTTGTCATGGTACATGTAGGTACCAACGATATAGGTAAGAAGCGGGCAGAGGTCCTACAAGCTGAATTTATGGAGCTAGGAGTTAAATTAAAAAGTAGGACCTCAAAGGTAGCAATCTCTGGATTGCTACCAGTGCCACGTGCTAATCAGAGTAGAGGGAGCAGGATAGTTAGAATAAATACGTGGCTTGAGGAATGGTGCAAGAGGGAGGGATTCAAATTCCTGGGACATTGGAACCAGTTCTGGGGGAAGTGGGACCTGTACAAAAGGGACGGTCTGCACTTGGGCAGGACTGGAACTGATGTCCTGGGGATAACATTTGTTAATGCAGTTCAGGAGTGTTTAAACTAATATGGCAGGGGGATGAGAACCAATGCAGCGAGATAGGGCGAAGTAATATGGATTCAGAGACAGATGGTAGAAAGCTAAAAAGCAATAGTGGAAGGCCGAGTAAACAAAGGCAAGAAACAAAAAGGGCCACACTACATCATAATTCTAAAAGGACAAGCGGTGTTAAAAAAACAAGCCTGAAGGCTTTGTGTCTTAATGCAAGGAGTATCCGTAATAAGGTGGATGAATTAACTGTGCAAATAGATGTTAACAAATATGATGTGATTGGGATTACAGAGACATGGCTCCAGGATGATCAGGGCTGGGAACTCAACATCCAAGGATAGTCAACATTCAGGAAGGATAGAATAAAAGGAAAATGAGGTGGGATTGCATTGCTGGTTAAAGAGGAAATTAATGCAATAGTTAGGAAGGACATTAGCTTGGATGATGTGGAATCTATATGGGTAGAGCTGCAGAATACCAAAGGGCAAAAAACGTTAGTGGGAGTTGTGTACAAACCTCCAAACAGCAGTAGTGATGTTGGGGAGGACATCAAACAGGAAATTATGGGTGCATGCAATAAAGGTGCGGCAGTTATCATGGGTGACTTTAATATGCATATAGATTGGGCTAACCAAACTGGAAGCAATAAGGTGGAGGAGGATTTCTTGGAGTGCATAAGGGATGGTTTTCTCGACCAATGTGTCGAGGAACCAACTAGATGGGAGGCCATCTTAGCCTGGATGTTGTGTAATGAGAGAGGATTAATAGCAATCTCGTTGTACGAGGCCCCTTGGGGAAGAGTGACCATAATATGGTGGAATTCTACATTAGGATGGAGAATGAAACTGTTAATTCAGAGACCATGGTCCAGAACTTAACGAAGGGTAACTTTGAAGGTATGAGGCGTGAATTGTTTAGGATAGATTGGCGAATGATACTTAAGGGGTTGACTGTGGATGGGCAATGGCAGACATTTAAAGACCGCATGGATGAACGACAACAATTGTACATCCCTGTCTGGCATAAAAATAAAAAAGGAAGGTGGCTCAACCGTGGCTATCAAGGGAAATCAGGGATAGTATTAAAGCCAAGGAAGTGCCATACAAATTGGCCAGAAATAGCAGCGAACCTGGGGACTGGGAGAAATTTAGAACTCAGCAGAGGAGGACAAAGGGTTTGATTAGGGCAGGAAAAATAGAGTACGAGAGGAAGCTTGCAGGGAAAATTAAAATGGACTGCAAAAGTTTCTACAGATATGTAAAGATAAAAAGGTTAGTAAAGACAAATGTCGGACTCCTGTCATCAGAATCAGGGGAAGTCATAATGGGGAACAAAGAAATGGCAGACCAATTGAACAAGTACTTTGGTTCGGTATTCACTAAGGACTAAGGAGGACACAAACAACCTTCCGGATATAAATGGGGTCAGAGGGTCTTGTAAGAAGGAGGAACTGAGGGAAATTCTTATTAGTCGGGAAATTGTGTTGGGGAAATTGATGGGATTGAAGGCCGATAAATCCTCAGGGCCTGATAGTCTGCACCCCAGAGTACCTCAGGAGGTGGCCTTGGAAATAGCGGATGCATTGACAGTCACTTTCCAACATTCCATAAACTCTGGATCAGTTCCTATAGAGTGGAGAGTAGACAATGTAACACCACTTTTTAAAAGAGGAGGGAGAGAGAAAACAGGGAATTGTAGCCTGACATCGGTAGTGGGTAAAATGATAGAATCAATTATTAAGGATGTCATAGCAGCGCATTTGGAAAGAGGTGACATGATAGGTCCAAGTCAGCATGGATTTGTGAAAGGGAAATCATGCTTGACAAATCTTCTGGAATTTTTTGAGGATGTTTCCAGTGGAGTGAACAAGGGAGAACCAGTTGATGTGGTGTATTTGGACTTTCAGAAGGCTTTCGACAAGGTCCCACACAAGAGATTAATGTGCAAAGTTAAAGCACATGGGATTGGGGGTAGTGTGCTGACGTGGATTGAGAACTGGTTGGCAGACAGGAAGCAAAGGGTAGGAGTAAATGGGTACTTTTCAGAATGGCAGGCAGTGACTAGTGGGGTACCGCAAGGTTCTGTGCTGGGGCCCCAGCTGTTTACATTGTACATTAATGATTTAGACGAGGGGATTAAATGTAGTATCTCCAAATTTGCGGATGACACTAAGTTGGGTGGCAGTGTGAGCTGCGAGGAGGATGCTATGAGGCTGCAGAGTGACTTGGATAGGTTAGGTGAGTGGGAAAATGCATGGCAGATGAAGTATAGTGTGGATAAATGTGAGGTTATCCACTTTGGTGGTAAAAACAGAGAGACAGACTATTATTTGAATGGTGACAGATTAGGAAAAGGGGAGGTGCAACGGCACCTGGGTGTCATTGTACATCAGTCATTGAAGGTTGGCATGCAGGTACAGCAGGCGGTTGAGAAAGCACATGGCATATTGGCCTTCATAGCGAGGAGATTTGAGTACAGGGGCAGGGAGGTGTTACTACAGTTGTACAGGGCCTTGGTGAGGCCACACCTGGAGTATTGTGTATAGTTTTGGTCCCTTAACTTGAGGAAGGACATTCTTGCTATTGAGGGAGGTGTTACTACAGTTGTACAGGGCCTTGGTGAGGCCACACCTGGAGTATTGTGTACAGTTTTGATCTCCTAACTTGAGGAAGGACATTCTTGCTATTGAGGGAGTGCAGCGAAGGTTCACCAGACTGATTCCCGGGATGGCAGGACTGACATATAAAGAAAGACTGGATCAACTGGGCTTGTATTCACTGGAGTTCAGAAGAATGAGAGGGGATCTCATAGAAATGTTTAAAATTCTGATGGGTTTCGACAGGTTAGATGCAGGAAGAATGTTCCCAATGTTGGGAAAGTCCAGAACCAGGGGTCACAGTATAAGGTTAAGGGGTAAGCCATTTAGGACCGAGATGAGGAGAAACTTCTTCAGACAGAGAGTGGTGAACCTGTGGAATTCTCTACCACAGAATGTTGTTGAGGCCAATTCACTAAATATATTCAAAAAGGAGTTGGATGTAGTCCTTACTACTAGGGGGATCAAGGGGTATGGCGAGAAAGCAGAAATGGGGTACTGAAGTTGCATGTTCAGCCATGAACTCATTGAATGGCAGTGCAGGCTCGAAGAGCCGGCTGGCCTACTCCTGCACCTATTTTCTATGTTTCTATGTTTCTATGTTTCCTATGGACTGGACGGTAGCTAATGGAACCCCACTTTTTAAAAAAGGAGCAAGAGAGAAAACAGGGAATTATCGACCGGTTGGCCTGGCATCAGTAGTGGGGAAAATGTTGGAATCAATTATTAAAGATATAATAGCAGCGCATTTGGAAAGCAGTGACAGGATTAGTCCAAGTCAGCATTTTTTTATGAAAGGGAAATCATGCCTGACAAATCTTCTCGAATTTTTTGAGAATGTAACTCGTAGAGTGGATAGGGAGAACCAGTGGATGTGGTGTATTTGGACTTTCAAAATGCTTTTGACAAGGACCCACACAAGAGATTAGTGTGCAAAATTAAAGCACATGGTATTGGGGGTAATATATTGATGTGGATAGAAAACTGATTGGCAGACAGGAAGCAAAGAGTAGGAATAAACGTGTCATTTTCAGAATGGCAGGCAGTGACTAGTGAGGTACCGCAAGGTTCAGTGTTGGGACCCCAGCTATTTGCAATATACATTAATGACTTAGACGAAGGAATTGAATATAATATCTCCAAGTTTGCAGATGACACTAAGCTGGGTGGCAGTGTGAGCTGTGAGGCGGATGATAAGAGGCTGCAGGGTGACTTGGACAGGTTAGGTGAGTGGGCAAATGCATGGCAGATGCAGTATAATGTGGATAAATGTGAGGTTATCTACTTCGGTGGTAAAAACAGGAAGGCAGAATATTATCTGAATGGTGGCAGATTAGGAAAAGGGGAGGTGCAACGAGACCTGGGTGTCATGGTACATCAGTCATTGAAAGTTGGCATGCAGGTACAGCAGGCGGTGAAGAAGGCAAATGGCATGTTGGCCTTCATAGCGAGAGGATTTGAGTATTGGAGCAGGGAGATCTTACTGCAGTTGTACAGGGCCTTGGTGAGGCCACACCTTGAATATTGTGTCGAGTTTTGGTGTACTAATCTGAGGAAGGACATTCTTGCTATTGAGGGAGTGCAGCGAAGGTTCACCAGACTGATTCCCGGGATGGCAGGACTGACAGATGAAGAAGGACTGGATCGACTCGGCTTCTATTCACTGGAATTTAGAAGAATGAGAGGGGATCTCATAGAAACATATAAAATTCTGATGGGATTGGACAGGTTAGATGCAGGAAGAATGTTCCCGATGTTGGGGAATTCCGAACCAGGGGTCACAGTCTCAGGATAAGGGGTAAGCCATTGAGGACCGAGATGCTGAGAAACTTCTTCACTCAGAGAATTGTGAACCTGTGGAATTCTCTACCACAGAAAGTTGTTGAGGCCAGTTCATTAGATATATTCAAAAGGGAGTTAGATGTGGCCCTTACGGCTAAAAGGATCAAGGGGTATGGAGAGAAAGCAGCAATGGGGCACTGAAGTTGCATGATCAGCCATGATCATATGGAATGTTGGTGGGCTCGAAGGGCCGAATGGCCTACTCCTGCAACTATTTTTTATGTTTCTATGTTTCTAAATAGAAAAGCAGAGTATTTTTTAAATGGTGAGAGATTGGGAAATGTTCGTGTTCAGAGGGACCTTGTACATGAATCACTGAAAGTTAACATGCAGGTATAGCAAGCAATTAAAAAAGCAAATGGTATGCTGGCCTTTATTACAAGAGGATTGTAATAAGAGTAAAGACGTCTTACTGCAATTATATAGGGCCCTAATGAGACCGCACCTGGAGTATTGTGTACAGTTTTGGTCTCCTTACCTAAGGAAGGATATTCTTGCCACTGAGGGAGTGCAGACTGATTCCTGGGATGGGGGGATTGTCCTCTGAGGAGGGATTGAGTAGGCTAGGCCAAACTCTCTAGAGTTGAGAAGAATGAGTGGTGGTCTCAATTTAAACATACACAATTCTTACAGTGCTTGACAGGGTAGATGCAGGGAGGATGTTTCCTCTCACTGAAGAGTCTAAAACCAGGATTCATAGTCTCAGAATAAGGAGTCGGTCATTTAGGACTGAAAGGAGAAGAAACTTCTTCAGTCAGAGGGTGGTTAATCTCTGCAATTCTCTACCCCTGATGGCTGTGGAGGCTCAGTCTTTGAGTATATACAAGACAGATAACATTATATTTTTGGATATTAAGGGAATCAACGGCTATGGGGATAGTGCCGGAAAGTGGAGTTGAGGTAGAAGATCAGCCATAATCTCATTGAATGGCAGAGCATTCTCAAGGGGCCGAATGGCCTACTCCTGCTTCAAATTCTTATGTTCTTATGTTTGGTGAGACCACACCTGGAGTACTGTGTAAAGTTTTGGTCTATTTACCGAGGAAAGATACACTTGCTTAGAGGGGATGCAGCAAAGGTTCACTAGATTGATTCCTGGAATGAGAGGGTTGTCCTATAATAAGAGATTGAGTAGAATGAGGCTATATTGTCTGGAGTTTAGAACAGTGAGCGGTGATCTCATTGAAACATATGCAGTTTTTAGAGGGATTGACAGGGTAGATGCTGAGAGGCTGTTTCCCCTGGCTGGAGTGTCAAGAACCAGGGGCACAATCTCAAGGTAAGGGTCGGCCATGTGGGACCGAGATGAAGAGCAATTTCTTCACTCAGAGGGTTGTGACTCTTCGGCATTCTCGACCCCAGAGGTTTGTGGAAGCTCAGTCGTTGAGTATATTCAAGACAGAAATCAATAGATTTTGGGACACTAAAGGGGCCGAACTTGGTCAAGGCTTCCGTTCACACAAGTGCCGCCCAAAATGCCACCGAAGGCCGCCGAGGTACCGGACGGTACGTTTGGTGGGGTTTTCAGCGCTGAGGTCCCTTGAAGGTCAGCAGGTGGCAAATTAACGACGTACGCCGCCAATCTGGGCTGCAGCGGGCAGGAGTCTCATTCTCGGCAGCAGAGATGCTTGCCGTCCAAGTGCCACAGAGGATGGAGTCAGGCCCATGGAGGGTCAAAGAGATAAAAATAAAAATCATCACCAACAAAACATCTGACGACCTTCAGGGGACCCCATCCAGCCGACTCCCTCCCACACCAATCTGGCACCTCGGCGAGCGGGAGTCTACTTACACGCATCGGCTGTTCACTGACATCGGCGGGTGCTTCCCGTCGGCTCTCCCCTCCCGCATGCTCCAGGCCACGTCGAAAGTGGCACTGGGCGGTTCGAGCAGAGTAATGTCGGCGGCAGTGGATGGCAGTCGGTGGCAGTGGGCGGTAATTTCCTCAATTTCGGCCCCCTAAGGGAATTAAGGGATTTGGGGATAGGGTGGGTATGCGAAGTTGAGGTCGAAGATCAGCCATGATCTTATTAAATGGGGGAGCAGGTTCGAAGGACCGTAAGGCCTCCTCCAGCTCCTATCTTATCTTTTTATTAGGAGGCTATATTATATCACACTTGTCATGCTAACGGCCAGTCTTTGGCTAATTCACTGATTCAGAGCTTCCAGGATTTGATAGCTGCCATCACACCAGTCATCCAACTGACGATTGATGATCCAGAGCCAAGTGGATAGGCAGCGAATGCCAGGGCACCAGTCTTCCCCCTCGATGCACCATCCCAGCGAAATCTGCCAAGTGAGACCAGGGCTACCACGTGCTCCCTTAAGCGATGTAGCCAACACTGGCTCCATGCCAGGATCCAGCTGCCATGAACTAAGAACCAACTAATTCCCACGACCTTTCAGTCCAGCATCAGGAGCCCACCACTTCCCAGCTTCCTGGCACTGTTAGACGTAGCACCAGAATAGGTGATAGTCGAGTTCAACAATTTCAAACCATAATCTCTGCCCACATTTTGTTCCTTTCCCTCGTTTTCTTTTTTCATAAAATCTCCCCCTCCCCCACCCCTTCTTTATTTTTAGTTTGTTTCTTTCTGTTTTCTGTGGCAGCTGGTAATCATTCTGCCATTCACATCCTATCTAGACTCACCTTTTGTTTTCTAACCTTTGCTCTTACTATCTCAATTCTGCCCATCATCCCCCTTGTCTCTCAAATTTCTTCTGCTTTTCATTGACCTTCCCTTTTGTTCTTTCCTCCCCTCCCCCTTTCAGGGCCCCAGCACTTCCTTAAGAATCTGTTACATTTTGAATTATTGCTAGTTCTGACGAAGGGTCTTCGACCTGAAACGTTAACTCTGTTTCTCTCTCCACAGATGCTGCCTGACCCTGTAAGATTTCCAGCATTTTCTGTTTTTATTTCAGATTCCAGCATCCGCAGTATTTTGCTTTTGTATAGGTGATAGACAGGCATGGGGTGGGGGAGGAACTTTCAACATTGGAAGGTCCGTTGTACCTCCAAAAAATTGTCAGTAAGGCACTGAAGGTCAGGGTCCCAATCTTGCATGCCGCTTCATGCACAGAATTCGCCCTTCGCCATTTTGAATTATGGCTTTTTAGACATCTATGGGCTTTCCTGAAATCATCGGTTGTCTATTAAAACATGCTAATTAGAGTCCTCCGCTTGTTTTAGGACCTAAAAGTCCCTTTCAACAGCTGTGTCATCCTCTTCGAAACTAGTCACAGGAATCATGGGTGCCAGCAGCCTGGAGGCTACCATTTCTGGCGATATTTAAAGGGAATATTTAAAGCTGTTTTTAGGCAATTTACTGGTTAGCTTATTTGAACTGTTAGTGTGCTGTTTCTGTACTTTATAGAACTTTTAGCTGCTGGAACTGAGAGTAATCATTTGCGAAGATAATTTTGTGAGTCAGCAGAGAGGTTTTGACAAGGGGCTTCTGGCAACCTTCTAATTGGTTTCAGCATTGAAGCTGAAAGAGGAGGAGGAGGAGGAGGCTAGAGTCCAGGGAGCTGCAGCTTCAGAGAGAAGCAGGCCTTACCCAACCATGAGTGTGAAAGCCCAGAACTTCTTGCCTGCACCTCACCGAAGAACAGTGTGTGAAGGAGGCTGTCACAGAGCCCTATCACCTGTTGCAGCATCAGTGGGTGCCCAGGACAAGGTCACGTGTATCCTTTCCTATGACTGCCAAAGCCACTGTGGCCCTGAATTTTCATTCCGCAGGGTCATTGCAGTCTGCACCAGGTGACAACTATAATATCAGCCAATCGGCTGTGTCGGTCTGCATTCACCAGGTGACGGATGCGTTCTTTGCCAAAGTCAGTGACTTCGTGTCCTTCCCCATGGATGAAGCTAAGCAGGAAGACAAGGCTCTGGATTTGCCAGGATTGCAGGCTTCTCCCAGGTGCAGGGCATCATTGACTGCACACACATAGGCTCCCAAGCTCCAGTAGAAGAGCCTGGAGTCTAAATGAATAAGAAGGGATTTCACTCATTGAATCTCCAGCTGGTCTGCGATGACATGCAGCGTATCATGGAGGTGTTGGTAGCTGCCATGATGCCTTTACCCTGTGCCAGTCCTTAATCAAGAGAGGGGAGCTCTCTTTGATCTTCACCATCGGGTCAGAGTTTGGTTGCTTGAGGACAAAGGCAATCCTATCCAGACCTGACTAATGGCACCTCTCAGGAACCCAAGGACAGATGCAAAGATGATGTAAAATCAGTGTAATGTCTCCATTCAAGCCTGATAGAACAGGCCAAAGCCTCCTGAACCAATGCTTCTGCTGCCTAGATAGGTCTGGAGGAGAAATAAATCGGTGTAAATCACTATCACCCATTTCGCACTGTCGCTGAAGACTGATTTCACCCCTAGTAGGATGACTGTTCAATTGTATCTGGCTATTGATCATGTCAATTTCAAAGTGCACTTACTTTGCTCATAGTTATTCATGGAGACTGCTTTCGACATTGCATAACAGTTGACTGTGCATTTATTCTGTTCTGAGTTATTGATGGTGGCCTATTTCTCTTTGGCCATTTCTGGATTAAGGTTCAATGTGTACTTATTTTGTTTTGCGGTTTGTATTTTGTCATTAATGTGCACTTGTTTTGTGCTTTATTTTCATGCAGGCTTCTTTGTTGTGTGCAATTTTGTGCATTAATGTTGAATTATCTCTGTTTTTTAAATTATGAAGTTCACAGTCATACAGCAAAGGGTGCATTCAATTGGTGCAGATATTTTCCACTCAGATGATGACAGTTGGCATAGCTACATCAGGGCAAAGAAGGCTGATGTGTGCGGGAGTACATTGGTTTCAAGCAATCTTTATTGGCAAGTGGGAGAGAAGGTGGGCAAGCTGCTTTCTATAGGTGGAGGCAATCAGGCAGTGAAATCCACCGTAATGAGCTGCCCTCTAATAGTTCTGACAGCTTCAAGCAACGTCACATCTGAGCAGACATCAGCCATGGGCCTGAAGCTCTGCATCTTCTCCTGCAAAGGCCTCCTCGCCAGGTTTATCTAGACTGAGCATTTCCTGTAATGAAAAATTGTGAAATACACAACAAACCACAATTATTGTTGCCACCCTTTCTGGCGCATACTGCAAGACTTGTCCAGGCATCTGAATTGGCATTTCAGAAGCTCTACAGGCCTCTCCACCACCTGCCTGGTCATTGCATGGGCTCGATTGTCACACTCCTCTGTTTCATTGCAGGTCACACGGAATGGTGTCTTCAGCCATGGCATCAGGTGTGGAGGGGCGGGGGCTGGAGGGGGTGGTAGGCCTTGCCCCCAGGATCCATCTGTCCATTCGGTTCTCCTCCCTGCTTAACGATGTGATGGCTGAGTTCCATAGTTTCAATACATTGGGGCAGTATGCCTGAGTGTCAGTTGATGTGCAGTATCCGTTGCTGGGGATCACAGACAAACTGCTCATTCAGGGATTGGAGCCCCTTCCTGCCAATGTACGACACTGGCTTCCAAGTTAAGTTGGCGCATTCAGAGCCACATAGGTGCTGTTGATAGGGCCCTCACCTCAGGGAAGCCAGCATGCACTTAGAATTAAATGGTCCTGTCTCACTGACATGTGTGGGTCATGCCAGTTTTAGATACTTTGTCGAAACACCTCCCTTTTTTTGTCACTATATTACTCTTGGATTGGATAATTAAAATCAGCCATTGCTATTCCTTCACATTTTTTGTCTACATAGCTCTTCCTTTATCACATGTCCACCTTCTGATGATTGTATAATTAATCCCCATTGAGTGAGAATTTGCTTCTTAATTCTTAACTCGAACCAAATAGATTCAGCTTTTGCACCATGCCTGATATCAGTCTTACGTTCTTACTGTGCAATAATGTTGTAAATGCAAATGTGTCGCCGTGTTCTTTCAGACAATGTAATGCAAATAGATTCATTCAGGAAAGTGCACAAGCTAGCAGTGTTATTAAAAAATCATTAGCCTTGCTTCCCAAGGCTTATCAATGCAAGCTTTCCATAATCATTTTATATAATAAATTATTTCAAGTATGCAAAACAATTGACAGTAAACACATTGACTTAAATGTTTTGGGGTAATAAAGTCAAGACCAATTTAAGCACTGGTGCTGTAAGATCTTCAACATATCTGAAACAGACAGAATTATCTAAGACGATGAAAGCCACCATCTAGTAACTGGCCCAGTTGGCATTTTTAGTCTGCTGGTACTACTTAGTTAAACCGATATCAGAAAATATAACATAGTGTTATTAATCAAACTGGGCTTGAATGCCAAGATGGTAATTTTCTATCTGACAGATAGTTCACATCAATTTATCAATACTCAGAACATGTGGCTAATATTTATTGAACTTGTGCTCATATCATTTACAAAGTACTAGCCTGCCAAATAGAAGAATTAAAAATTATAGAATTTAGGTAGAAGATGGTGGCTTAAGACATTCTGATTAATGCCAATCACGATGAACAACCATGAACACAATACATTTTGAGGCTGTATGTTCCATGTAACAATTAATGAATGACATGGAGCAAAATGGATCAAATACCACTTTACAATGGAACAAGGTTTCCTCTGCATGCTATGTGTCACAAATGATGTATCCATTCTTTATAAATCAGTTTACAATTTTAAGGAGAGACATGGATGAAATCTTCCTCCCACAAGTGCAATCTCTACATGCCATCAAAACAGATCTGCCAACATTAAATGGCAGTTTTACACTGTAGTGACTGAGTGGATTTGTTATCAATCATACTGAGACACACACTACTGGCCAAATGGGAACCTGATAGGATTATCTTCAAAAAGAAAGTAAGACTTGGATTTATATAGCACCTTTCATGACCACTGGACATCTTAAAGTGCTTTACAGCCAATTCAGTACTTTTGGAGGGTAGTCACTGTTGCAATGTAGAAAACTCGGCAGCCAATTTGAGCACAAGCAAGCTTCAGCAAGGTGATAATGATCAGATAATCTGGGGTTTTTTTGTTATCTTGATTGAGGGATAGATATTGGCCAGCACACCGGGGATAACTCCCCTGCTCTTCTTCGAAATAGTACCATGGGATCTTTTACGTCCACTTGTGAGAGCAGATGTGGCCTCGGCTTAACATCTCATCCAAAAGACAGCACCTCCGACAGTGCAGTGCTCCCTCAGTACTGCACTGCAGTGTCAGCCTAGATTTTTTGTGCTCAAGTCCCTGGAGTAGGACTTGAACCCACAACCTTCTGACTCAGAAGCGAGAGTGCTACCCACTGACACACTTGTCAAAATTAACAATCATTAACCTTTTGCAGTTGACAAACTTATGTTAATTGCTGTGATGGTATAACTTCAGTAAGAAAAATGTTGAAGCTGAAGTTGAAGTTCGAATCCTACATGCTGTTTCCTCCTCATGCGGAACACAAACATGATTAAAGTGTTTTCCACTTATATTTCTTGATAGGATTCAAAATAAAATAACAATTTGCAGTGAAAACTATAATGGAGGTGACATGAACTAAATATGGCAAAGTCTTACTTTAAAATCTCGTTTTATATCATGTATTACAACACCAACTGCTCACATCATATAGACGATTATCCATTCTTCTTCATTTTAAACAATATAAGGATTCCATGACAACTCTGCACCTTATTTTATATTCAAATCAAATCCATTTCCAAGTTTATTTTGAAAACAGTCTACTAGTTTGTACATCTTAAACATAATTAATCACCAATAATATAATAGGACAGAAACATCTTCACAAATAGAAAGCTATGCTGAGCTTCAGTAATCAAAGAATTAGCCTGCAATGGTTCAGTGGTACAGGTTATCACTCTCACCTCTGATTCAGAATATTCTGTGTTCGAGCCCCACTCCAGAGACTAGAACCCATAACTCAGGCTGACACTCACAGTGGAGTGCTACACTGTTGGAGGTGCCATCTTTCGAATGAAATGTTAAACCAAGGCTCTGACTACCTTCTCAGGTGGATGTAAAAGTTCTATTTTGAATAACCGTTCTCTCACCTGGTCAATATTTACCCCTAAGACCGCCCTAAGTGGAGGAAGTGCATCCGGGAGGGCACTGAGCTCCTCGAGTCTCGTCGCCAAGAGCATGCAGAAATCAAGCGCAGGCAGCGGAAAGAGCGTGCGTCAAACCAGTCTACCCGCCCCTTCCCTCAACAACTATCTGTCCCACCTGTGACAGAGACTGTGGTTCTCGTATTGGACTGTACAGCCACCTAAGGACTCATGTTAAGAGTGGAAGCAAGTGTTCCTCAATTCCGAGGGACTGTCTATGATGATGATGATTTACTCTTCAACCATTATCTGGTAATTTATTTAATTGCTGTTTGTTAGATCTTGTGTGAATATTTGTGGTCACGTTTCCTACATTGCAAAAAATACTTTCTTGGCAGTAAAGCATAACTACACTGCAAAAAATATTTCTTTGGTTGTGAAGTGCTTTGGGGTGTCCTGAGGTCATGAAAGGCACTGTATAAATGCAAGTTCTTTCTTTTAATGTATTTGTCATTTCAATGTTGCTGTTTCTTCATGGAGTCAGTCCTTGGTTTGGCCAGATGAAGTGGTTATGCACAACGGAACTGGACGTGACTAAATGGTAAGCTGTAAGTCGGAGTCATGGTGAAAGGTCAGGGTTCCGCATCAGAGCCAATTCATGTGATTTTACCATCATGTTAATTCTATGGGTAAGTCTTCAGCAATAAGCACCATCAGCTAGAAATTGCGTAGTGCTCCATTTGGGGCACTAACTTTTGAAGAAGCACAAAAGTATCGGCAACCGATAATTCTTTTTTAATTCCAGGAACTTCCGCTTTAAGAACATAAGAACATAAGAAATAGGAGCAGGAGTAGGCCATTTGGCCCCTCAAGCCTGCTCCACCATTCAATAAGATTATGGCTGATCTGATCATGGACTCAGGTCCACTTCCCTACCCGCTCCCGATAACCCTTTACTCCCTTATCGCTCAAAATTCTGTCTACTTCCGTCTCAAATATATTTAATGACCCAGCCTCAACAGCTCTCTGGGGCAGAGAATTCATAGATTTATAACCCTCTGAAAGAAGAAATTCCTCCTCATCTCAGTTATAAATGGGCGGCCCTAATTCTGAGACTATGTCCCCTAGTTTTAGTTTCCCTTATGAGTGGAAATATCCTCTCTGCATCCACCTTGTCGAGCCCCCTCATTATCTTATTTGTTTCGATAAGATCACCTCTCATTCTTCTGAACTCCAATGTGTATAGGCCCAACCTACTCAACCTATCCTCATAAGTCAACCCGCTCATCTCCAGAATCAACCTAGTGAACCTTCTCTGAACAGCTTCCAATGCAAGTATATCCTTCCTTAAATACGGAGACCAAAACTGTATGCAGTACTCCAGGTGTGGTCTCACCAATACCCTGTACAGTTGTAGCAGGATTTCTCTGCTTTTATACTCCATCCTCCTTGCAATAAAGGCCAACATTCCATTTGCCTTCCTGATTACTTGCTGTACCTGCATACTAACTTTTTATGTTTCATGCACAAGGACCTCTAGGTTCCTCTGTACTGCAGCAATTTGTAATTCTTCTGCATTTAAATTATAATTTGCTTTTCTATTTTTTCTGTCAAAGTGGATAATCTCACATTTTCCCACATTATATTCCATCTGCCAAATCTTTGCCCATTCACCACAAGGGAAGAGGAGCACTAACTCAAGCGCTAACACTTCCCTTAGATCGCTAAAGATGAGTGAGAGGGGCGGCAGTACTGAGCAATGTTCAGTGCAGCACTGTCGTCTTCAGAGGTTCCTTCCCTTTCTTAAAGGGAAGGGCCAATGATAGATTCAATCACTCTTCAGGCTGTCTCTGTGAGGCCACAGGTCCTGCGCTACGTGCATAACAGCCCCAAACACTCTAAGAGGGTGCAGGGCTGAGGAATCGCGGTGGTCAAAACAAAACAGGCAGCACCAGACTGGGGAGATAATAAATTTTGACCTACCTGACCACGACTGCCTTTAAATAACGCTCCCCAACCAGCCAGCCAGCCGAGGTGACAAAGCATCCTGCAGCTGCCGTTGTTAACGCCCGGTGATGCTGCAATATCACATCTGGGGTGCTAATGGGACACTGCGCACCAGATGACGTCATGATCTACAGGGCGAGGTGGTAAGTGATAGCACGAGCACAAAACCACCAGGGAAGTTTGCAGGTGTTGGTGACTTCACCGCACATGGTCAGTAGCTCCTTAGTGCCCTCTTACCGCCCCCTACAGGTGCTAACAGGAGGGGAAAACCAGGCAAATTTCTCCCTCCATTTGTTGTACTCGCAAATGGAATCCCAGTTCCAGGGAATGCTGAAATTGCAAGTTTAAACATATCAGCAATCAGGCGGAGTACGGTGGCATAGCAGTTATGTTACTTGACAAATAATCCAGAGATCTGGACTATTGATCGAAGGAAGTGAGTTCAAATTCCACCGCGCTAGCTGTGGGTATTTAAATTCAGTTAATTAAATAAATCTGGAATCAAAAACTAGAATCAGTAATGGTGACCATGAAACTGCTGGATTGTTGTAAAAAAAACATCTGATTCTTTAGGGAAATAAATCTGCTGCCCTTACCTGGTCTGGCCTATATGTGACTCCAGAACCACAGCAATGTGGTTGACTCTTAACTGCCCTCTGAAATTGCCCTGGCAAGCAACTCAGGTGTATTCCACAAGACAGCTCACCACCACATTCTCATGGGCAATTAGGGATGGGCAATAAATGCTGGCCTTGCCAGCAATGCTCACATCCTGTGAATGAACAATAAAAAAAAATAAGGTTTTGAAATCAGAAGATCTGGAGTTTCTGAGTTTGTGGGCAGAAACAAAGGCAATGCAGTTTAATGTAAGTCAGTGTAAAGTGATGAGGTTTCGTAAAAGAAAAGGTAACATGGAATATATACTCAGTGGAGGTATCAGAGCAGGAGAGAGATCTCAGAATACTGTTGGACAGGATACAAACATCAACCCTGTGTTCCCAGGCTTTAAAAAAACTAAATAAAATGTTGCATAGCAAAGTGTATAATATATACATTGAAAATAGTTATCTTAAAGTTGAGGGTGTCTTCGATGAAACCAGGTCTGAAAGATTGTGTTCAGTTTTGTTCCTTCTATTCCAGAAGGGATAACATGTTATTGGAAAGAATTGAGCAGACATTCGCTAGATTAATATCAGAACCTGGAGGATTGAGAGCTATGAAAAGTAATTGTGTATACTTGCACTTTTCTCTCAAGGAGAGAATGCTGGAAGGAGATTATCAAAATTATAAAGCAATTTGATAATATTGAAAAAGGTCATTTTTTTCCACCATATGGAAGAATTACAGAGCCCAGATGCATAAAATCAGCAGAAGCAAAGCTAAAGTGAATAGGCAATTGAGGCAAATTTCTTTAGAAAAAGAATAATCAACTTGTGGACCAAACTGCTAGTATAAACAGTTGAACAGAAAGATTTAAGGGACCTTAAAAAGTAAATAGGTTCCTCGCAGGGAGTAATATTGTAAGTGATATCGAGATACCTTGCAGGATGGAGAGGAGATGGTTAGATAGGCAGGCTACATGGACTGATAGAGGTAGAAATTCAGACACCTGCATCTGAATGAGGAGGCATGAGGTTCCCCTGATTTTGGACTTCAGGTCTCATTTTAATGGAACCCACGTGGCGCAAACAGCTGGCCCTGAGGTAAGTGAAGGTTGTGGGGAAGGGAAATGGGGGACGGGGAGGGAGATCCAGTCGACTATTTGTGGCCCATGGTCTTTTCCTGCCTGAAATACTTTACAATGTCATCATTTGATTGAGGTACAAATAGGTTGAGGGTATCAGCTGGAGTCTACTGATCAGCAGTAAATATACATTCATGTAGCTAAATGCTGAACAAGGCTTCTGTTCACTTGTGCAAGAAAGAGCAGCATTTTTTTTGAACAGCCAAATGGAGGATGAAAATCTGTTTTCCAGGAAGCTTGATATTGAATCTAAGGGGCTGAAATTGCCCCTTTCTATATGGGCCGTGACCCCCTCAAAGAGGCGGCCACGGGTCAGTAAAGAATCACCGCTCGGTCGGCACGGAGGGGCCACCATTTTGCATATTGCCCTCCTTTAGTTTTGGAATGGTGTACGGGACCCCCTGCCCATTTTCCTGCCACATCATGCATGCGCCGACCCCTTACCGACCAGCGGCAACCCGCTTTCTGAAATTGCCCCACAGGAAATGACCCTGTGCGGAATTGCCCCACGGGAGCGGCGCTGCCACCGGCCGGTGCCACAGACAGCTTTTTCTGTTGGTACCTTTTTTTGGCTGGGCAGCGTGACCACCCTTAAAGATGAGGTGGCACTGCTGGCGACGCCATTTTTTTTCGGCAGACTATCAGGTCGGGCCGACAATTATACCCGTGGGTTCGGCCGGGCCGCCTACAGGTAGCCAGGCACCACATCTTGGGTACCAGTCCATTGGACCGGCCGAAACCCTCCTTTAGTGTTTGCCACTAAAGTGGCTGCAGAGTTTGCAGTGGCCCTCCCCTTTAACTGAAGGGGAGGGAGGTTGTGACGCATCAGCATGATGACGTCATCAGCGCGGCACTGATGACGTGGAGCGTTGGTCATTCCGACCTGCCCCCACTTACGACCCTCTAGTGGTGGCCACTCTGACCCTCTCCGCACACCAACACCGCTCCGACCAGAAACATAAATCAAAGAGCTGAAAATTGCCGGAATCGATGCGCCCCATTTTGGGCGGAGGGCAATTTTGTCCCCATGAGTTTTACTGTGTTCCCCCTTGAAGCTTGCCATTTTTGTTTTGAAGGTCGAATGAGTTAATTTCCAGTTTGTTAAAATCTCCACTCTCAAAGTACAATTGGAGACAAAAGTTCTGTTATCATCAAGAGAAGGAAAGTGAATTTTCACTTTGTGGGTCAAGCTCTCAACTAATAGAACAGCGAACAGCCTTTACAGTACTCAGGATTCATTCCATATGCATTTCACTAATGATGTCAGCCAAGTGGTCTGGCAAATCTTCAGTACGAGGGTGAACGCAATGTGCTGTCTAGAATATCCATGCAACTGACAATTTACACTTACCTGGAGACGAGAAGAGATGCAAGTTGTAACAGAACACATCACAAGGCTATTTAATTCACAGTTGGCTAACCTAATATATGATAACTACCTGACTTTCTTTTGCCAGTACTCAGTAACTCATAAAATGTCCACACATGGAATGCTCTAAACTGGCTGCAGCAGAAATTGGAGGCAACTAAACTGCAAATCAACCTTTAAAACAGAAGAAAAACAGACATAATAAATTACTGTACTGCAAATTGAAGATTTCCTCCAGAGCAGTCTGTTTTTAATCTTCCTGGCTCCCAGTGCACTGTTGCACAGTCATTTGTTGCATATCCACCCTACTTATCGTTTGCACAGAATATGCACTTTGTAAGCTCATGGTACGTTGTGTAAATAGAACTGTCTTGTCCCTTCGGTGATGTGATGATGAATGAATGAAGCCTTGCATCAGCATATTCTTAAAAGCAAGAGAATGTATAGAAATAGAGAAAAATCATTCAGCCCACCTTGTGGCATCTTGAATCCTCCCATCATGGATTCTAACCAATCCATTTAGTTTCTGAAGGAAAATAATCCAACCACTTCCAAAAACCCAAGGCCCCAAATCCATGTCAGCTGTGGCTCAGTGGTGTAAGGGGTGGTCCTGGGGGTTAGGTTCACCTCTGACCTACTTGAGCAGTTTGAATCGCTCCCACTCCCTTGGGTTCGAGACTCTGAATTTATTTGGGGGGTGTGTCATTGCAGCCCATGGCTTCGAAAATGTCTTCCTGGATGGGGGCAAATGTTTTCCGTCCCCTTTTGCTCTCAATAGAGAGGGACTGTACAGCTTACTGTCCAGGGATAGGAGGAGCATCTTTGCTATTTCTGCATCATCACACCCATTAATACCCTCTGCCTGTTCCACTTTCATAAAGTGGACTGAGGGGTCTCCCTTTAGAGTTAGCTTTCCCAGGTGGCTTATCATTGCCCTAAGCTGTTGGGAAGTGTTGGGAATCACAAACTGGCTTTCCGGGGGCCCTTGACCCCCGGCACTGGTGGGCAGGCCAAGCTTCTGTTGCCGGACCGAGCACATTGGCCCTGGTTCTGGCTCTCCTTTTTCTTGCTCGTCTACCTCTCCTCCCTGCTGCCAGACCGAGCTGAAACTTGGCACCACAGGTGGTGGTGGTTCATTATCCCTCTCTGCCTCACAGTTTGTTCGCTCCTCCTGCTGCTGCACCAGTGTATTCACCGGTGCCGCAGGTGGTGGTCGAACAGTTTCTTCCTTTTCTTCCAGGTTTACCTGGGGCGTACCCGGACTTATTAGGCATACCATGTCTTTTGCCCTGGACAGAGCAAGGTTTGATTTGTTTCTGGCAGGGACTGTGGTCTCCCGATTCAAACCCATTAGTGCTAGTTACTTTATACGCTGCCTGCTCATCTTTGAATTTTTCCTGGGGCTCTTTTACTTGTAGGGTGAGGCGAATGCTTTCCTCCTTCAGTAACTTTTCATTATTTTTGGCCTCAGTAACCTGACATTGAAAATAGTCCTGACTGTTTTTAAACCTTTCCATTAGCTGGGTCTTTCCCTGTTTTAGCTTATGGAGTTCTCCCCATAACCTCTCTTCTGTCATAGCCCTTTCTTTGTGGGCCTCTGCGCATTCCCATAGTTCTGCCTGTAGTGATTCAATAGTTTTGTCTAGGAGTTGGACCTGTTGCTGTAGACAGACCAACCAAATTGCCTTCTCTACTGCTTCTTTGTGATCCTTGCTTGCTGTCCACTGGGCTGCAGCGTCCGCTGGACGCTCAGTGCGCAATAGACCAAGCACCATTCCTTAGTGACATTCAATTTCTTGTACACATAGGAGGAAATCCTCTCTTCCATCTTGATTCTTTCCCCCAAACCAGCACTCTCCACATCACACCCTTTGTACCAGAGTCCTGCCGCGGTCGCCATTTTGTAACGTTGTTCCCGGGGGTCAGGTTCACCTCTGACCGACTTAAGCAGTTCGAATCGCTCCCATTCACTTAGGTTCTAGACTCTGGATTTATTTGGGGTGTCTGGGGGGAGGGGGGGGGTGGGTGACAAAGTGCAAAGGACAACTGGTTTGATGCAAAAGAACTTTGATTTTATTACAGACAAGAAAATACAATGTCAAACTTATAATCACTCTAATAAAGAACAATACATTACACATTCAAAGGAGGTTACAGTAAAAATTACACCTCCCACCTCCCAATACCTAATCCTAGCTAGGTTAGACTCCAGGGCAGACAGGGACTATGCTTACCAATCCTTTCTGGTCAGTTAGCGGTAGTTCGCGATTTCGGGGTTCGTTGAATTCTGTAGGTTCTGCTTGCTGTACCCTGAACATCGGAGGAGACTTCTTACTGCGCAATCTTTAGTTGGGTTGAGTCCGCTGATGTGGTAGGGCGCGTTTTGGATTTGTGAGATAAGTATCCGTTTTCTTTCGTTAGAAGTAGGTTTTTACAGTTCTTTTGGTAATGTTTTACCCGTTGGTAGCTCAGGAACAGTTTGTAGAGTGGAAACTTTTGATTCTTTGGTTTCTTTCTGTTGGAGTTTTGTTTCGAGGTAGGTCGATAGTGGTGGATTTGGTGGTGCCACATTGGCTGTGGTCGGTTGCTGCCGTGATGGTGATGTTCTTCCTTCCTTTTTGGACTTTAGGACTTCGAGGCTGGAGAAGTTGGTTTTCAACTGTCGTGTTGGTTTCTCTCCCTTCTTGATGGCATAGTCGCAGTATGGCACCCCTTTGTTAAAATAGGGGGCCGGTTATAATGTTTGAGTTGTCCTAATCTTCATGCCAAATCAGTCCAGAATTCTTTGTTTAAATTTGGCGGGCTTGACATTTCTTGTAATATTTTTGGCGGGCTCGTTAAAAGTTAATATGTCTTGGTGTCTTGGGTGGGCTGCTCTTCTAAATCTGTTTCCTGGTGGAAATATTGGCTTGGTAATCGCAATGTACTTTTGTGCTTGGTTTCTGCATACAGGCTGTAGTGGGTCCTTTCTTCTTATTCAGATGGCTTTTCTCGGTTCAGTTTGATGGCTGGCCATCTCTGAGTTATTGTTGTAATGTTAATGTCTCTTGTGGAGAAGGTTTTCGAATATCCATTTCTCCAGATAATTTACTTTAGTCCCAACAGCCAGACAGTTCCGATAATCAAGTTGGCTCCTTTAATACCTTAGGCCCACCCACAGACCTGAATTTGTCTTGAAAATGGTCCAAAATTCGATTAAAGTTTGTAGTTTCTTCCTTAAGCACTTTAGGATTTCAAACTTTCCAGTAGATAGTCCCAAATTAAGTTTCCTTTCCAATGAGCCCAAACACTGGAGGGATTGCCGTGAATTTTGACCTTTCAGTGGGTAGTACTTTTGCCTCTGGGTCAGAAGGTTGTGATTTCAAGTCTCGCTCCAGAGACTTGAGCACAACAATCTAGGCTGACACTCCCAGTGCAGTACTAAGGGAGTGCTGTCCAGTTTGAGGTGGCGTCTTTCGATGTGAGGTTAAACTTAGACCCTGTTTGCATTCTCAGGAGGTTGTAGAAGGTCCTACAGTATTATTTTGAAGCAGGAGAGTTCATAGAATCATAGAAATTTACAACACTGAAAGAGACTATCTCTGCCCATCCTGTCCATGCTGGCCAACAAAGAGCTACCCAGCCTAATCCCACTTTCCAGCTCTTGGTCCACAATCCCGTAGGTTATGGCACTTCAAGTACACATCCAAGTACATTTTAAATGTGGTGAGGGTTTCTGCCTCCACCCTTTCAGGCAGTGAGTTCCAGAACCCCCACCACCCTCTAAATGAAGAAATGTCCCCTCAAATCTCCTCTAATACTTCTACCAATTACTTTAAATTTATGCCCCTGCTTGTTGACCCCTCTGCTAAGGAAAATAGGTCTTTCCAATCCATTTTATCCAGGCTCCTAATAATTTTATACGTGAATAAAGTCTCCCCTCAGCCTCCTCTATTCCAAAGAAAACAAACAAATCTTTCCTCATACATAAAATTCTCTTGTCCAGGCAATATCCTCGTAAATCTCCTCTGTACCTTCTCTAGCGCAGTCACATCTTTTCTGTAATATGGTGACCAGAACTGCACACAGTACTAACTGTGGCGTAACTAGTGTTTTATACATTTCAAGCATTAGCTCCCTGCTCTTCTATGCCTCGGCTAATAAAGGCAAGTATTCCATATGCCTTCTGAACCACCTTATCTATCTGGCCTGTTACCTTCAGGAATCTGTCGACATGAACTCCAAGATCCCGTTGTTCCTCTGCACTTCTCAGTGTCCGACCATTTAATGTTTATTCCCTTATCTTGGTATGACCTCACATTTCTCCGGATTGAATTCCATTTGCCCCTGTTCTGCCCACCTGACAAGTTCATTGATATCTTCCCGCAGTCTATAGCTTTCTTCTTCAGTATTAACTACACAGCCGAATTTAGTATCATCTGCAAACTTCTTAATCATACTCCCTACATTCAGGTCAAAATCATTGAGATATACCACAAAAGTTAAGGAACCTACTACTGAGCTCTGCAGAATTCCACTGGAAACAGCCTTCCAGTCACCAAAACACCCATTGACCATGACCTTTTGCTTCCTGCCTCTAAGACAATGTTGGTTCCAACTTGCCACTTTGCCCTGGATGCCGTGGGTTTTACTTTCGGGACCAGTCTGCCTTGTGGGACCTTATCAAAAGCCTTGCCAAAATCTATATACACTACATCAAATGCACTACCCTCATCAACCCTCCTTGTTACCGCCTCAAAAAATTCAATCAAGTTAGTCAGACACGACGTTCCCTAAATAAATCCATGCTGACTGTCCTTGATTAATCCGTGTCTTTCTAAATGAAGATTTATCCTGTCTTTCAGGATTTTTTCCAATAATTTTCCCACCACTGAGGTTAGGCTGATAGGCCTGTAATTACTCGGCCTATCCCTTTCTCCCTTCTTAAACAAGGGTACCACATTAGCAGTCCTCCAGTCCTCCAGCACCACAACTGTAGCCAGAGAGAATTGGAAAATGATGGTCAGAGCCTCTGCTATTTTCTCATTTGTTTCTCAACAGCCTGGGATACATTTCATCAGAGCCTGGGGTTTTATCCATTTTCAAAGCAGCTAAGCCCCTTAATACTTCCTCTCTCACTATGATTATGTCATCTAATATTTCACAATCCTCCTCCCTCATTGCAATGTCTGCATCGCCCCTCTCAGTTGTGAAAAGACGCAAAGTTTTCATAAACAACCATATCGACGTCTTCCGCCTCCACACACAGTTTACCTACATAGTATCTAATAGGTCCTACTCTTTCTCTAGTTATCCATTTGCTCTTAATGGGCTGGATTTTCGGCTATTTGTGATTTCAAGCATTTCCGGGCGCAAATCGCAGCGGAATCAAAAATTTAGTGGTGGGTTAGCGTTAGCGCCAGAGCACGCAACAGTCACAAAATGAAAGTTTACGAAGAGCGTTAGTGCAAACTCTGGCGTTGCACCACAGAATTTCTGCACCAGAGTCGAAAGTTCCGGCGCTAAAAAAAATGCCGTTCTGCGCATGCGCAATTTTTTTTCTTCCCACACTTCTGTTCTGCTGTCCGATCGCAAAAGCAAATACAGGGCATGGCCACTCGCATGTGCAGTACACTCAGGGCTGAAACAGCTATTTCAAAATTTGATTTTGATCATGAAGGAGGTGAATAGTAGATTTATGGAAGTAAATCGCTGATGAGACCTCTGCCTCAGACGCAGTGGCCAGGAGTGGGAAACAGTGACAAAAAAAGTTCAATGATCTTTATAGGGACGTTAGAGTACCATTTTCATTCATGCACTCCTTCATTACTTCAATTATAAATCTGACACACTATTTGTTCTCATGCTGTTGTTATCACTCAGAAACAGAAACATAGAAACATAGAAAATAGGTGCAGGAGTAGGCCATTCGGCCCTTCGAGCCTGCACCACCATTCAATAAGATCATGGCTGATCATTCACCTCAGTACCCCTTTCCTGCTTTCTCTCCATACCCCTTGATCCCTTTAGCCGTAAGGGCCATATCTAACTCCCTCTTGAATATATCCAATGGACTGCCATCAACAACTCTCTGCAGCAGGAAATTCCACAGGTTAACAACTCTCTGAGTGAAGAAGTTTCTCCTCATCTCAGTCCTAAATGGCTTACCCTTTATCCTTAGACTATGTCCCCTGGTTCTGGACTTCCCCAACATCAGGAACATTCTTCCTGCATCTAACCTATCCCATCCCGTCAGAATTTTATATGTTTCTATGAGATCCCCTCTCATCCTTCTAAACTCCAGTGAATACAGGCCCAGTCGATCCAGTCTCTCCTCATATGTCAGTCCAGCCATCCCGGGAATCAGTCTGGTGAACCTTCGCTGCACTCCTTCAATAGCAAGAATGTCCTTCCTCAGATTAGAAGACCAAAACTGAACCCAATATTCCAGGTGAGGCCTCACTAAGGCCCTGTACAACTGCAGTAAGACCTCCCTGCTCCTACACTCAAATCCCCTAGCTATGAAGGCCAACATACCATTTGCCTTCTTTACTGCCAACTGTACCTTCATGCCAACTTTCAATGACTGATGTACCATGACACCCAGGTCTCGTTGCACCTCCCCTTTTCCTAATCTGCCACCATTCAGAAAATATTCTGCCTTTGTGTTGATAACCTCTCATTTATCCACATTATACTGCATCTGCCATGCGTTTGCCCACTCAGCTAATCTGTCCAAGTCACCCTCCAGCCTCTTAGCATCCTCTTCACAGCTCACACCGCCACCCAGCTTAGTGTCATCTGCAAACTTGGAGATATTGCACTCAATTCCTTTATCTAAATCATTGATGTATATTGTAAATAGCTGGGGTCCCAGCACTGAGCCCTGCGGCACCCCACTAGTCACTGCCTGCCATTCTGAAAAGGACCCGTTTATCCCGACTCTCTGCTTCCTGTCTGCCAACCAGTTCTCTATCAATGTCAGTACATTATCCCCAATACCATGTGCTTCAATTTTGCATACCAATCTCTTGTGTGGGACCTTGTCAAAAGCCTTTTGAAAGTCCAACTACACCACATCCACTGGTTCTCCCTTGTCCACTCTACCAGTTACATCCTCAAAAAATTCCGGAAGATTTTTCAAGCATGATTTCCCTTTCATAAATCCATGCTGACTTGGACCGATGCTGTCACTGCTTTCCAAATGCGCTGCTATTTCATCTTTAATAATTGATTCAACATTTTCCCCACCACTGATGTCAGGCTAACCGGTCTATAATTACCCATTTTCACTCTCCCTTCTTACTTAAAAAGCGGTGTTACATTAGCTACCCTCCAGTCCATAGGAACTGATCCAGATTCGATAGACTGTTGGAAAATGATCACCAATGCATCCACTATTTCTAGGGCCACTTCCTTAAGTACTCTGGGATGCAGACTATCAGGCCCCGGGGATTTTTCGGCCTTCAATCCCATCAATTTCCCTAACACCATTTCCCACCTAATAAGGATTTCCTTCAGTTCCTCCTACTCATTGGACCCTCGGTCCCCTAGTATTTCCGAAAGGTTATTTGTGTCTTCCTTCGTGAAGACAGAACCAAAGTATTTGTTTAACTGGTCCGCCATTTCTTTGTTCCCCATTATAAATTCACCTGAATCTGACTGCAAGGGACCTATGTGGTTTGCCTCCTAAAACACATGATAAATTAGTAGGCTTAGTGTAGCACCCTATCTGTACACATTATTAAGATTGCTTTCTGAAATCCCATAAGATGTTTCTGCACTTCGATGTCCTCCTGATGAACCATGTGCTTGGATACTGAGGGGAAGTCCTGCACACTCCCTGGGCTGGTTGGCGCAATGTGATGCAGTGTCTGTGTACTAGGGTTGGTGCAATATGATGCAGTGTCTCTGGACTATATATAATGGAGTAGCGGTGGTCCTTCAAATGATCCTGTGCTATGCGACCTTCCTCATGTCACCCTGCCCCCTCCCCTGCTGCTAATCACTCGTCTGTTGCTTTCTACTTCCAGATGACCAGCCACAGCCGCAGCATTCCTCAAATCAAACATCCACGTCAGGCCATCATGTGGAGGAGGCAGAGAAAGAGGAAGGTGGAGAGGATGAGTTCAGAGATCAGCCGACTCCAGGGCAGATGCAATCTACCCCTCATTTACCACTGGCAATCACCTCATCTGAGGACGACGATGTAACTTCCTTGGAATTTGAGACCTCCAAGGCTCCTGGAACAAGTGGCATGCAACAACGCAGTTCTGGAGTCGAATCCCATATGCCATCTCTCCGGAGGATGAGTCGGTAAAGTCGGTCTGCTGACAGACAGGCAGATATGGAACTGGACATGGTGGGACTGTCCAGGGAGAGCATCCATCTCACCCGTGAGCTCCTCGATGTCTTGGGTAGGATTCCCGCGACCATCGAGCATCTCACTGCGACCATTACAGAGGTAGGTTCACAGATTGTCAGTGCAAGCCATGAAACCTGTGAGGCCATCAGAGCCCACACGGTGCTGGTGTCCCAGAGAGTGTGGCAAGAAGCCTTGCCGAATATGGTGCATCACAGGCACAAGCTCTGCTTCTGCTTGTGCAAGTGATGCAATCCATAAACCCTTCCACATAGAAACATAGAAACATAGAAAATAGGTGCAGGAGTAGGCCATTCAGCCCTTCTAGCCTGCACCACCATTCAATGAGTTCATGGCTGAACATGCAACTTCAGTACCCCATTCCTGCTTCTCGCCATACTCCTTGTTCCCCTCTGCGTTCCCCACTGTCACACCCAGACCCAAACCACCTGTGACTGTTGATGCCAATGAAGAGGCTCGCCAGTCAGAAGTCGGGGCTTCCACGCCATGAGCTGGTCCAGTGCATCCCCAGACAGCGTCTCCAATGTCTCTCCCCTCCAACACAGCAATGGTCCGGCAATTTTGCCGCATGTCAACTTGGTGCCACTTTGGAGAGGAGCAGCAGTGAGGGAGGGGGATAAGGGTAAGGGGGTGGGGGGGGAGGGAGCCGGTGGCAAAAGATAGTGGGAAATGGATGCTGCATTATGTTCTGCATTCTGTTGTTTATAATGTTACTGTTGTTGTTGCTGTTGTTGAATAATCACACTGCTGAATGCAGATAATTTATGTTATTTTATTACATTTTCAAAGTTTCAAAATTAAGTTAACAAAGTTATAAAAGTTTGCAATGTTTCATAAATTCTTATGTTCACCTGAACCATTCCTGTATAGTGTTTCATTTGCAGATAAGAGAGAGAATAGTCAACATGGTGGGATAGAGTGGCCAGGCAACGCTCAAATGTGCCGTTCACTCTTCAAGCAAAGCATTCAATTATGAGCTGCCCACGAAAGGCTTTTGCAGTGGCTAAATTTGCACATACGCCCCCTGTGGTTGTGTTGGAGGTAGTGGTGGCATGGGTTCCTAGCCAGGCTGCAATTCCTTATCTTCCTTCTCCTCCTCTTACTCTCCCCCACCCCCCTCTCTCCTGAGGTGCTCCTGCAGTCCCCATTGCCAAATCCTGTGCCTTCATGATGGCTAAGCAGCACACCACAATGAACTCAGAGACCTGCTGAGGGGAGTATTGCAGGCAGCCTCCAGAGTGATCTAGGCATCAGAAGCATTGCTTGAGCACTCCAATTGTCTGTTCGACGATGTTGTGTGCGGCTGCATGGCTCTCATTATAGCGATGCTTGGCTTCTGTCTGAAGGTTCCAGAGGGGGGTCATGAGCTAGGTGGCGAGGCCGTAACCTTTATCCCCCAGCATCCAGCTCTGGCCTTGTGGTTGACGCTGGAACATGTGTGAGACACTGCTCTCAGGCAAGATGAAAGCATCATGGGTGCTCCCTGGATATTGGGCATTGACTGCCATGATGCGCTGAGTATGATTGCAGACGATCTGTACATTCATGGAGTGGAATCCCTTTTGGTTTCGGTAATCCTCTGGATTCTGTAAAGGTGCTCGCCAGGCAATATGCATACAGTCAAGGCACCCTGAATCTTGGGGAAGCCCGCAAATCGTCCAAAACCTACAGCCCTCTCATTTTAGGTCTCGCTGGTCATTGGGAAGTTTATGAAGTCTATTCTGCGTGCGTACAGTGCAGTAGTCAGCTGGCGAACGCTGCAATGTGTAGCATGCTGCGATATGAAGCCTATGTCCCCACTGATGCCTGAAAGGAGCTGGAGGCATAAAAGGCAAGTGCCACAGTCACCTTCACCTTGATGGACAGTGCAGTCCTGTTGCCGCTGGTAGGCTGTAGGTCTGCCTGTAGGAGCTGGCATATCTCTGTGACCACCTCTTTTTGGAAACGCCGCCTTCTAACACACTGTGCCTCAGAGAGCTGCAGGTATGAGTGATGATCCCTGTAAACTCGTGGGGGGTAAGGCTTCGATTATGTTGAAAATGATCATCAATAAGCCTTCTTCCAGCTTGACACCATATAAATATAGCAGCCAGGATTAATGGCTAACATAGTATGGCCCCATCTTTTAAAATGTCCTTAAATTTCCTTTAAAACAAACTATAAACTCACATCAACTTCACAATCAAAAATATGCAGTAACGTAGCATTCTTCTCCCAATGCTTTTAATCACTCAGAACTGTGACTTTCTCCTTCCTTTTCAACATGGCGCCGTTAGCGGGGAGCGGCCTGGGTCCAACTGCTTTTTGCTGGCGGGTTCTCGGGTGGATGTTAAATCGGCGATATGCTCGAAGGCTCCACCCAGGGCGCTAGCGCAGTGATGCACGACGATTTACGTCACCCAAATGGTGAAAACAGCGGGCGGGCGCCACCGCAAAACCATTGCCGAAAATTCCGCCGGGCACAAAATCTTGTGCGCCTCGTTTCACGCCAAAAAAATTATTTTTGCGTCCCCCCAGACGATAAACAGGGTGCAAATCAGCTGAAAATCCAGCCCAAAGTATTTATAAAACATCTTTGGGCTTTCCTTGAATTTTCTTGCCAACATTTTTTCATTCTCTCTCTTTGCTTTCCTAATTTCCTTTTTAATTGCATCTCTGTACTTTCTATAAACCTCAAGAGGTTCTGCAGTATAGAGCCCTCATTATGCTACCCTGTATGTCCCTTGACATCCAGGGGGGCTCTAGATTTGTTAGTCGCACCTTTTTTCCTTATGGGAACATACCTGCTCTGAACCTTCCAGATTTCCTCCTTGAATGCCTCCCACTGCTCTGACACTGATTTACCTTCAAGTAGCTGTTTCCAGTCCACTACGGCTAAATCACCTCTCAGCTCAGCAAAATTAGATTTTCCCCAATTGAGAACTTTTATTCTTGGTATATCTTTGTTCTTTTGCATAACTACCTTAAATCTAACTGAATTATGATCACTAGCACCAAAATGTTCTCCCACTAACACCCCATCCATCTGCCCAGCTTCATTCCATAAAACTAAGTCCAGAACCACCTCATCCCTTGTTGGGCTTGCCTTATTCCCTATACTCCTTGCATTGAAGTAAATACTATTTAGCACTGCCAAACTTCCTTGTTGTCTATTTCCTAGCCCTTGTTTCCTCTGCCTTCCAAATTCACTTTCTACTTTTCTGCTTTCCACTTTCAGCTTTGCTTCTCACCCTACTGTATTTCTTCTCAGGTTTCCATCCCCCTGCCAAGTTAGTTTAAACTCTCCCCAACAGCACTAGCAACCCCGCCACCCCATCCGCATATTGGTCCCAGCTCTATTGAGGGTTCAGAGCAAGTATGTTCCCCCTTATACAGGTCCCACCTCCCCCAGAAATGGTCCCAATGCCGAAGGAATCTAAAGCGCTCTATCGTGCACCATCTCTCCAGCCACGCATTCAGCTGTTCGAACCTCTTATTTCTGTACTCACCAACGCGTGGCATCAGGAATAATCCGGAGGTTACTGCCTTTGAAGTCCTGCTTTTTAATCTCTCTCCCAGCTCCTTAAAATATGCCTGCATGACTTTATCCCTCTTTCTACCTATGTCATTGGTACCCATATGGACCACGACGTCTGACTGTTCACTCTGTCACCTTTAATAAGAACATAAGAACATAAGAAATAGGAGCAGGAGTAGGCCATATAGCCCCTTGAGCCTGCTCCACCATTTAATATGATCATGGCTAATCCGATCATGGACTCAGGTCCACTTCCCTGCCCATAACCCCTTATTCCCTTATCGGTTAAGAAACTATCTATCTCTGTCTTAAATGTATTCAATGAACCAACTTCCACAGCTCTCTGAGGCAGTGAATTCCACAGATTTACAGAGAGAAGAAATTCCTTCACATCTCAGTTTTAAATGGGCAGCCCCTTATTCTAAGATTATACCTCTGAGTTCTAGTCTCCCCTATCAGTGGAAACATCCTCTCTGCATCCACCTTATCAAGCCCCCTCATAATCTTATACGTTTCGATAAGATCACCTCTCATGCTTTTGAATTCCAATGAGTAGAGGCCCAACCAACTCAACCTTTCCTCATAAGTTAACCCCCTTACTCAACCTAGTGAACCTTCTCTGAACTGCCTCCAAAGCAAGTATATCCTTTCTTAAATATGGAAACCAAAACTGTACACAGTATTCTAGGTGTGGCCTCACCAATATCCTGTTACTGTAGCAAGACTTCCCTGCTTTTATTCTCTAGCCCCTTTGCAATAAAGGCCAAGATTCCATTGGCCTTCCTGATCACTTGCTGTACCTGCATACTAACCGTTTGTGTTTCATGCACCAGGACCCCCAGGTCCCACTGTACTGCAGCACTTTGCAATTTTTCTCCATTTAAATAATAATAAATATTTGTTCAGAGTTTCTACCATCTCCATGTTCGCCATTACTAATTCCCCGGTTTCGTCCTCTAAGGGATCAACATTTACTTTAGCCACTCTTTTCCTTTTTATATACCTATGGAAACTCTTGCTATCTGTTTTTATATTTCGTGCTAGTTTAATTTCATAGTTTATCTTCCCTTTCTAAATAATTTTTTTTAGTCATTCTTTGGTGGCTTTTAAAAGCTTCCCAATCTTCTGTCCTCCCACTAGGTTTGGCCACTTTGTATGTCCTTGTTTTAAATTGGATACCGTCCATTATTTCTTTAGTTAGCCACAAATGGCTATCTTTTCTTTTACTCCCTTTCCTCCTCACTGGAATATATTTTCCTTGAGAGTTA
The DNA here is from genome assembly GCF_044704955.1 of Pristiophorus japonicus. Taxonomy (NCBI): domain Eukaryota; kingdom Metazoa; phylum Chordata; class Chondrichthyes; family Pristiophoridae; genus Pristiophorus; species Pristiophorus japonicus. Next base: position 236,268,138 of record NC_091977.1, on the reverse strand, counting down.
TGAAATATCCCCTTAAATGTACACCACTGTTCATCAACCGTCCTACACTTTAATCTATTTTCCCAGTCCACTTTAGCCAACTCTGCCCTCGTACCTTTGGAGTCTCCTTTATTTAAGCTGAGTACACTCGTTTCAGGTCCAACTTTCTCACACTCCATCTGAATTTGAAATTCAACCATGCTGTGGTCACTCATTCCAAGGGGATCCTTTGCTAGGAGATTGTTTATTAATCCTGCCCCCTGGTTGGTTCCATTACATACTGCTCAAGGAACCCATACCTTATGCACTCTATGAACTCTTCCTTAAGGCTACCCTGACCAATTTGATTTGTCCATTCAATATGGAGGTTAAAATCACCCATGATTATTGCTGTTCCCTTTTTACAAGCCCCCACTATTTCTTGGTTTATTCTCCAACCAACAGAGTTGCTACTGTTAGAGGGCCGATGGACTATGCCCACCAGTAACTTTTTCCCCTTATTATTCCTTATCTCCACCCAAACTGTTTCAACATCTTGATCATTTGAGGCAATATTGTTTCTCACTTTTACAGTGATTCCATCCTTTATCAACAGAGCTACCCCCCTACTTTTCTTTTCTGTCTATCCTTCCGAATTGTCAAGTACCCCTGAATGTTTGGTTGCCAGTCTTGGTCACTTTGCAATCACATCTCTGTTATGGCAACCAGATAACACCCATTTGTAACTATTTGTACCGACAACTCCTCTAATTTGTTACGAATGCCCTGCAGCCACTCAGTGACATCCTTGACCTTGGCACCAGAAAGGCAACATACCATCCCGGAGTCACATCTGTGGCCGCAGAAACACCTGTCTGCTCCCATTATGATTGAATCCCCTACAACTATAGCTCTTCCATTCTTCTTGCACCCCCCCGTGCAACTGAGCCACCTGTTGTACCATGGACTTGGCTCTGGCTGCACTTCCCAGAGGAACTATCACCCTCACCAGTACTCAGAACAGAATACTGGTTGGAGAGCGAGATGCACTCAGGGGACTCCTGAACTACCTGCCTAGTCCTCCTCTTCTGTCTGGTGGTCACCCACTTCCTCTCTGCCTGCACACTTTTAAGCTGCGGGGTGGCCACCTCTTTAAACGTGCTATCACGAATTCTCAGCCTCGCGGATGCACCGCAGTGACTCCAGCTGCCACTCAAACTCCGAAACCCAGAGCTCGAGTTGTGTAAGGTGGGTGATCTCTTTGAGGGGGTCAGGTTCCCTTCTGACCAACTTGAGCGGTTCGAATCGCTCCCACTCCCTTGGATTCTGTACTCTGGATTTATTTGGGGGGTGTGACAAAAGTGCAAAGGACACTGGTTTGATGCAAAGAACTTTGTTTTTATTACAGTCAAGGTAATACAGACTTATTACTCTAGTAAGAAAAATACAAGGCCAAACTTACAATCACTCTAATAAATGACAGTACAAGGAAAGGTACAACATCAAACTTATAATCACTCAAATAAAGTACCATACACTACACATTCAAATGGGGTTGCAGTAAAATTATACTTCCCACCTCCCAATACCTAATTCTAGCTAGGTTAGACTTCAAGGCAGGCAAGGACTATGCTTACCAAACCTTTTGATAGTTAATGGTAGATCGCGGTTGTTTTTAACCTTGATACCACGTTGACTGTGGTCGGTCGCTGCTGCGATGGTGATGTTCTTCCTTCCTTCAGGACTTCAGGACTTCGCGGCTGGAGAAGTTAGTTTATAACTGTCGCGTTGGTTTCTCTCCTTGTCTTGATGAGGGAGTAGTAGCCTTGCAGCTACCTAGCAACCACCTCTAACCTCTGTTGAAAACAGGAGCCAGTTATACGATTTCAGTGGTTCTAATCTTAGCGCCAAATCTCTTCAAAATCCTTTGTATAATTTTGGCGGGCTTAGTTTTTCTTTGTAATATTTTGTCGGGCTCGTTAAAAGTTGATATGTCTTGGGTGGGTTGATGTTTGAAAACTGTTTCCTGATGGAAATATTAGTTTGGTAATTGCAATGTCCTGTTGTACTTAGTCTTTCACATACAGGCTGGATTGGGCCGCTTTGTGATGTATATGCTGAAATGGTTGTCCAGACCCATGTTGATGAGTAGCTATTTGTGGGTGATTTTGTGATGTTAATGTCTCTTGTGGAGAATGATTTTCAAATACTCATTCTTTCAGATGGGTTAAATCAGTTCTCACACTCAGGTAGCTTCACTTAATTAGACTTTCTCTTGCGAGCTCCATAGGTCCGCCCACAGCCTTGAGTTTGTCTTTTAAAGTCCAAAATTCTATTAAAGTTCATAGTTTCTTCTATAAGCACTTTAGAGTTCCAAACTTTTCGATAGATAGTCCCAAATTAAATTTCCTTTCGAATGAGCCCAAACAGACGGGGAGCGGGGGGGGCGCGGTTCTTGTGAATTTTGTATTCCTTCATTCCCCCCTGTTGACACTCCACACTCTTGAGTGTCAATCAAGGTAAGCAAATTTCCTGCTCCCGAGAGTCAACCTTCCCTGCATTTATACTAGCAAAACATTACCCTACATCCCCCGTTGAAATGCAATGCAATATACAGGCGAATACAGTCATTCCATATTGGTTGTAGCATAAAGGGGGTATGATGTCCCTCTTTTACTCGGTTTTCACAGTAAAATGACGGTATACAGTCATACACAACTTTAAGTAAAGTAAAATAAAAACACATTCTCAAATAGCATAAAGGTCCATAGTCAAACACGTTTTAAGTTCAGTAAAACAAAGGTACATGGTCAAAACATTTAAGTAACACTCTTACAACATTCGCGATGTTGCAGTTTACAGCAGGTAAAATCAAACACAAATTAAACATGGTAGTATGGTGTCACCCCTCCCTGCGCGATTCCCAAGTTCGGCCAAGGAGCGTATAGCACCCTTTGGTGCCTGACCTGATGGCCTCTGCGTTTCACTCGGCAAGTGAGAAACCATAAATAAAGTATAATCGCGAGTTGACAAATAACTAACGTGTGGGAAGCGATTCGGATCCAGACTGGGACCTCTATATTTCTCAAAAGGCGGAATGGTGATCTCAAGAATCTTTTTCCCTATCTCAATGGTTTTCTGTTCTAGAGTATAGAAGTGTTTTTGTGAGATAATTACAGCTTTTAGCAGAGCGGTAAGATGTTCGGGTAGAGGGGGAATTTCATAGCCAAAATGTACAATATAATCCTGCAGGTTTGTAATGTTTTCCTTCGCAGTGAGGTGGACAGTGGAGGGTTCAGGAATGGGGACAATCTGTTCCTGAGCCACTTGAACTGATGCCTCAGGTTTGAAGCAAAAACTGCTGTCACTCGCCGGACACCAGAAGTGTCCATGTTGGTAGTGGGGCACACTGGTGGTGACACAATATGTCCCACCCCCTATGTATGCTACTTGTGGAGGTACATGGTTTTGTGCCATTACTACCATGGTGCAGTTAATAGGCGGTGCGCCAACAGTTTTAAACCCACACTGTCACTTTGAATGGGCACTTAAGTACTGAGGACACAGTATTACGTGTGCACCTTGGCTCCGGCACCCGGAGAGGTCAGTACCTGTTACAGCATGCTCCCACCTTGTGACATAGGGTGGGGCCGCTGCGAAACAAATGTGTGCATCTCCCTGAATAACTCCAATGTTTTCCACCCAGTATACCGGTGCGGGTCGGGCTGTCCCACCCATGACCAGCATCCTTAGTACGATTCCCATAATGGTGTGGTTAGATTTCCCACAGTCTATTGGGACTGGATAGGCTTCAGAGGCTAGTGAATTGCTGTACGGGTGGAGGGCTGCGAGGTGCTTGTTCCTGATCCAAGAGGGGACTATACTTTGTTTTAAATCCTCCAGGTTGTTGCGGCCCTCGCCCAACAACCATGCCCCATACAATACGCACACCTCGTTCTGTGCAACCTGGTCAGAAGCGTTTCTATCCTCCTGTATGAGTGCAGTCACTGTCTGTGCATGTTTTTCCAGCTCAGCCACTATTTCTTTTAAATGGACAGTCATAGCCTGGTCCTCGTGTAGTTCTGAACCTACTACTGTGTTCTCCTGTTTCAGGATTTTTCTCAATTGGGTCTTTAAACTGTTTATCTGTGTTTGCAGTTCTATGTCATCTAGGCTATTTAATACAGAGGATGCTGTATTGTAGGTAATGAAAACGTTGTTTATGATTCCCCTTCTAGGTCTCCCCGAGCCCATGGTGTCCTTAGCGTTTAGGGTGAATAGGTCTGCTTTGTCTATATTTCCAAAGTCTAACTCATAAAATTTCTTGAACATGTCTCTAAGTAGGGCCTGGTATAACAGCTCTGTTTCCTTCGGACACCATGCAGGTAGGTATACCTCGGTAAGGTTTAATATTACTGAAGCTACTGCATAATGTACCCCCTGGTCTAACACCTTTTCAGTCGGTACCAATACTAATCTGTTCCCAGGTCCTTTGGTGGTGATAGGACACCTTTCTATTACTGTGCATATTGGCGGGGTTGTGGGCAGGGGTTTCTTAATGTGTGCTCTTAGTTCGGTGGCGTTAATTAGGAGTGGGGAGTGTGGGACTGCGCACCCGCGTAGGCTAGAATCCCACCCCATCCCTTCCCCTTCATCTTGCCATTGCCTGCGGGGCAAATACTCTCTGATCTCCACATGTAAACATAAATTCCTTGTTCGGATTCCCGCCATTTGTCCCAACACACTTTTATTCCTCCCCGTGTCCCCGTGATGGTGCGGTACGTATCATTACCGAGTCTTTCCCAGTCCGATTCCTGGTCCTATGCGTCTTTGCTGAGTTTTCTGAGCCACAACCATCTTCCTAGGGGAATGTTTCCTTTGCAAGTCAAACATACACATTTTCCCTCTGTAACACTGACTCGGGCAGAGATGATCCGCATCCGGGGGCATGGAAGTGAGACCTCCCCATAGGTGAAACCTTCCTGGCTGAAGTAGCGGGTAGAATTAGATCCCAATCACCCTGGCCATCTTCCCTCGTGGGCGTAAACGGCGAGATCTTCCATGTCTCGGGGGCCACCCCCGGCAGTTACGATCGGTGCTCTTCCTCCTGAACACCCGTAAATGAGGGATTCTTCCACGTCTCCTCGGTCGCTGCTGCTCATCTCTATCAGGGCGAACAGGAACAGGATCCTTTTCATGCTGCTCTCTCTCCTGTAGGGGCACATAAAGCAGATTGTCTAGCCCTGAGAAAGCTCTCTGGCTTGACAAAAGTGACTAAGTTCTAAATTGGGCTCATAGTCTTTAATTGACTGGCTGTCTTATTCAGTTCCTTGTGGACTGATTGCTTTGAACTTTATCTCACAGTCGTTCTGCTTGTTATCTTACCGGTACTTCCTAAATAGCCATATCAGTAGATTTTTCTTACTCCCGGGGATTACCCGGCCTTTGCTTCTTTTAACAGCTGCACAGGCAGATTCTTTTCCTTTCCCCAGTTAAGTAATACATTTATGTGTGTAATGATAAGTAATACTTATCATTACACACATAAATCTTACACTATGCTAAACTTATTCACTAAACATACTTAATTCATACCATACAATATATGTACATCTGCCAGCTGTCTCCGGGTGGCCAGGTTAATTCCTGCCTTCTCTTTTTCTTCTTCACCCGCTGGGTGTCCAGCGAGGTAGGTGATAGATCGGTCTGCAATGCCTAACCCTAAGTGCCCTGACCGGACGTGGGTTTGAGTCCCACACTATCGGAGGAACGTCCCTTCCGGTGCTACAGCATACCGCTCCTTAGGGGGTGTCTGCCTGGTTCGTCTCTTCCGCTGGGGGTTCTGCCTGGCTGAGGGCTACGGGCTGGGGACTCTCACTTGGTGGCTGTTCCACCGCTATCTCTTCTGGGGGTCCCTTGTTTCCCGAGGCTACCGGCTGGGTGTCCCTGCTCGCAGGCTGCTCGCTGACCTTAGGTGCCCTTTTGCAGCTGGTCCCTCTCCCGGGGCTGAACCATTCAAATTGGAGCGCTGGTGACCACGGTGTCTTTGGCCGTGGTGTGCAGGAAGACCTTCTTAAGGCTCCGGCTGCTGGAGGTGCGTCCGAGTCCCAAATGATTGGGGGGACAGTTCCTCCAGGAACACAGTCCACCGCCCCTCTAGGTGCAGTCTGTGGGTCTGCCACGTCCCCTGTGGGATTTCCACAGTCGGGGGCTGCTGGCTGGGGGTCCCTGTCTTTAGTACGGTTTACAGGTTTTGGCTGTCCCTTACGTTTAGCTGCTGCCCCGGGTTGAAAAGTTTGCACTGAGTTATGTGGAACCACTTTGTTCGGCGGGGCAATTTTATGGAATAGACCATGGGGCTTGCCTTGTCGACAATGTGGTATGGTCCCATGTACAGTGCCTCAAAGACCCCTACTCTAGCGTAGTTCCTCACCATAACCTGGTCCTCTATCTCCCATTCGTGGTGCTTGCGGGGTTCTAGCAACAGTCGGTTGCTCCGATGCTGTTTTCCCATGTTGTTAGCAGCCTGTCAGTGAATCTGTTTAAGGTGTTCAAACAGATTCCTGACAAAGCTGCCCAGTTTCGCTTCCCTAAGCTGACCTTCCGTGAGGCCCGGGGCTAACACATGGGTGGGGGTTCGCATGGCTCTGCCAGTCATGCACTCGTACGGGGAGTACCCCTTGTTCTTTGACTGGCTGACCTGGATCCCCATGAGGACCAGTGGTAGGACCTCAACCCACCCTTTGGGTGAGACCCCTGTCTCTTTGCGCAGCCTTTCTTTGATGGTACGGTTTAAACGCTCCACAGGCCCGGATGACTGCGTGTTGTGGGTGACATGCCATTTTCCTTTGATGCCGAGTACCTTAAGGGTCTCCTGCATCACCTGCCCGGTGAAGTGACTCCCTTCATTGGACTCCACGTATTGTGATAGTCTCCATCGGGAGAACACTTCTCTGACCAGGATCCTAGCTTTTCCCAGGGCAGTGGCTGTTCGGCATGGAAAGGCTTCCACCCATTTAGTGAATACATCCACTAATACTAGGCATTACTTGTAACCGCCCTGGGTAGTGGGTAGGGGCCCGATGTAATCGATTTGGATCGACTGCCAGGGTCCCTCTACCCTCCTGACATGTCCCATAGGCACCTTTCTTTTCTGGGGGTCGGGGTTGTTGGTTGCGCACACCAGACAGCTAGCACAAAACTCGCAGACGTCTTCCCTGAGTCCTGGCCACCACCCTGCCTGTTCCACTCATTGCCAAGTGGTCCAAGGTCCGGGGTGTCCTGCTCCTGGACCCTCGTGGGCCAGCTGGAGGAATTCATATGTAGGTCCCTTGCAGTCGGATTCAGGTGAATTTCTAATGGGGAACAAAGAAATGGCAGACCAATTGAACAAATACTTTGGTTCTGTCTTCACGAAGGAAGACACAAATAACCTTCCGGAAGTACTAGGGGACTGAGGGTCTAGTGAGAAGGAGGAACTGAAGGATAGCCTTATTAGGCGGGAAGTTGTGTTAGGGAAATTGATGGGATTGAAGGCCGATAAATCCCCGGGGCCTGATAGTCTGCATCCCAGAGTACTTAAGGAAGTGGCCCTAGAAATAGTGGATGTATTGGTGATCATTTTCCAACAGTCTATCGACTCTGGATCAGTTCCTATGGACTGGAGGGTAGCTAATGTAACACCACTTTTTAAAAAGGGAGGGAGAGCGAAAGCGGGTAATTATAGACCAGTTAACCTGACATCAGTGGTGGGGAAAATGTTGGAATCAATTATGAAGGATGAAATAGCTGCGCATTTGGAAAGCAGTGACAGGATCGGTCCAATTCAGCATGGATTTATGAAGGGGAAATCATGCTTGACAAATCTTCTGGAATTTTTTGAGGATGTAACTAGTAGAGTGGAAATGGGAGGACCAGTGCATGTGATGTATTTGGACTTTCAAAAGGCTTTTGACAAGGTCCCACACAAGAGATTGGTGTGCAAAATCAAAGCACATGGTATTGGGGGTAATGTATTGACTTGGATAGAGAACAGGAAGCAGAGAGTCGGGATAAACGGGTCCCTTTCAGAATGGCAGGCAGAGTGGAGTGCCGCAGGGCTCAGTGCTGGAACCCCAGCTCTTTACAATATACATCAATGATTTGGAATGAAGGAATTGAGTGTAATATCTCCAAGTTTGCAGATGACACTAAACTGGGTGGCGGTGTGAGCTGTGAGGGGGATGCTAAGAGGCTGCAGGGTGACTTAGGCAGGTTAGATGAGTGGGGAAATGCATGGCAGATGCAGTATAATGTGGATAATTATGAGGTTATCCACTTTGGGGGCAAAAACACGAAGACAGAATATTATCTGAATAGTGGCAGATTAGGAAAAGGAGAGGTGCAATGAGACCTGGGTGTCATGGTTCATCAGTCATTGAAAGTTGGCATACAGGTGCAGCAGGCGGTAAAGAAGGCAAATGGTATGTTGGCCTTCATAGCTAGGGGATTTGAGTGTAGGAGCAGGCAGGTCTTACTGCAGTTGTACAGGGCCTTGGTGAGGCCTCACCTGGAATATTATGTTCAGTTTTGGTCTCCTAATCTAAGCAAGGACGTTCTTGCTATTGAGGGAGTGTAGCGAAGGTTCACCAGACTGATTCTCAAGATGGCTGGACTGACATATGAGGAGATCAACTGGGCCTTTATACATTGGAGTTTAGAAGGATGAGAGGGGATCTCATAGAAACATACAACTTCCTGATGGGACGGGACAGGTTAGATACGGGTAGATTGTTCCCAATGTTGGGGAAGTCCAGAACCAGGGGACACAGTCTTAGGATAAGGGGTAGGCCATTTAGGACTGAGATGAGGAGAAACTTCTTCACTCAGAGAGTTGTTAACCTGTGGAATTCCCTGCCGCAGAGAGTTGTTGATGCCAGTTCATTGGACATATTCAAGAGGGAGTTAGGTATGGCCCTTACGGCTAAAGGGATCAAGGGGACTGGAGAGAAAGCAGGAAAGGGGTACTGAGGAAATGATCAGCCATGATCTTATCGCATGGTGGTGCAGGCTCGAAGGGCCGAATGGCCTACTCCTGCACCTATTTTCTATGTTTCTATGTTTCCCTCCGGTGTTGTTGCGGTACTACCCATTGCTCCTCCCTGAACACCATGCCTTCTTTAATGGCAATTGCTGTAGTGCCATAGGGGCCGTCTATCCTTTCCCCTTTAGCTAGCATGTTCAGGACAGTTTTAAGGACGGGGTTTTGGGTATGAACCGTTTTTAGGTCTGGGGGCAAAGCTATCTCTGCCTTCCCTGTCGTTCCCATCCTGCCCCCGATTGCTGCTATGAGTCCTGAGTTGTATGGATCCCACAGCTTGCCCCTGCGAGCCCCCTGCTTGGTCAACATGTCAGTCTGCTGGTTTCCCTTGCTACGGAGTACTGTGGTGGAATGTGCCTTCACCCTATGTATGTAGATATTCCCTTCCTCCCCTATGGCTTTCATGATCTTTTCCAGTCGGGGCTTAATTGCCAGGGGTCTCCCGTCTGTGGATGTGTATCCGCAGCGGGATCAAATAGCCAGGTACTCCATACACGAATTGCATGTGAACATACGGTCCGAGCAAATCGTATACGGGGTAGGGAATTCTTCAGGGTGTGTGACTACGTACACCACCACAGACAGTTCAGCGTGCTGGGCGCTCATAGTACTGGGGAGTTTAATCACCAGGGCAATGCCTGCCTCGGGGTCATAAACTCCGCAGCCTCTAAGTCGTTCACCCACAGATACCGTGCTTGAACCGTCCACATCGATCTCTAGGCCTGTGGGGAGTAACCCAGCCCGAAAGCCTATGTTAATTTCCCATGCCCCTTCTATTGAACACCGGTGGGCTGTCCCTGGATAAATCATGTTGGCTGCGAGTCTTGGCTCGCAGAGACCCTTTTCCCGTAGGTCCATTTGAGAGAGGAGCAGGGTCCAGCGAGTGATGCGGGCACTGCTCACTGTCCCGTCCTTGATTCTCCCGTCCAGGAGCATTTGGGTGGGCTTATGGTAGGTAAGGAGTGTGATAAGGGGACCTCCCTGTGAAGATCAGTGATCTTTTCACAGCCCAGTGAGTGGCTAGGAGGTGCCTCTCACAGTTGGAGTATCCCTTTTCCACATCCGTGAGTATCCTGGAGGAGTAGACTACTGGTCTCAGCCGGCCGTGCCGCACTTGGAGCAGTACTGCTCTCAGGCTGTCCCCGCTGGCTGCTACCTCCAGGAAAAACTCTTTACCCCCATCGATGGCCCCAAGAGCTGGCGCGGTCTGCAGGTCTTTCTTGAGTTGGATAAATGCTGCCTCGCAACCTCTGTCCCATTCCCACTCCACTCCCTTGTGTAGGAGTCGGAGCAGAGGGGCTGCAGTATCTGCATAATCCTCAATAGAATCTCTGCAGTACCCGGTTAGCCCTAGAAAAGATCTTACTCCTGTTACTGTGTTGGGGGCGGGTAACTTCTGCACTGCTTCCCTTCTAGCTTTGTCAATGGCTCTTTCCCCAGCGCACAGCCAGTGTCAGGAATTTTACTTCCTTCAGGCCGATCTGTACCTTCTTGGGGTTTACTTTAAATCTCTCTTCTTTCAGCAGTTCCAGCAGTTCAGCCAGCAGTGGGCCATGCTCCTCTGCTTCATCGGTGAACAGGAGCAGGTCGTCCACATACTGTACGAGCTGCTGGGGTCTGCTGAAGCTCTTTATGGCCATACACTGATGGAAAATACTGGAGCTGTTGTGGAAGCCCTGAGGGAGACAGTTCCAAGTGTATTTCTGTCCCTTAAAGGTAAAAGCAAACTTGTACTGGTCTTCTCTTCATATGGACCAGAACCCGTTGGAAATATCCAGCACCATGAAGGTGGTCACGGAGACTGGGATACTTCCAATGAGGTCGGCGACAGCAGCAACAGTGGGTGCACAGGCGAGGATGTTACAGTTGAGAACTCGATATCCACCGTGGCTCTCCAGGAGTTGTCCGGTTCTTAACCGGCCACAATGGAGAGTTCACATGGGTAGCTATTGGTCTCAATACCCCCTGTTTAACCAGCGAACCCAAGGCTGTTTCCATGTCTGCCTCCGCCTCCCTGTGGAAGTTGTACTGTTTCTGTGGTCGGGTCATGGGGTCCCCATCTATGCTAACCTCGACCCCGTTTATTCTCTCACAATCGTGTTTGTGAGTGGCAAAAGCTGCAAGGTTTTTCCTCACATATTCTTGATATTCTTGATTCAAGGTTGTAACCTTCCTTTGGTTTCATGGTGCACACCATCCCTTTTCCCTGTTTTCCTTGGATAACCATGACCTCACTCTCCTGTCCCGTACAGACTGACCCCCAAAGGCAGTGGTTTCTTAAATCCACTAGGATCCCGTGGCCTAGGATGAAGTCAGCCCCCAGGATCCCTCTCCTTTCCTGCTCTCACTTCATCAGGACTCAAGTCCACTTAGTGTGGAGTGTACCTAAATGAATGGAGAGCGGAACAGAGAATGAGCCAGTCTGTTCAGTGCCTGTGAAACCCACAAGTTGTAGGGGACCCCGTTAGACAGAGGTGAGGCGGCGGGTTAGCTGCATAGACGAGGGTGCTTTAGGCACCGGTGTCCAACAGGTGAGCCCCTTTCACCTTTTCCACCTCCACCTGTCGGTCTCCCCCACGCATCATACTCGAGGGCACACAGGTGGACAGGCTGCGCCTGTCCTAGTCACGGTTTTGGTTGGGAGGGGACAGATGGGATCTCGGTACCGGTGGCGGTGGCTACCTTCCCAGGGCCATCTAACATGGCTCGGAGCGCAGTTCAAAAGGTCTCAAACAAGTGGGGAGGGACTGGCTTATCTGTCTCGGTCTTTTGGGCAGGGGCTGGAGAATTCTTTCCTACGCTATTCTTCCAAGGATTTTTACAATCCTTCCTCCAGTGCCCACTCTTTCCGTACCCAAAGCAGGTACGTTTTGTATGGGAGGAGTTGTCCCCCTCGTGGCGTCATTCCCTCTTGTCTTGGTTAGGTCGGATTTCGTGAACCCTTCCCTTTTGTGGGTGCTCTTCTGTCCCTCTGCCGTTTCTGTAAGCTAGGGTCAGCTGCCTAACCACTCCCTGTTCTGTGGCTTGGGGATCTCTGGCGTCGAACCAGGCCTCAGTCTTGGTTCTTATTCTGGGTAAACTGTTAGCTACTAGGCTTCGGGGCCAGTGTGCTAATTCTCCGGGTTTAAGTGATCCCTGTCTATGTCCCCACTACAGGCGCTTTTGTACACAGGCCACAGTCGGTCTGCGAAAGCCTGTGGGGTTTCTCCTGTGAGCCGCACTGTTTTCACTACTCTAGAGAAGGGACTCCCGTCATTGCAGCCCATAGCTTCTAAAATGTCCTTTTCGATGGCAGCAAGTGCTTTCTGTCCTCTTTTGCTCTCAGTAGAGAGGGACTGGTACAGTTTGCTGTCTTGAGATAGGAGAAGCATCTTTGCCATTTCTGCATCATCGCACCCATAAATATCCCCTGCCTGTTCCACTTCCACAAAGTGAACCGAGGGGTCTCCCTTTAGAGTTAGCTTTCCCAGGTGGCTTATCATAGCCCTAAGCTGGTGGGGAGTGTGGGGACCACAAACTGACTTTCCAGGGGCCCTGGACCCCTGGCACCGGTGGGCGGGCCAAACTTCTGTTACCGGACCGGGCACATTGGCCCTGGTTCTGGCTCTTCCTGTTCTGGTTTGCCTCCTTCTCTTCCTGTGGCCAAGCCGAGCTGAAACTCAGTGCTACAGGTGGTGGTGGTTCACTATCCCTGTCCGCCCCACAACTGATTTTCCCCTCCTGCTGCTGCACTGGTGTAGTCACCGGTGTCACAGGTAGTGGGCAGGTAGTTTCCTCCTTCTCTTCCAGGTTTACCTGGGTTGTACCCGGGCTTATGAGGCATACCATGCCTTTTGCCTTGGACAGAGCAAGGTTTAAACTTTTAATTTGTTGCTAGCAGGTACAGTGGTCTCCAGATTCAAACCCATTAGTGCGAGTTACTTTATACGCTGCTTGCACATCTTTTAATCTTTCCTGGAGCTCTTTTACTTGTAGGGTGAGGCGAGTGCTTTTCTCCCTCAGTGACTTTTCATTACTTTTGACCTCGGTAACCTGACATTGAAAATAGTCCTGACTGTTTTTAAACCTTTCCATTATTTGGGTCCTTTCCTGTTTTAGCTTACGGAGTTCTCCTGATAATCTTTCTTCTGACATAACCCTTTCCTGATAGTTCTCTGCGCATTCCCATAACTCTGCCTGTAATGTTTCATTCATTCTATCTAGGAGTTGGACCTGCCGCTGTAGACAGACCAACCAGATTGCCTTCTCTACTGCTTCTTTGTGATCTTTGCTTGCTGTCCACTGGGCTGCAGCGTCAGCTGGATGCTCAGCGTGCAATAGACTAAGCACCCATTCCTTAGTTACATTCACTTTCTTATACACATAGGAGGAAATCCTCTCTTCCATCTTGGTTCTTTGCCCCAAACCAGCACTCTCCACTTCATACCCCTTGTACCAGAGTCGTGCCACGGTTGCCATTTTGTAAGGGAGGGTGTGGTCTCTATGACGGGGCCAGGTTCTCTTCTGACCAACTTGAGCGGTTCGAATCGCTCCCACTCCCTTGGGTTCTGTATTCTGGATTTATTTGAGGGGTGTGACAAAAGTGCAAAGGACACTGGTTTGATGCAAAGAACTTTGTTTTTATTAAAGTCAAGGTAATACAGGCTTATTATTCTAGTAAGAAAAATACAAGGCCAAACTTACAATTACTTTAATAAAGTACCATACATTACACATTCAAATGGGGTTGCAGTAAAATTATACCTTCTACCTCCCAATACCTAATTCTAGCTAGGTTAGACTTCAGGGCAGGCAGGGACTATGCTTACCAAACCTTTTGATAGTTAACAGTAGATCGCGGTTGTTTTTCCCTTGATACCACGTTGACTGTGGTCGGTCGCTGCTGTGATGGTGATGTTCTTCCTTCCTTCAGGACTTCAGGACTTCGCGGCTGGAGAAGTTAGTTTACAACTGTCGTGTTGGTTTCTCTCCTTGTCTTGATGAGGTAGTAGCAGCCTTGCAGCTACCTAGCAACCACCTCTAACCTCTGTTGAAAACAGGGGCCAGTTATACGATTTCAGTGGTTCTAATCTTAGCGCCAAATCTCTTCAAAATCCTTTGTATAATTTTGGCGGGCTTGGTTCTTCTTAGCAATATTTTGTCGGGCTCATTAAAAGTTGATACATCTTGGGTGGGTTGATGTTCGAAAACTGTTCCCAGTTGGAAATATTAGTTTGGTAATAGCAATGTCCTTTTGTGCTTCGTCTTTCGCATACAGGCTGGATTGGGCCTCTTTGTGATGTATATGCTAAAATGGTTGTCCAGACCCATGTTGATGAGTAGCTATTTGTGGGTGATTTTGTGATGTTAATGTCTCTTGTGGAGAAGGATTTTCAAATACTCATTCTTCCAGACAGGTTAACTCATTTCTCACACTCAAGTAGCTTCACTTAATTAGACTGTCTATTGCTAGCTCCATAGGTCCACCCATAGCCTTGAGTTTGTCTTTTAAAATCCAAAATTCTATTAAAGTTCTATAAGCACTTTAGAGTTCCAAACTTTTCGGTTGATAGTCCCAAATTAAATTTCCTTTCGAATGAGCCCAAACACAGGGGAGGGTTTCTTGTGAATTTTGCATTCCTTCAGTTGCTATAGCTGGTGACATGTTATACACATTTGGTCGAGGCTACGCAAAACATCCAGGATTCCCACATGGCACAGAATGTGCACTCCATGAGACTGAGTAGCCCTGCCATGCCTCTAGTTATTTGACTATGAACTAATCTATGAATTATGAGCTATTTGACTACGATCGCCGCCCTCCCCGCCATGTCTCCCGGCAACTACCACTAAACTTACCCGCTGAGGTATTTTCCAGAGCCTTCCCCACACGACAAATTCTTCAGGATTTTAGAGTGTCTTTCACCTGGAGGTGGTCAGATGACGAGTATAAGACAAAGAGCTTTGAACTAATTAAGCAGATAGACAGAGGAAAGTTGGGCAAATTTTAATGTAAAGCAGCCTGTATTAAAGCCAGAAACATGAAATAAGACTTAATTAGAAAACTTCAAAAAGGAAAGGGATTTGGGCATGATAACTGATGATTAGTTGAAAGTTTAGTTAATGTGGAGCTGAAATCAGCAAGTCTAATCAAGTAGTAGGATGCATCTCAAGGGCATTATGCTGCAAGTCAAATAAGTTATTCTAACTTTGTATTGATTGCTGGTGAGGCAATTTCTAGAATATTGTGTGTAATTTTGGCAAACATACCTTCAAAATGACATTGAGAGTTCAGAATTGAATGACAAGGATAATCCTTAGATGTAGGGCTCTAAATGTTGAGAAAAGATTAACAGAACTGTTTCCATCAGTGAAACAAAGGTCAAGAGGAAACATTATTCAAAATGGTGATAGGCAGAGGTGATGTAAATATAAGATGACTATTTGACTTAGCCCTTGAGTGCAGAACTAGGGATCAGAAGATTAAACCTGACAAGCCTTACACGATATTAAAGATTTTTTTTTGACATGTGCCATTTTGTCAGTACAGGTATTGGATATGTGGTACAAACTTCTGTTAAAAGCAATTGACACTATCTTGACCAGTTCCTTCAAACATGTCTCATAAATACCTTATTGAAGATTATAGGGATAAATATAGACTGAGGCATGTGGCATGAAAGTTCATGGACTGGCAGTGAGAGCAGAGAGCATAGAGGTTGACCCAGATTGCACAGTGGAGATGTGGGGGTGGATCGAGATTCTGGAACTCACACCATTGGGGAATTGCAAAGTATTTATGCCACAAATTCATTCATTGGAGTGAATTATTATTTGCCAACTGTGAATTAATATGTGTGAGCAGCTGTCCGGAGCTGAATATGGTCAGGGGTGGAGTGGGGAGGGGAGGCGCTTGGGAGATGACAACAAAAGTCATGTATGAGATCCTGCAAGTTTTCATTAGGCCATTTCTACTAACTTTTGCTCACTTACAATGATTAAATGCATTTTCCTTTGGACGTTCTTATTTGTACTGCAAAAATGGCCAACATGCTCCATCCTTTGTTTCCGATTGGTCCTCTTGGAGGATAAGCCATACCCAGAAGTTTCACAGGAATGTGTAACTGGAACCACCCATCCCAAGGTCTCACTGACTTTGCAAATTGTAACTCGATCCACTTTGACTTCCTGAAGTGACAGAGGACAGAGCTCTCCAGAAGACAGCAAGGGCCAGCGAAAGTTCTGTAAACCCAGTCCAAGTACATTCCTCCCCCAACTGAAGTGCCTTACCCCAGTCCAAGTGCATCCCTCCACAGCCAAAGTGCCTTACCCCAGTCCAAATACCTCCCTTCCCCAGCCAAAATGCCTTACCCCAGTCCAAGTGCATGCCTCCACAGCCAAAGTGCCTTACCCCAGTCCAAAAACACCCCTTCCCCCCACATCCCCACTCCACCATAGATGGACATTGTGTATGGATTGTTTACAGGTTTATTGGGTATGAAGTGAAGAGTGACAGTGTCGTGACTTCTGGATTTCATCCACTCCAGCGATGTCCCATGTGGAAGGTTGGAAGAACGTGATCTGTCTTCCCCCCACCCGTGTCTCTCTCCACACCAGCCCCCCCACCCCGCCACCCTTGTCTCTCTCTTCGCCCCAGCCTCTCTCTCCCCCCAGTCTCTCTCTCTCTCTCTCTCTCTCTCTCCTCCCAGCCTCTCCCCCCTCAGCCCCACCAGCCTCTCTCTTCCCCGGCCTCTCTCTCCCCCCACCCCGCATAGCCTCTCTACCTCCCCCCTCCCCCCGCCTCTATCTCCCCCCGCCCCAGCCTCTCTCGCTCCCCAGGCCCTCTCCCCCAGCCTCTCTCTCCCCAGCCAGCCTCTCTCTCCCCCACACCCCCAACCTCTCTCTTTCCTACAGCCTCTCTCTCCCCAACCCCCAGCCTCATTCTCTCCCCCAGCCTCTCTCTAACCCCAGCCTCTCTCTAACCCCAGCCTCTCTCTCTCCCTCCAGTCTCTCTCTCTCTCTCTCACCCCCCAGTCTCACTCTCTCTTTCCCCCCTCAGCCTCTCTCTCCCATCCCACCTCTCTCCCCACACTCCTAGCATCTCTCGCTCCCCCAGCCTCTCACGCCCAGCTTTTCTCTCTCCCCGCAATCTCTTTCTCTCTCTCTCTCACTCTCTCTCTACCCTCAGCCTCTCTCTCTCTTTCCCCTCCAGCCTCTTTCTCCCAACCCCTCGCCTCTCTCTATGCCCCCAGCAACCTCTCTCGTTCCCCAGTCTCTCCCTCTCCCCACAACCATGCCCTCTCTCTCTCTCCCCCCCCAGCCTCTCTCTCTCCCCCCCAGTCTCTCTCCCCCCAGCCTCGCTCTCTCCTCCAGTCTCTCTCTCTCTCTTTCCCCCCAGCCTCTCTCTCTCCCCCTCCCCAGCCTCTCTCTGTCCTCCCGTCTCTCTCTCCCTCCCCCTCCAGCTGCTCTCGCTCCCCCAGCCTCTCTGCTCTCAGCCTCTCTCTCTCCCCCCCAGCCTCTCTCTCTCCCCAGTCTCTCTCTCTCTTCCCCAGTCTCTCTCTTCCCCCCAGCCTCTCTCTCGACCCCAAATCTCTCTCTTTCTCCCTCTCTCTCTCTCCCCCGCAGCC